>NC_135747.1:4162236-4499736 GCF_041903045.1 Epinephelus lanceolatus
AGTTTCATATAGCTTACATGCTAACATAAGGAACATATGCTACGCAAGTTAGAAAACAAACTTACCGAGTGCTGTGGTAGCTCTATGGTGGATACTGTTGCTGTTACTGTTGCCAGCGATGCACTGCTTAAATTCTGAATTGCGGCCAAAACGGCCCTTCCAATGTTTTCAGCTAATTTCAGCTAAATCGGATATGTTGCCATGTTGCCAAGGACGGATGAGCCATGGAAATTCAGATGGGACATTAAAAACTCAAAGTGTACATCAAATAAAATTTCCCCAAACATGACTTCTGTTATTTTAGGTAGTTCTCATCACGCTAATGTATGTTCAAGTGTTCATTTTCTCCGATTAGTTTGGTTTTAATTTGTTATCAAATGCTATAAACTCAGTCTGACCACCCAGACTTTTATTTTGGTACTTCCGGCGACCAGCGGGGTGCATTTGCATATTAGCTAAATATTTACTTTCACCAAGCACATTTAGATTTAACATTTGACATTTAGATATAGATTTAACATTTAGATTTAGAATTAACATTTAACATTTAGATTTAGATTTAGATTTAATATTTAGATTTAACTGTGACATTATATTTAACATATTTCAAATATTGCTGTAAATGTGGTAAAAAGTGACTTTAAAAATTTCACACCACTTTTTTTAAACGTTGTTTGAAGCTAAATGTGGCAAAATGCTGCTGTTAATTTCAGTGTGAGCTACTTTACAAACAGCACCCCTTATGTTGGCTTCATCGCACCGTGATCTCCAGCACACACTGAGGCACTTTGCAGCTGAGTGTGAAGCAGTCGCGATGAGAGTCAGCACCTCCAAATGTGAGGCCATGGTACTCATGGAAAACAGTGGATTCCACCCTCTTGGTTGGGAGAGAGTTGCTGCCCCAAGCAAAGGAGTATATAAGTAAGTATATTAGCGTCTTGTTCACAAGTGACAGTAAAATGGAGTGTGAGATGATCAGGCAATATGGTGCGACATGCAATTGTTGTGGTGAAAAGGGAGCTAAGCTGGAAGGCAAAGCCCTAGAATTACAGGTACATCTACATCCCAGTCCTCACCTATGATCATGAGCTTTGGGTAGAAACCAAAAGAATACGACCGCAGATACAAGATCACTGAAATGAGATTCCTCTGAAAGGTGGCTGGGCTCAGTCTAGAGAAATGGTGAGGAGCTCAGAGTAGAGCTGCTGCTCCTTTGTGTTGAAAGGGGCCATTACAGGTGTTCCGGGCATGTCCCTCTGGTGGGAGGCCCTGGGCTGGAGAGATATCTCATCTGGCCTGTGAATGCCTCAGGATCCCCCAGGAGGAGCTGGAAAGTTTTGTTGGGAAGTGGGACGTCTAGAGTAGTTTGCTCAGCCTGTTGCCTCTGCAGCCCAGCCTGGGATAAGCAGATGAAAATGGATGCATGGATGGATCCTTGAACAATAATTAAATGAAACCATTGGGAAGTTTAGAAGGGAAATGTTTCGCTGGTGGAAATTATAACAAATAATAAACATCTGAAATGTGACAAAGAGACAAAGGCCTTTATTTCATGGGATAACAACTCAAAAAGGTTTGGCATCTGTTGAAAAAAATGTAGCAGCATATAAAGTACAATATTTCCCTAACTGTAAATGTAGTGAAGAAGAAGTTAGAAGTAGCATAAAACAGAAATACAATTTAAGTACCTCAAATCTGTACTTACTTCTGCTATTTTTTGTCACTGCAAACCCCTCCCTCCCCCCATCTATGCCCTCCTTATATCACTCCCTCACCTTTGAAGCTCCCAAAATTGCTTTCAGTCAAAGGAAAAGCCTTCTCCAGGCCCACTTTTCCTCCACATTTTCTGTAGTGTGAAATGCTTCAGGAGTGTCTGGTGAGGTTCTGTCTACAGGTGAGGTTTGGCCTTCTTTCCTCTCTTCTCTCTCTACATCTCTTCTCCTCTTTTTCTCCACCCTTTGCCAGTCAAAGGGTTCAGGAGTAGGGCATGAAGGTGGAGAGGAGGGACTGAGAGATGAAAGAGGCTAAGCTTCATTGTTTACATGTGGGCACTGGACTCGAGCTGACATGTGCATCCATCTTTAGTTAGCCTGTGAGAGCGCAGCAGCCCTGGATCATCTCCCAGCCCTGCAGCTCCCAGACAGCAGACGCATGCTTGAAGTACAAAGGTGAGACATCAGTGCTGCCTGAAAGCCTGCAGGAAATCAAACCTGTCGAGTGGCAAGAGCTGAATTTTGAGAAGAATAAAGGCATTGAAGGCATTGCTGCCTTATTAGTTTGGATCATGGTGGGAAAAAAAAGAAAAAAAAAAAAAACATTGAGAGAAGGATGAAATGAATCAAATCACATTCAAAGCCAGGGAAATGAAAAAACATGCTACGAGAGATACACCAGAAACCCCCTCTCCTTAATCGTCATGCACATCACACTGCTATGGAATGTCCACCTAATTTCTTTGGCACCTGAATAGTTGAGAAACCTTTTAAGGGGGAAATTGGAACCGTATTGAAGTGGTCTTGGCAACATGCAGTCAGATTTTTGTTAGTTACATTGTGTTTTTCTTGCTAGATGTGGGCTATTATCTGTAACCTATCCTACCCTCATGAATTCACAGCTGAGAATGTTTAAATTCAGCATTTGGACATGCGCACACATGCACACAGACTAAACTTGAGGGGAACAGTAGCTGCAAATGATTCAGAGCGTTTGTTTATAACCTGTTTGAAATACCACAGGGGTGGAGTTAACGACAGCAGCAAGATTCACACGATGCCAGGAATGCTGTCGGTCATAGGCAATGACTCTTGCGGCTCTGAAATGTTTTTTTTTTTTTTTTTTTTTTTTTTAGTGATTGATGAAAGTTCTGGCAGATATATGTGCTCATCAAAACTATCCAGATGTTGCTGTTGCTAATTATAACAGCTGTGGCTTGTTTTGTTTCAGATGGTGATATCTTATTTTTGGATAGAAGTCTGCATATGGCTGATTTATCTGACATATGCATTCTTTCATTAATCCACCTGCCCCTTCCACCTACAGTTCACCTCACACCAGCTCTAATGTGACAGCAAACTGACAGCTTATCAAAATAGCATTAGCCAGTTTGCAAAAATAATGTTTCATAATGGCGCCATTAGTCTGACCCGTTTACTTTTTCTCCAATGGCCGTTTCTATCATATAGCTTCATACGACTCAATTAAATCAAAAGTTAGGACTGTGTCTTCATGTATTTGCACATAGCTGCTAACATACTCTTCATTGTTATTAGTGAAATCTGAACATTTTATTTTATTTCTATGTACATGTAGCCTGAGGATTCTCTATATGTGAGTATCTTCTGTGATGTTTTTTCAGCATAATCACTTTTATGAACCATCAACTCACACAGTTACATTTAATTGTGTGAGTCTGTACTGTATAATGACTAACAATTAAATCCTTGCCTTGTCTTGAAAAATGCAAGTTTTTTTTATTGAAGCAGATAGGATGTTTTAGCCCATTCAGATCCCTCATCCATTCCAGTGGACATAACTTCTCCAGAATGTCTTGGTTTAGGATTTTTGTCAGCTGACTCGACCTAAATGCACATAATTCTTTGATGGGATGTCTACAAACCAATCACAGTCTTCAACCTCATCTAAAGTGGACTGCAGTGGAGCCACGTCCCCTTTTTCAAGAAGCATGGCTGACTACAAGGCAAAGAGGAAGCCCAAGGTGAGTCTCAATTCGTTAATCATATTGTTAAAGTAAATTGTTTGAATTTAAACTGAGTTTAATATACGAGATGTTATATTAATTACACAAAAATACTGTTCTGATTTTCAAATGAAACAACCACCTTATAATACATCCTTTTGACTACGTCCACACAATATTCATCTCAGGAGGTTTTGAACAGACTGTTTCAAGAAGATACTTTAGAAACTGAAGATATTTAGAGTTGAGTAGAGATGTAATACAATATGAAATACATATGCATTGTGTTTTTAAGCATCACTTTATTCATTGATATGAGTTGACAATTAATGAAAACAGAAACAAAACCAAAAAACAACAACCCCCCCAAAAAATGCTTTTTTGTTGAAAAAAGGACTGTTAAGACCAGTGATTTAAGGTAGTTCCCACAGGGTACTATTTATGAGCCGAAACTAGTTTCTGAGTAATCTTATCATCTCATCACATGATCAAATGGATGCTTGGTCAGTGATTTCCGGCATCAGACACCGACGAAAGATTCTGGTAGTTGTGGGTTGAGCTTCTTGAGCAAAATCAAATGCCACAACCCTTTTTCTTTGTTTTTTTTTCCATGTCATGTAGCACAAATTTTGAAAGTAATATATCTTTGTACCAGATAGACAGCTCAGTTTTGTAAAAGGTCCATCAGCAGCAGTGAAATACTGTTCCACTCTTCGCTGTTGACTATTTCTTGCATTTAATGTGTTTGGTGTGTTTGTCACTATGTTCCTTATTTTTAAACCACAACCTCATTCATTATAAATTAGCAGTAGCTGGTCAGCTGTCTCAGAAAGTGTTTCCTTTTAGACAAAGTGATGTTAGGGTTTATAAAACACGTTGTGTTTTTACCCTTAAAGGTAATGTTTCTCAAGCTAGGCTAATTTTCCTGTTAGCCCCTGCATTACATTTCCTCTCTGACCCTGTGTTGAACTAAGCTTAATTGCCTCGCCAGTGTGGCAAACTGTTTGTATGCAAGTTAAATAAGAGATAATGAGGATAAAGTGTGGATATGAAAATGCACTTGTTTCTTCGGGGGAATAATGTTTATTTACAGATACATCTTGTGAGTCAGAAGAAAAGATTTATCATTTTAGTGTTGTTATCTTTTCATCTACCTGCCCTGGGACGGGAACTGCCCATTGGTCCGACAGCCCATTGTTCCGACCATATTAAACCCATTGTTCCGAAGTCCCGTTGTTCCGAAATCATCATAATGCCCTGTGGTTAAGGTCTGGTTAGGTTTAGGCACAAAAACCACTTGGTTAGGGTTAGGAAAAGATCATGGTGTGGGTTAAAATGAAAAAGAAAGTGGCAAACACATAAGCCGTGAGCCTGCTCCGCCTCAAGCCTTTCCCAGCTGACCCAGAGCTGGTCGCGGCGCACCATCAAGGTAGAAATACGCCCGCTGGGAGCCGTTCAGCACCACGGACCGTCGGACTAATGGGATGTTGGACCAATGGGCTGTCGGACCAATGACATGGACCCCCCCTGGGATTACAGGTGGAAATTAGCAAATGCTGCTATAACCTGGCTCAAGACATCTTCTCTTGCCCTACAAGATTAATGTTAAATTGTGCATTGTCCCTGTTTTAAATAAATAAATTCCTAATTCCTAATTAAAAAAAAAAAACAACAACAAAAAAAAACATGTACTTGAAAGTGTTACTGTGTAGCCCTGCTGCAGCTCCTTGATAGGCCAAACAGCCACTTGTTTTAAAGTGTGGATTACTATTATGTTTTTACTAGTTCAATTTAGACAAAGACAGGAAGGCTGCACTCTCACAGTGAAGTCATGAGAAAGAAAGAGGGGAAAAAAATGCCCCTGAGGTTAGCGCCAGGATTCTTATGGCTTCAATCATGCACACAATAATTGGTTCAAACTGAGGAGCAATCATTTTACACTTGCAGTCAAATGTGTCTTTGAACATCAAGGCGTGTGCTGACGTGAGTGCATTCTTTCTTACTGTTTGTGTTTTGCATACTGTGTGGAAAGTCCCCTGGCTCATAATAACACAATTCTTTAACACGGTGTCATTAAGCCAGACTGATAAGGTCTGATACCGGCTCTTCTTTACCGCAAGTGAATCTGTGTTATTCCCTGCCATTCTTCCATAGCAACAGCCATGAAAAAAAACAACAACAACAAAAAAACTAAATAGTCAGACAATGTCACAGCCCTTTTCAAACCCCCCCCCCCCCCCACACACACACACACACATAAAAATGCAAACACATCATAAGCTTTTTCCTTTTTGTTTTTCATTTTTTCAGCCTTTCATGGTCATGAGCGTGTCGTCAAAATCAGCAGCGAGGCTATCCGACTCACTAGTTGGCTGGCTGCTGGTCTGTCTCCGCTACCTGACAGCTCCTCTCTTTCCACTCCAGTGTTGCTGAATGTTATCTGCACAGCTGTGTTAGCCTACATCCCCTGTCCCATCCTCCATGCGTGAAGCGTGTGTACCTCTCAGACTCTGAAAAGCCGGGGAACAATAGCATCTTGTGTCCCATTCCCTGTTATCTGTCCTTCACTCCTTTATTGAAAGCGCTTACCTCATTTTCTATTAATTACATGAAAACAATGATTTCAGCCAAAGATGGGCTCCCCCGGCAATTCTGGAGCCACTTAAACCGTTCTTTAATCTTGGTTATGAAGAGGGAACAATGAAGCTGTTGTGCAGCCGTGAAGGAGAGGCAAAAAAACCCAACAAAAAACAGCATTTAAATGACACTGAGATAATATGCAAGCAGTCTTGCATTGACTTGTACGAATATCTAAAATCTTGAATAAACGTATTGTGGGTCTTTGTTATGATAAAAGCAATGTGTGAATGGATCAGTGGAGGCTGTGCATGTGTGTGTGTGAGCATGCAAGTGTGCATGATTTGTGAGCTGCATTGAAACTACCTCATTATCAACAGGGGTGGTAAGCGTTGTCCTTAATCCTTGTAACAGGAACTTTGCCTTTTAACAATTTAGTTCCCTCTCTATGGCCTTCTTTACACCCAGGGCCAACACAAGGATCAAGACCAGCGTGCTTCAAGCAGGCTATAAGTCCAGAATTCACACTTTTGACTCTTCAGTTTGAAGCAGTAGTTTGTCATTGACAGCAGGTTCCTGACAAATTAAAAAAAATGACGAGAGCAAAGTTTTAATCCTGAAGATCGAAGGGGGAGAGAGCTGAACTTCTCTTTCTGTGTTAATTTAAGTCGTTGAGTGTTAAAATGAAAATGCTACAAGGAAGTTGACACCCATCAAAGTTAATTTGGTTTTGAACAGCTGCCAGTGATAACAGCTTTCTGAGCACATAAACAAGTCTCCAATCAACACTTGTCAACTCCAAACTGAAAAATCTGTATTTATTATTAACACCTAAAAAGTTACTTGTTACTGTTTGACGCTGTAACTGTTTTTTTAATTTAAAAATGAAGTAAACTTTTCAACTCCTCAATCAGCCACAACCTGCTGATGTCAAAATATTGTTGTCACCTACATCACTTTAACTGAACCCTTTGAAACCTCCACATTGTTTTTCTTGTGCTGTATTTAAACACCGTTTTACAAGCTATTTGACCCTTTGAATCCTGAGCAAACTGGTTTGATTTCTTTCAGAAACACAGTGAAAAATGCAATGAGAAAGTTGGCAGGAGATGCCCAACCTGTTCTCATGTGGAAGTCATCAAATACTGCTGCTTTGTTAGAAATGACAGCGTCATACACCTGATGCCAAAAGCCACCATTTGCAGTGGTATGATATGGCTCTAGGTGGCGTCAGTTCACAACATGGCCATTTGGCACCTGTGGTGGCAGCATGATACATCGCTGGATGGTGTCAGGTTGAAATGTTGCTGGTCACAATATAAAATAAGGAGCTGGAAAGTCCCTATAGGGAGGATGAACGGGGTGGTTGATGGGTCCAACAAACCCTGCACTCTCACAGGGGACCTTAGTGTTCGCTTCCCATATGAATGTAGAACCAAAGCAGGATGTTCTTTTCTAAACCTAACCAAGTTTTTTTTTGCCTAAACTTTTGCTGAGTTTCCCGCATTGGCATCCCGGAACGTCAACAGTTCAGTGTTTTCATAAACCTAACCACAGTAACTTTTATTGCCTGAACCTAACTGACATAAATTTACGTTAATTACGTAACTGTATCTTAAGGATGTAATGTCATTTATGGGGTGCTAATTTGTGGGGGGGGGGGGGGGGGGGCACGAAGAATGCACCACCACCAGGGGTTAAACTGCCGCTGTCAGCCCAGCACCTGACAACAGAAAAAAAAAAACACAATAAATGAAACTAAAATACAAAGGAAAATTAGTAAACTAATTTCTAAATAACGCCAGGGCCACACTGCCAACGAAATTCTCACGCAAGACCATTCACATCAGACGCGCATTTCATTTCATTTCATGCTCCCAGCTGTTGTCTCCATCATATTTCGGGCTGTTTTTCCATCATGGGTAAGTAAATAACCTCATAAAATTATACGCCATGTTTTCCTATATGTCCACTTTTTAGTAATGAGTATATGTATATAAACACACACACACATATATACATCACATTTGTCAAACAGGGTGTTTTATTTTGAAATTTGTTTTATTCTGAAAATTGACCAGATGCTGTTGTTCCTTTGTTTGACTTCCTGCCCGGCTTGACACATTCGCTTGCGGCTCACACAGAAAACAGACCAGACGCTGAAATGATCACTGCAGGGCCGGCCGCGGAGCTGTGCAGCGCGGCCGGTGTGGATGACACAATCGGTTAACATGGGCGCCGAAAGGAAACTGGCTTCACTTCAAGGCTATTTGCAGCGCTTCCGCAGGCGGTGTGACCTTGGCGTAACACAATCAAAGAAAACAAATGAATACATAAGGCTTAAAACATTCTGGTCATAATCACTGGGCGTGGGCAATCATACAGGCCCCAGCACAGCCCATGAAACAGCCAGACCTCTGAAATAATTGCAGGCCCAAGACCAAGACTGAGGTATAGAATAGATTGTGTGCCTCGATGACGGTCACAGACAAAGGGCTGTCACACCAAACAAAGACTGCCACGCCAAGCCACAGCCGCCACGGGAGCAAGCAAGGAGTGGAAGAGAGAACGGGGCGCAACCACACACCTGAATATAAAGGTGCGCATGGCACCACCCAGCAATCATGGTGCCTAAAAAGCTGGCACAGTGCTGAATAGTGGCAAGGAGGAAGACAGCCTCCAGCTACATCTACCCCCCCGACTTTTGCATCGTCGGCTTGACCATGTGCAGAAGATACTGGAACTAATGCCAAGGCCTGAAAATGGCAAACTGGGCATTGGACACAGGATCTGGAACTCCACCAGCTGCGTTGTCCCGGTGACCAGCAGACCGAGGAAGATGATGGACATTAGAATGGTGGCCAGCTGTAAAGCGAGTGGTGCTGCGCAATGCCTGCTGACTAGTACTCAGCTGGTCAGTTGAGATCAACAAAGGAGCCGGCGGCAAGGAACATTCAGGTACTGGAGATGTCACCAGGACAAGCCTGGCCTGCAAAGGGGTCATGACAGGAGTGCTGGTAGGACACGAGGCACCTGGAACAGCTGCAGGTGGTGGAAGAGGTGTTTCAGGGACCAAGACCCACAGGTTGGCATCACTGGATGACTCACCATCCAGTGCTGCCAAGGCAGGTGAGGAGGGCACTCTCAGTGGGGGAGCGTCAGCTTTGGGCGGACTACAGCCTTCAGCATGTCCCGATACACATTTCTGACCTTGTGCGAATCATTCTTCGGAGCAACAGTGTAAACCGCTCCTTTACTGCCAGGGGCCTTCACCACCTGGTGGACCACTGAGCTCCAGAGATCATGGATTTTCTGGCGCCCTCTATTACTGTGATCCCTCAAGTACAACAGGTGGCCCACTGAAAGAGGTGCCTCCTGGACCTGACTTAGACTTAGCCTTTATTGTCCCCTTGAGGAAATTCTTTTCCATAGCACCATCTCCATACCCCAATGTCCACCACAGAACAGAACAAGACACACATCTTGAAACACACATTAGAAAACAGACAAACAAAACAGTAGGTACGGTTACATGGTGGCTTCTCATTCAGAATGAAATAAATCTGAATGAAATCATTTGGAATTAAAGTTTTTCCAGGTAGTTTACATGAGAAATGTTCATTCCGAATGAGGGTTTACACGGGAGATCAGTTTAATCGCCTTTATTTGGGTCTGTGCAAGGTTTGGGGCAGGGAAGGTTTCTGATTGGATAGGGGGTGGGGCGGATGTTACGTCTTTACATTTACCGGAAGAAAACACTGTAGTCCTCACTCCGGATAACAAGATGCTTGATGACGCCATTCTTAGTGCCTTTTCCGGGCTTGTTTATTATTTATTATAATTTATTATGTTGATCTGTTCTGTACGACATCGATTGCTCGTCTGTCCATCCTGGAAGAGGGATCCCTCCTCAGTTGCTCTTCCTGAGGTTTCTACCGTTTTTTTTTCCCCGTTAAAGGGTTTTTTTTGGGGAGTGATTGATTGATTGATTGATTGATTGATTGTTTTGCTTATATTCTTGAAGCAGCAGTACGACAACAACCTTGTTCTGCTAATGCTTCGTCTGTTTAGGACGAGAAGAGAGGTAGAAGGTCAAAGAAGGGAGATAGAAGACCGTGCTTTCGCGTATGGAAACCGGTGAGTATATACGTCATCGCGCCAGAAGGGCAACGAAATGAGCATGCGCAGAAAGACCAGAATGAACTTAAAGAGGAATGAGCGTTTACATGCACACAAAATTTTTCATTTGGAATGACAAACGGAATAAACCACCCCCTTTAATTGGATTTCATTTTCAATCAGAATGACCATTTTTCAATCAGAATGACCGTTTACAAGACCACTTTTAATCGGAATGGCCTTTCATTCTGAATGAAAGTGGAATTAAACTGTCCATGTAGACCTACTGAGTGTCAACACTTTACAGAGTCCACTCTCTGGCCTGCTCAGCTGATCATGCCACTCTTTCTGTCTTGTCAGCAGCCACCAACAACCACTCACGAGCACCCTCAAAAGCAACTCTGAGTCTGGCTTGATGTTCCACCACCCAACCCTGTACCTCGCCTGGCACTGGATCCTGAACTTGACCCAGGAGAAAGTCAACAGGAAGCTGAGGTTCCTGGCCAAAAATCAGAAAGAACGGAGAATCGCCTGTGCCCTGGTGAGGAGTCGTGTTATAGCAGAAGAGCACCTGAGGCATACAGGAAGCCCAGTCCCGTTTCCGTGATGCTGGAAGAGTGTGAAGAAGATTATGTAGAGTTCAGCTGAACTGCTCGCATTGACCATTACCTGCAGGATGGAATGGAGTGGTTACGGGACTTTACAACACTGTACAAAAGGCAGAACTGGTTAATCAGCGAACTCTCAAAGCTCCTTCCTGCAGCCAGAATGGTACTTGATATCAAAATCAAAAGCAGCAAGTTGGGCAGCCCATCGTCGTTCAGTGGCCCCCAGTTTGGCAGACTGGGGATAGCTCAACGGGTTATTGTCAGTGTAGACAATGCACTTACGCCCCAACAGATATTCCTAACTTCTCCGTCATGGTGCACTTGAGTTGAGGAATTCCAGCTTCATAGATCTGTAGTTGGACATATTGCACTCAGTGGGCTAAAGACCCCTGCTGGCGTAGGCCACCGGTCTCACAACACTGCCCGTCTCCTGTGAGAGGACAGCCCCAAGGCCACTATGACTGGCGTCGATCTCCAAAAGAAAAGAGCGCGAGAAGTCAGCATAGGTGAGAACTGGGGCTGATAACAACTTTGCCTTTAAGGCCTCAAAGCTGTCTTCACACTGAGGTGTCCACGCAGCCCCCCAGAACCTGACCCGTCCTTCTTTTCGACTTTGTGCCTGCCAGCTCAGCCACCAATTGGTGTAGAGGAGCTGCCAGCTTGGCAAAGCCCTCTACTAAGCGCCGATAGTAGCTGACAAAAGCTAAAAAGGAGAGCAACTCTGAAACATGGCTGGGGCACCACCAGTTAGCCACAGCCTTGATCTTCTTGGAGGCGTGGAGACCCCTTGGCTCGAAATCACATGCCCCAGATAGCCAACCTCGCATTGGAAGAACACACATTTTTCGAGTTTCGCCTTTAGGCCCTCCTTGTGGAGCCGACCAAGCACCATTTCCAGCCGCTACAGATGTTCCTCAACAGAGGATGAGTAGATGATGATGTCAACAAGATAGAGCAGCAAGGACTGACACTGCTGTTTGCCAAACATCCTCTGCATCAGGGAGACTGACTAGGGACTGCTGCTCTCCCTAATGAACTCAGACTCCAAAAGCTGACTGATATGGGCTTTCACTGCTTCGTATTCTGATGGAGGGATGCACCGGTACCTCTGCTTGAATGGAACGTCATCAAGCAGAGGTATGTCATGTGAGATGAGATTGGTGCAGCCCAGGTCACCATCATGGGCGGAGAAGACAGAGTGGTACTTGTGCAGCAATGATTTTACACCTGTCTGCTCCTGCTCAGTCAGTGCAGACAGATCAAGTGACTCTACCCTATCTGGCAGCGAGGAGGCAGCTGTTTGGGAATAAACGGTTGCCAACATGGATGACTCAGTCAGACCGGCCGGCAGGCAGGCTGACAACCTGGGCAACTCCTAGGGTGCCAAGACTAGTACTTGGGTAAAGGAGAACCTCGGTTGTCCCAGCATTGACCACAGGGACATACACTGTACCCTGGACGACCTGTACAAGGCAAGGACAAGCTAGCAGCCCAGCAAGTAGACCACCTTTGGGGGGCTCGAACAGTACACTTTGACCAGAAAACTGCTCGCCTGCCCCGGTCCCTCACTGCACCCGTGGGGTTCCCTGGGACTTGGGTGGCAGACTGGTGGCACCTCTGCAAGGCTGCAATGACTGGACCTGGCCTGAAAAACAAAAGGTGAGTCAAAAAGAGAGGGGCCGAATGCACCAAAGAGTTCTCTAAAGCATCAGCGAATCACATTCATCCCCAAGATTCCAGGGACAGACGACATGGCACCAGGGGGGTTTTTAACAACAAGGATCCCGCAGCGGGGCATCACCTTGCCACAAAGTTCCACATTGAGCTCCAAGTAACCGATATATGGAATTGCTAGGCCATTAGTCGCAGCTGTAGCCAGGGACAAGAACGAAGGCGATCATGGCCCCAAGGTGCGAACTGTGCCAGAAAGAATCTCTCAGTAACTGTGGACACCATGGAACCTGTGTCCACCAAGCATGAAACTGTGACTCCCCCAATGGAGACATTAATGTTTGGACAAGAAGCAACTAATTCAGCTGCTGCACCTTCCTGTGAGCCTAAGGACACTCCAACTGAGCTGTGCCTCGGCAGTTCAGTGGGCTTCAGTTTTCTGGCAGATGGGAAGAATGAGAACATCCAGCAGTGTTGGAGTTCAAGCCAGCAACAGAATTAGCAGGGGGTCGAGGGGGAGCATGCTCACCATCACACTCGTGGGCAAAATGGACGGGTTGCTGGCACCTCCTACAGATTAAAGGGACATTGCGAGGAGTCCGACCTTGAGAGCGGGGGGCCTGCAGGGAGGCTACAGTGTGGGTGAGCTGGTTAAGCTGCTCCTGTTGGCACTTCAAGAGATCCATCAGCTTGCTGAAACCTGGCCCCTGTGAAGTGAAATTAGGGGTGGGCTGAACATGACCCTGCACCCCATACTGAAGACCATAAGCTGATGGCAAAGAGAAACTGTGTCCCCTAGCACCCCCTGGAAGACCATCCCTCTCCCATCTAATAGCCTCACCCTGTAGCTCCAACAGAGTGGCAGCTGGCTGGCGGTGAACAACCTGCTTAAACTCCCTCCAGAGAGAACTGTCAAGAACATGCTCAATAAACATCAGCATTGGGCAAGCCATCAGGAGCACACTGCTTGACCTGTGCCATAAAAGCCATAACGGCCAAGGAAAACTCCTGTAGCGTCTCTCCTTCAAGTTGGTGCTGAGAAAAGAAAGCCTGCTGTAACGTGACATAAGATTGAGCACAGCCATATTGCTCCTTTAAGATGGCAAGAACCTGGGCTGGGTCTTCTCGCTCTGCACTAGAGCGAAACTTGATCTCCTCTTTCGCTTCTCCCTCCAAATGATCAAACATGAAAAAGGCTTGGTCAGCAACAGAAAGATGGCAGGCACACGCACACACCTGGATCTCCTGTACTCATTCAGCTATCCCAGTGCCAGTCTTACCATTGAATATGGGACACTTACGATCTCTTAGTATAACCACCAGCCGCTAAGTGACTGCAGGGGCAACACCTGCAGATGGGGCGTGACTATCTGGAGCAGTGGAAGAGGAAGCGGCCCCACTAGAGCCCCCCAATGGAAGCAGCCCGCTCCTGACAAAGTCGCTCGTTATTCGCCTTAAGCTGCAACACAATCTCCTTGTAATGACATTGGAATGTCATTCAGACTATATAAGTGTGATCAGATGGTGTCCAAGAGAGGGAAGACAATCAGAACCGAGGGTTGAACTACCAGAGGGCAGCATTACAGATGTTCAGGACAGCAACACATACCTTGGGAGATAGAGGCCACTGATATCAAGACAAGGAAGCTTCTCAAAATGCATGGAGGGTTTCATCCCAAGTCCAGCACCCTGAGACTGTACACTAAGTGTAGCGAAGGGGGCCGAGGACTGGTGAGCATCAGAGCCACTGTCCAGGATGAAACAACCAAGATCCAGGAATACATCGGGAAGATGGCCCCCAAAGATGAGCTGCTAAGTGAACACCTCAGGCAGCAGGAACCAGAGAATGCAGAAGAGGAGGACAAACCATCATGTAAGGACAAACCCCTGCATGGCATGTACCATGGATTGAAGAAGTGGCCGACATCAAGAAATCCTACCAGTGGCTGGAAAAGGCTGGACTGAAAGACAGCACAGAGACACTAATCATGGCAGCACAGGAACAGGCACTTAGATCAGACACTAAGACACTAAGATCAGTAGAAGCAGGGGTCTACTGCGCAGGATGCCAGGTTCAGGCTGTGCAAAGATCCTCCTGAGAAACTTAAGCATATAATAGGAGGGTGTAAGATGCAGGCAGGAACGTACATGGTACAGCATACATGGAATGCCATAACTAAGTGGCACTACACTAAGTATGGGCTGAAAAGTCCCAATGTACAATGGAAGATACCAGCTAAGGTGGTTGAGAATGACCAAGCTAATATCCCATTGGACTTCTAGATCCAGACTGACAAACTGGTGAATGGCTGGTGATGACAAGAAAGCCTACAACTCAATGCCACACACATGGATACTGGAATGCTTGGAAATGTACAACATCAACAGGACACTAAGAGCCCTCATCACTCTGGAGGCCAACTCAACGCAAATTGCAGAGAGACAGAGAGAGAGAGAGAGAGAGAGAGAGAGAGAGAGAGAGAGAGACCTATATGAAAATACCTGTTGCCTATCTTAGATGGGATGAAAGCCAAAAAGTTTAGTGCAGCAGTGAAAGGGTGAAAACTAAACAGAGAAGGGTGGGGACACATTTATTGTACAGTTTTACCAATATTTACAACTTGGATTCATTTTTATAAAAAAAAAAAAAAGATTTTGATTGTTTGATCGGTAGACCCTTGTAAACTAAGACATCAATACACATCGCCAGACCTGGCTTGTCAAAAGGACTTTGCATTTAATTGGGGCTTGGTTTTTAATTGAAATTTTACAGTATTTTAATTAAAGTATTCTTTTTTTTTAGTTGGAGACTTGGAAGCGTCAAATTTAAAAAAAGTATTTGTCAAAATCAGACAATACATTCTCACTTTTATTCACAAATATGGCTCAAGTTTCAAAACTGCCTTATCCTACATTTCTCAATTTCTCACACTGAATTGCATCCTTTGCTTGACCCTCCCTGTGTAATAAAGTTCTCCTCTTTTAAACTTCAATCAATGAATCAATCAATTTTATTCATAAAGCCCAATATCACAAGTCACAATTTGCCTCACAGGGCTTTACAGCATATGACATCCCTCTGTCCTTAGGACCCTTGCAGCGGATAAGGAAAAACTCCCCAAAAAAACCCTTTAACGGGGAAAAAATGGTAGAAACCTCAGGAAGAGCAACTGAGGAGGGATCCCTCTTCCAGGACGGACAGACGTGCAATAGATGACATACAGAACAGATCAACATAATACATTAACGGTAATCTGTGTGACACAATGAGACAGAGTCACAGGACAGACGGTAATGACAGTAGCTTACAACAACATTAATGAAAGTAATAATATTACAATTATGATTCTGGCAATTGTGGTACAATATGTTGAAAGTAAATATTAATATCTGATAGTATATGCATGTGACAATAATCATATGTGTATAATAACAGTAGAAGTATGACTAATGATCACAGCAGCAGCAGGAGGCATCTGGCAGGACCACGGCAGCAGCACAACCACACACGTCACACTATGCAGGCACTGCTGTGATAGAAGTTAACCTGAGAGACAGTGGAGCACAAAGGCTCACTCCAATTTGTAACGGAAGATTTCTGTCCAAAATCTATAATCTCAAGCAGAAATTGGGATAACCCTGATGACATCATCATGCCATCATTAGGGTTATTTTGCAGGCTTGACAAAGCTAGCTGCAGATTTTATATAGCTCATTTTACAGGCTGTATACAACTCTCCACTACAAGTTCACTTGTGCATGAATTTAGTGGAGTGTCCCTTTAATGTCATTTATTTGTTAATATATATTTGTTTCTGCACAGAAAGCCTAAAAAATGTCTTAACAGTGTTCCAAGCAGAAAGATAAATCAATCTGTATAACCAGAGTATTGCTCCATCTCAAAGTCACCACACATTTTTGTGGTTGTTGACTCATTGCCATTTTACAAGATGTGATATTTGTGTTGCGACTAATCTACTTAAAGCTGTATAATGAAATTAGCCCCTAGTGCCACTGCCTAGCTTTTATTTGCATACATAAAGCTGAGCACTGACCAAAATATTCTGATCCAGGCACAGGGAATGGAGTTATGTAATGGGAAATGTCTCATAAACTTCATCCTTCTAGTATGTAAGATAATGTTGATTTAAGAAAGTTCTTAAAAGTCAGACATCCACTGGAATTTAGATGTTCTAATAAAAATAAGATTTCATGATTAAATGTGCAGTTTTTGCCAATATGAGCAATGGACAGCGAATGTTACAGATCTTTAAAATGGCCAGAGCACACCACAAGTCCTACCCCCTGTGAGTGTGACAACAGTAAACAGTCTGAGTCATACCTCTCTCTGGGCAGATTCAGTATCACAGCTGTGTGCTGCCAAGCTTCCAGAAGCCCTGGAGTCCACAAAACAAACACCATAAACACACACTTTTACAAGGTGATGGGGTGTGTGACTGTGGCTTTTCAGTCAGTGATGTCTCTAATTCCTTATGGGTAAAAAAAACAAAAAACAAAAAAAAGTTGTTCTGTGGATGGTGACGTGTTTGCCAGTGGTTCCCCATCTAGTGACACAGACATAGTCACATGCTCTCACTCCCCACCTGCATGCAGTTGGCATTCCTCTGCACTCTGGCTGAGGTTGAACAAATATATAAAAGCGTTCCATGGCTTTGACACTGTTATCTAAAAATTTGCTGGGCGGGGCTGATTTCAGTAGCTGCAGGGAGTCATGAAAGTGAAATGCCTCCTATTGAGGCTGAGTTAATGTCTTGGGAGATTAAAGTCAAAGAGTGAGCGAGTATACAGGGTGTATGTGTTACTAAGTCAGACAGCAGGGCTTGGTTTGTCTTGATCCCACTCAGTGGTTTCTGGTGTGTACTCAGTGGTGTTTAGTCTCGGGGGGGTGGGGGGTGGGGGGAGTTCTTTTCAAACAACTTGAAGCATGTCAGAGCCTTCAGGGGTGTGAAGACACTTGTTCTTTGTGTAATGAAAAGGGTGATAAACATTTATCAGGGCACTGCTTTATTAAATCATGATGAAAACAGGCATTGGAAAAACCAAAATGTGAAAAAAATGACATACATACATGACGAATGACATATTTTATCCTCTTTTTTATCTTCTAGAAAAAGACTCAAGCTTTGCAGTGTAACGTCAAAGTTGGCTTTTTTTTCCCAATAATGTCAGTCAAGAAAATTACACTTTTAAAAGGATTTACAAGCTCTGCTGATTTATCTTTCCTCTCGCTCACTCACTGCACACACACACACTAAGTGAATTTGTCGCATTCATCTTTTAGTTTCCCTCCTTGTTGGCAGCATTCACTCCGCTTCTTCCATATTTTAACAGGTCACTCCTCTCTCTCGTAACTCTAATTTTCTCTGCCTTTAACTTCCCTCCAACCTGCCAGCCTTCCACCCGTCTATCAGAAGACTTTTAACAGCTCTCCAATCACACTGTCATTATGATTTGACGAGTAACTCAGTTACTCTTCATTAACCTCAATTGAAGCCAATAATCATCCATTCCCTATCCCACTATATGCATTTGGTTAATTAATTAGTCCTGCTGCAGCCTGATGTGTATACATGTGGGGGCCTATTCATAGAAAATACATCTCCATAGATTTGGAACACATTAACTCACCTAATCTCCACAGGTATCAAAGCTATTTCCGGTGTGTTCCTGGTTAAGTGTTCTTGTACAAGGCTGCCAGTCGTCCTCCTTATTACCTGTCGCAGTCAACCGTGACCTAGTAAAACTTTTCAGATTAAAATATACATGGGTTGTCTGTATCACTGTTTGACCAATTATGGGATTTCCAGTAAGGATAGGTATGGTATGGGTATGGTGCTTAATAAGCAACATAAAAACAACCTATGGGGTGTTTTGGGGGGTAGGACAGTGACCTTAATTTGTTATTCTGTATTTGAGATTACTTGTTTCTTTTTATGCATTCAAGTGGTAAATGCCAACACATTCTCCCTCCGACCTCGTCACCTTTGTTGGACATTTAGTTATAGACTTTCCATGTGGAGGTATGATGCACGAGGTACCCTGGGTGCGTTGGTTCCTGATGTCCTGGGATGCTGTGTCAACTTCAACCTGTTACATGCATTGTCTGTTTTCGAAATACTCTTCTGTTTTCATAGGAAATGTACAGTTTGCATTCATTGCATTTTTCAAAATAAATGCACTAAATCAGTACAACACCACAAATTGATGTTGTTGTTTTTTCCTTCAACAACAAACACTGGCCTCCTGGGTGAAAGTGCTGACCACCCTTCTTGGACTTTTCGCCCCCTCAACCTGTTGTTGTCCGGCCATGTTTCCCCTTGACAGCTCTGGGCAGCATTACACTATAACAGTGACCGGCTGCGTATCATGCTGATGTGAAAGGATGGCTTTTTTTTTTGGTAAGTGTCTGATGCTGGAAGTCACTGACCAAACTCCGGTATTCAACAACTTTGAAGTGAGACCAAGTTGTAAATGCTTATATAACTTTTGTTGTAATAAGAGCTTTATAAATAAAACATATTATTATTAGCATTAGTTTATTATTATTATTAGTAGTAGTAGTAGCAATATAATTATTATTATTATTATCATAATAATAATAATTATTATTATTATTATTATTGTTATATGCAATTCAACCTGACAACCTTGGGTTGGACGGAAACCACCAACCCAAGGCTGGAAGAATCACACACAAAACCTGTATTCAAAAAGGTAATTAAATGATGTTGGCAATATTCAGCATTGTTAGATTTGGTGATGTTTATGCCTGCAAAAGATATGCATACAATAATACTAATACACTTTATTTATAGAACACTTTTTTAAACAAAAGTTATATTGGCATTTTCAATTTCAATACAAAAGTATAAAAAGAAACATGAATTCTTACTTACAGAATAACAAAACTAAGGATACTGTCCTCCCCAAAACAACCCTATATGTAGGACCCATATTTATTTTTTATTGTTAGACAGGGATCTCTAGTGGTCATAGTAATAATGATGAGAGTAATAAAGTCTGAGAAAGTCTGCGTAGGCCGAGGTGAATGGACGGGTCAAACAAACAGGACTTTGACTCAGGAGACTACCTGTGGTTTCACATGGGACACAAACAGCAAACAATGAGTTATTTTAACTCACGTATGTAAGTTAGCATAATGTAAAGCACTTACCATGTGTCATACCTAACCCACGTAACCTCACATACTTAATGTTCTTAATTTAAATACATGACTGAAATGACATAACAAACACACATTTTGCAACAGTTAACAGTCACAAAGTATGTTGTCTTGATAGTCATTTACAAACAACCTATTCTATTGTTTAGGTATGATGATGTATTGATCTGCTACCGGTAGTGGAGCTAATTTAGGAAACGCTCCTGTGGGTTGCATTCAAAGACTGTATAAAAAGGATGGACGACATGACAGCTCCCCAAAAGTTAAGCCAAAACATCTAGAACTCCCCCTGGTGGCTAGCTGCATTGCTGGTCATCACCCCCACCCCTTCTGTGTTCGCAGATGGGACATGAGCCATACATACATTTTTCTCAAATACGGTTTCTGTCATTTTAGTGTTTAAGTGTTTGTTTCTGATTATTTTGATTTTAATTAGTTATTTGATACCATAAAAAGGGGATTTGACGTCAGTCAGTGTGCTCATGATTAATGGTAGGCTACTTCTCGCAATCAGGAACTCGATGCCGCGGACATTGTTACTGCGCAACCTCCGGTTCCAAATGGTATCACCAGCCTAAGATGGCAGTGGCCATATTTGGGTGATTTTGGCTTCATTTTCGTACAGTGGAAATGTGTCATCCATCTGTATATGCAGTCTATGGTTGTATTAGAGGGTAGCAACTTGTGTGATCATATGGGTTGGAGGACTTGGTTAAAGTAATTAGTTGAGAGCTATACTGATGGTACTTGGACTCAGTACATAATGTTAGTTTACTTACATGCTCACAGTGATGATGCTAATATGCTTATGTTTAGCAGGTAATATTTACCATGTTTGCTATCTTAGTTTAGCCTGTTAACCTGCCAACATTTGCTAATTAACATTAAACACAAAGTATAACAGAAGCTGTTGGGAATTTCAGTTTTATTGTGTTATATAACTGTGAACATTTTGGCATCAAACTGCCATTCCTGGACAAACTGTAGGATGTGTACCTGCCTGCTGAGGCTGAAGTGATGGCATGAACAGGAAGTGTGTCCAGACAGTGATGAAGCTCGTTGTTTTGACTGCAACTGTCTTGTCTTTTGTCTACATTTTGGCTTCTTTAGGGCAGATAAGGAGGAAACACAGGTTGACAAACTGTCTCATGTGTCTCTGTCTCTCTGCATCTCTGTCTCTCTCCCTCAGATCCAATAAAAAGACAGGAGCTGATGTGTGTGTCTGGCCCTGCTGCACCTCTTAGGGAGTGAGTCACTGACTGATAGCTTGCATGTGTTTTTGGAGTTGTCTGGCGAGCCTTCCAAACAAACAAGTCAGGTCGACAGCAAATGTTAACAAGCTGAAACCACAGACGCTAAATATACCTCTGCTGCTTTATCTTTGACTGGCATCAAGTAAAATTGAAATGATGAGACTTTCCAGACACAAGTTACGTCATTTAATGTCGCTGTATGTAAGAATGTGGCCAAAACGGTTACTACACTCAAATTCAAAATACTGCCGCGAGTCGTGTCCGCCCCCCCCCCCCCTACAGATTTGAGGTGGACAGCAGCACGCTGGTGACTGATTTGTTTGCCCACGGGTGGCTGCCATGGCAGGGCCGCGTCGCTGCGTCCTTGATCTTTGGTTTTCCAGCGGACCGTTCGAGCAAGTCCGGCTTCTCTGCTGCTAACACTGCTGCCGGGATACAGCTGAGGAGGAGCCGGCTGCTAATGGCTAAGTACCGGGACACTGCTAATGCTGCTGCCGAGATACAGCTGAGGAGGAGCCGGCTGCTAATGCTATGTACCGGGACACTGCTAATGCTGCTTGCCGTGCTGCTGTAGCTCAGTCGTAACTGTAACTGATGCTGAGACTCTACTTACTGTGTGACTGGTAGACGGCGGTGGGTGGCGCAACAGGCCAAAACACAAAGTCAAAATATAAACATGGTTTGCGGACTGTACTATTGTTGTCGGTGAGATCAGTATGTTATATGAACATTATTCCTTAGTCTCTATGACATATTAGGATGACTTTACGACTATTTGCTTTAGATTTCTTACATATAGCTCCTTTAATAGTGATGGAGCACAAATCTATATTTAATTATCTTGTTGAATGTACAAATAAAGCACAGATGGGAGTCCTCTCTTCAGCATCTCACCACACATGGTAATGAGGCTGCACTGTTTTGTTTGATTATTGTTTTAATATTTCTGAGTTATAAATAACTGGAGTGCTGAAAGGCCCAAATGACGAACCCCTCTTTGATAATAACATATATGTTTTCCCAATTGGCAAAACATAGCGTAACACATTAGGTAGTCAACCAGATGTAGACACAACAGAGGAACCATACATTCAGTATGCACAATGACAAACAGGCAGAGTAGAGGGGTCAGTTTGGGACTGGCTCATCCATAGAAGAGCTTAAGGAAGCAGCTGAATGCTGCTCTTTATCAGTGGGGGTTAACGAAACGTGCATTTGCTAAACCAACCAGTTAGTCTTCATCCTTGAAGTTGTTTCTCTTGTAAAGCTAGAAAAATATACTGTCTGCAAACATTTCCGATATGGCAAAAATTGAGGGTGGAATGGGCGCAGTGTTGCCCACCAAAAGCACACACTACACACACCAATCGCCGAGTGCTGTTCCTGTGGGTGTTTTCTGCCATCTGGCTACAAGAGGTGAAGAAGACACTGCATTACTTACTTTTAATTGAGCTAGGTCTTGAACTAACTAATGTTAGCTAGTAAGTTTTTGACCACTGGACGTCAAAAATAAAACAAATGAAGTACTTCAATGCTAGTAGCAAATCTCTAATGGGCTAACTTTAGCTAGTTTCATATAGCTTACATGCTAATATAAGGAGGGAACTGCCCATTGGTTCGACAGCCCATTGGTTCGACATCCCATTGTTCCGACCATATTAAACTCATTGTTCCGAAGTCCGTTCCGAAATCATCATGATGCCCTGTGGTTAAGGTCTGGTTAGGTTTAGGCACAAAAACCACTTGGTTAGGGTCAGGAAAAGATCATGGTGTGGGTTAAAATGAAAAAGAAAGTGACAAACACATAAGCCGTGAGCCTGCTCCGCCTCAAGCCGGTCGCGGCGCACAATACGCCCGCCGCGAGCCTTTCAGCACTGCGGACAGTCGGACTAATGGGATGTCGAACCAATGACATGGACCCATATAAGGAACATATGTTACGCAAGTTAGAAAACAAACTGACCGAGTGCTGTGGTGGCTCTATGGTGGATACTGTCGCTGTTGCTGTCGCCAGTGATGCACTGCTGAAATTCTGAATTGTGGCCAAAACTGCCCTTCCAATGTTTTCAGCTAATTAGCCAGACATGTTAGCATGTTGACAAGCAAGGATGGGACAGTAAAACCTACATGTCAAATAAAGTTTCCCCAAACAAGGTTTCTGTCATTTTGGGTAGTTTTTATCACACTGATGTGTGTTCAAGTATTCATTTTCTCCATTTAGTTTGGTTTTAATTCGTTATTTGATGCTATAAACACAGTCTGACTACCCAGGCTTTTATTTTGGTACTTCCGGCAGTGTGCATTTTCATATAGAGTGTGCCAGGGCTGACATCAAAACCCAGAAGTTTAGCATCGCGCTGGTTCCCGGAAGAGAAAGTGAATGTGATTTTTGCATTGCGTTTTGGATTATGTTAGAAAATAAGCTCTGTGGCTAACACAAGTTTATGATACTTACAGGTTTTTTTCAGCGAGATAATCTTCACATATGAACACCTTTCATACCGCATTTGAAGCTTAAATGCGATCACCAGAAGTAAAAAGCTAACATTAGGCTTTAACGGACTACATGACTACTCCACGGTCGCATGACTCTTGACGTCACAGCCACTAAGCTTTCAACTGATTCCGGCCGCTTTATTTTAAAAACATTGTATAATGGGGAAATCGGACTGTTTAAGCTAAATAAGAAGCTGTAATGGCGGACTGCCAGCACTCTCGCCTGTTCGTGGGTGATGACCTTTAATGTCCCCGACAGGATTTGTAGTCGTATTGAGCAACTTGTTAGCAACCGCCTTTTTTACAACACATAAAAGCATCAGAAATCACAAGTAGGGTATTTACTGACATGTTTTATGTCGTAGAACAAAACCTGAAACTCGCTTAAGCTTTTGTTAACCACAGACCTTATTTGAGGCATTTTACCAAAATCCCATTCAAAAAACGTATTGACTTTTAGACAAGAGAACCGGAAGTACTAAAAGCGCTAACGAAGTTCCGGGTTTACTGGCACACTCTATTAGCTTATCATTTAGTTTCACCAAGCACCTTTAGATTTAACATTTAACATTTAGATTTAGGTTTAACATTTAATATTTAGATTTAACCCTGACATTATATTTAACATATTTAAAATGTTGCTGTAAATGTGCTAAAAAGTGACTTTTTAATTCAGTTAATTTCAGTGCGAGCCATTTTACCAAAGGGCACCCAATAGAAATCAGCTTGACAATATTAATGGGGATATTTCTCTAGATATTTTTGTATCTCCATATTAAAATGAATGTATGCAAATCTCGTTAAGAAATCAAATTAATGGCAAATACAATGAACTGTGTCCCTCTGTTACACTTTACATTTGATAAAACTGTGGTAGAAAAAAAATACATTTTAATTTAAATTTTATTACAGTTTGCTCGGAGGATCGGCTCAGTGGTTAGCACTGTCACTTCACAACAAGAGGGTTCCAGGTTCAACCCAGCCATCCTGCTGGAGCCCCTCTATGTGGAGTGAATGTTTTCTCCGCCTTCTAGGGCTTCCCCTCACAATCCAAAGACATGCAGGTTAGGTTAGGTTACTGATGACTCTAAGTTGCCCGTAGGAGTGAATGTGAGCATGAGCGGTTGTCTGGCAACCTGTCAAGGTGTAGCCTACTTCTTGCCCAGTATCAGCTGGGATAAGCTCCAGCCCCCTGGACCCTGTACCAGGATAAGTGGTTACAGAAAATGAACAAATTAATGAATTTGCTTGAAATTACAATATTGTGTAAAACAATAAGGCTGTTGTTCTTGCACTCGCAGCCTATAGTTAATTCTTCAGATTAAGGCGGCTGTAGCTCATAGAGCGGGTTGTCTACTAATTGGAAGATCATCATCCTGGCCCCGGCTCCTCCAGTCTGCATGTCGAAGTATCCTTGAGCAAGATACTGAACCCCAAATTGCTCCCGATGGCTGTTCCATTAGTGTGTGAGTGTGTCTAGATTCTGGCAGCCATCAGAAATAATAGAAGACTTTGTGTCCTCTCTGAAACCCCCTGAACAACTGTGTTTGGCTGAACATCATCTGTACTTTTTTGCGTATGTTTTAAATCCAGCTACCTTTGTGAGAGTAGGTGACCTGTGGAGAACCAAATGAAACAATACAAGAAAAGTATTGCAAAAGCAAGTACTGGGGTAGCCCTAAGCAAGAAAAAGAAAAAAACAAATGGAAGGGTGTGGTTGTTCTGTATGTAATTCATTTGGTATTTGTTCATGTGTCAGGAGATGAACAAATAGTAAGGTAAGTCATTTTATCCGAGGATAATGACTAATCTCCATGATTTTCCAGATAAGATAATTGAACCATATGTGTGTTTTTTATCCACCTGTGTTTGCCTTCGCCTCACCGTGCCTTTGTGTGATTTCCTGTAAGACCTGATATCAAAAACACTGCAGCTTGGCTTCATCACCACAGCTACATGAGTGATTCCTGTTTTTTCAGTCTACATAGCCTACTCGAGTCAAAGTCAAACAGCAGTGTAACAAGCGATTAAGATATTTATGATTAGAGAGCTGCCTCCTTTTGCAGTGAGGATATTGTAGAAACTACAGCTGTATAACATGTGTGCCACAGCTAGAATTGGATCAAGTCGTAGCTTTTGACTAAGATGTTATGAATACTTTCTATATGTGGGTGAGTGTGTTTCTGTGTGTGTGAATGTGGAGAGCCGTGTCTGTCTGTGTGTGTCAAGAGGTACATGCCAGGGCTTGCAGAAGAATGAATGATTAATCTGCACTGCTTTGTGGGTAATTTAGGTGTCAGACTCTCTTCCTCTGCTCTTTGCTAACTGAGTTGTGTGTGAAAAGGGCTCCCTCCTCCCCTTTAATCTGGGCCGGTCGGGCGAGCAGTGTCGCTCTGCTGTGTTTCAAAGTGTCGGCTTAGTGATTTATTGAGACTGATCAGGGAGTAACAAGAAGCAGAGCAGCCTACAAAGGAGTTGTTATCCCTAGACATTGCTGGAATATTACAGCAAAAACATTAGCTAATAAGAAAAAAATAATACCTACTGTATTAGAGGTTATTTTTATGCTGTTGGTTTTTTCTTGTGTGATTATACTGAAAATGCCATGAGGTCACACTGGTCTCTGGCTTTGATCAAGCAGACAAAGGGAAAAAAAATGCAAAAAGGAAATGAATAAAAATTGCTATTATAAAAACAACATAATGCTGGATAAGCATCTGTGTTTGAGCCACAGCGTGATTTGAAACAATGCTCGACAATTATGAGTCCGAAGATTACTTCCCTTAAAATTGGGATTATAATTAATTAATCACAGTAATCACTCAGTTTTGTCCTTTTTCCGCTCTTTAACACACATGCTCCATTTTCAACTGAGGCACAGAAACTAAAATCAAGATCTGTGCTCAAACTTGTGATAGCCATGCCGGCTGAAAGGGGGGCCTTCCCATCTGTCTGTCTGTTTTTTGTTGTTGGATGAATACTGTTTTCAATATCACTGGCTGCCATTGGCGGTTAGCATTCATAGTTAAAAGATTGTTGTTCAAAGATAAACAGGCAGTGAGGGAGACAAGGCAGCCAACACTGCCCCCCAGATGCAGACATAGCCATTATGCACCTGCAGGAATGTACTGTCAAAATGATGTGGCAGGTAGACAATACACCTGTGTGATGAATTGTGCCTTCACTCAAACATGTTGTCTCTGTGATGAGTGTGATAAGAAGACAAGGTGTTATTGTGATGCTTTTCTACACAGACCGAAAAAGGTGTAGTAATAATAGAAACCCAGCTACTTCAAAAGGAACAGTAAAGAAACATATGGATTACAATCCAGGATCCATATATGAATAAAAGACTCCTAAAATAATATGCACACACACATCAAAATCAGTGGGTCAGCCTGGCTGACATTTTCAGACTGCCTCATATTAGCCAAAATGCATCTCAGCAAATAGCTTGTTGACCTTGTAAAATCATAAAATGGTCATGAATGTATAAAAACACAGACACATTATTAACTTATGAAGCTCTTATAAAGAGACCTGGAAACAGCACTGGCAGAAGGACCTCTTTCACTCATGAAAGTTGCTCACTGGCACATGAAGCCAAAACAACCTTTATTTCTCTTTTATTCTTATTAAATTACCCAGAATATTCCACATTATGGGGCCCATAGAGCAAGTGTACTAGAGACTTACAGTGGCCGAGCATGACCTAGTGGGCTGAACAGCAAACTTCTTGTTTAGTATGGGGTGCCATTTGTAAAGTGGGTCACGCTGAAAATAACATCAACATTTTGCCACATTTAGCTTCAAATAATGTTTAAAAAAGTGTTGTGAATTTTTTAACATCACCTTTTACTACATTTACAGCAATATTTGTTAACTTAGAAATATATTAAATAGTTAAATCTAAATATTAAATGTGGCACCTAAATGTTAAATGTTAAATCTAAATATTAAATCTAAATCTAAATGCTAAATCTAAATATTAAATCTAAATCTAAATGTTAAATCCAAATATTAAATCTAAATCTAAATCTAAATGTTAAATCTAAATCTAAATGTTAAATCTAAATGCTAAATCCAAATCTAAATCTAAATCTAAATGTTAAATCCAAATATTAAATCTAAATCTAAATGTTAAATCTAAATGTTCTGGGTGAAACTAAATATTTAGCTAATATGCAAATTCACACTGCTGGTCACCGGGAAGTACAAAAATAAAAGCTTGAGATGGTCAGACTGTGTTTATAGAATCAAATAACGAATTAAAACCAACTTATCGGGGGAAATGAACACTGAACATACATTAGCGTGATAATAACAACCTAAAATAACAAAAAACATGTTTGGAGAAATTTTATTTGACGTGTACTTTGAGTTGTTAGTGTCCATTCGGAGGGAATCACCTTGTTGTTAACAAATACTTCTGGGTAGAAAACCAGCAGAGTTTAGCTACATATATATATATGTGTATATATATATATATATATATATGAATATATGAATATCTCACATTTTTCACGTCACTATATCACCGTTTAGACTAATCTGGTGTTTGCAGCTTTGCTGCTGCTGAGGCCACTGATGCTTTCTAGACATCGTGATTTCCCAAAACTGAATAAAAACCACACATCGCAACACAAAACTGCTTTGCTAGCTCAATCATCGCAAAGTTCTGTGGGCACAGATTCCGTATGGGCCTGCTTATGAGGCATAGTTGGCTGGAGGAAATTTGTCAACCAATTTTTTTTTTTGTTTTTGTTCTTATTTTAATTTTTATTGAAAAAAATAAAAATAAAATTTGAAGGACAAAATGTCAATTTGTGGTGTTGTACCGACGTAGTGCATTTATTTTGAATTTTATTTATTTTTAAACTGTACATTTCTTGTGAAAACAGAGGTGTAACACACTATGTATGTAACAGGCAGAAGTTGACACGGCATCCCAGAATGTCAAGAACCAACACAACCAGGGTACCTTGCATGTCATCTCTCAATGTGGAAAGTTTGTGACTAAACATCGACATGTGAGGGGGTTGGAGTGAGAATGTGTTGTCCATTTGGTAAGATATAATTTGGAAAGTCTAAAATAGCTGAATGTTTAAATCATTTTATTTCTATTCAAGTTAGCAGGGTGCTAAACTATGGGGTGCCGTTTGTAAAGTGGCTCACGCTGAAAATAACAGCTAGCTAGATTTTGCGTAGATTTTAGGAACATTGATGTTGCTTGTAAAACTCAGAATGTTGTCACTGTCTCCTCTACCTCCTTGTGCATGTGTGTGACAATTGTGTGTTGTATTCAGTTAGCATAAGAATCAAAGTTAGTAGTGTAGTGAGAAGAAATGTCAAAAAATAAGATTTACTGCTGAAGCTTTGTTGAATGATTGGCAAATTAATATTTGTTCTCTCTCTCTTTTAATGGCCATGTGTCCCAAATTTTGTTGACTGACTTTTCCAACAAATGTTTTAATTATTTCTTGAAGTATTCATAATTAAATCAAATATCTGATTCAAAGTGTCTGCTAAAATATACTAAGTAGTTCTTTTACCCTGCTTGAGATCATTTTAGGTTTTAATGGTATTGGGTGGGGTTATTTTTCTTCCAAAACAATTGTTTAAAAAAATCTGCAGATTCCATTTGGGCCTCCTAATAAGTGTTGTTCTTTAGCTACAGCCTTGACATTTTCCCTCAACCACTGGATGTCTGTATGTGTTGCACGTGCAGACATTTGCAGCTGAAACGCATTACAAACTGCAACTCAGAGCCAACTGCAAACTAATGCAAGACAAATTGTTGTTCCAACCCTGTTTGTGTCAGATACTGTGAAAGCTTGTACACTTGCACAGCATAGGCCTTTGATGTTTTGATTCGCACATGCACACATACACACATACACACCTAGCATTGAATATCTATTTAAATGATTACCTGTTTTCCTCAGGGCAGCCTGTTATCTGCAGTGCTGGGGCACAGCTCTGGCCTGAGCCGTGTGAGAGCCGGAAACGCTCGTCACCTCTTGCCCTGTGAGTCTCTATCTATCTCGGCTCAGAGCTGGTGTGAAAATATTTCACCTGAGAGTGAAAACAAGGTTATAAACGAGTGGGCTGCAGGGCCACAGGATGGGCTAAGTTATTCTTCTGGCCTAAAGAACAATACTGTTGTGGCCTCGCATGAAGAGGATCTGCTGCCAGGATTTAGGGGAAAAAACTACATGAGTGCAGTTTTGTGCGTCAGTGTGTGAGTGTATGTAGCATGGTATTAGCTGAAACTGGCTGAGAGCGGAAGGAGACGGGATAAGGGACAGTCACAAAACATCAAGGAGCAATGACACAGACTGCTCCTGACAGCGCAGGGAGGACAGAATAATATCAGTCTGCTAGGGAGGGAGGGAGGTAACGGGAGGAGAGAGGTTATTTTATCTGTCAAACAGACAGAAATGTCAAACCATTGGGGAGAGGAGAAGAAAAAAGATGTAGAGACAGGTTGAAGTTTGAGATAAGTGCCATGCTGGACTGACGTGTGAAGGGAAAAAGGGCAGAAAATAAAATGAAGAGATTTGAGAAACAGACAGACAGATGGGCAGACATCAGCGAAGTGGAGTTTATTGTAATGATGGTCTAGACATCTGGAATCAAACATCTGGAATTAAGATATCTCACATGATTATATATTGAAAAAAAAATACAGATGCACCTAGCACTTTGATTTGCTTTATTGTGAAAATCCCCAGCAATTTAGGGTGGGAATGCTGCACCTGTGGTATGCAGAGCTCTGTACAGCTCATTTGTCACAGTCACAGAATGACTGACATTGTTTCCATGAGGATAAACAAAGTGATTCCTCTTCATGATCATTATAAAGCTATTGAGAGGAGACCTGGTGACGCTGTGTTATGACATGTGCAGCTCTCTTCCTGTCTCCTAGACAGCAGGAGTGGTGGGAACCTGGAAATTATGGCTGGTCAGCGCTACTGTCAGTGGAAAAAGAGGCCATTGTTATGTCAGTCACTTTGGCATGAAGAACTCACCGTGTTTGACGTTTGGCAAGCTGATACATGGTTCCAGGTTATGTTCAACTGGGGACCTATTTCAGCGACACAGGGGACATACTTTTGCCAAGTATAGACACCAGCTGCAGAGTGCACAAACCCATAGTAAAACAGCAAAACACCTTTCTATTGTCCAGTTTCTACCTGTACGTTTGCTACTGCTCATAATCAGTTATTCCTTCACAAATTGCTTGTCAGGACACATGATGCTGTATTTACATATACAGTATTGCTCTATTATGTTAAAGCAACTCCTACCTTTCTTGCATTTCACACAGCACTTTGAACATCCACAACTCCTGCCTCCCTCCAAAGTCCCATCCCCCTCCTCCTGCAACTCCACCTCCCTCCAAAGGCCTACTCCCCCCTCCTCCATTACGTCCTCATTAAGTCTATGATAGACGTAGGTGTTGGCAAGGTAACGTTAGATACATGGAAGAGGAGAGCAAGTGTAACAGCCGGGCTCCACCGGCTGCAAACGTCGCAGCGTATTCATTTGGGGTCAACTCCATTGGGCTAAATACACATGCTATATCTTGTTTTTTTTTCAGGACAATCTGGGCTAACCAGATGTGCCATCATTCCATGTCCTTCTGTGTGCCTGTATCAATTTTTACAACAAATCCGTGTTACTAAAAATTGTAATTAAATTACATTTTTACATGTATCTCACCATAGCAAGTTGGAAGTTGACATATTCTGCCATGTCTGAAGAAGGGAGACTCTCTGGAATCTGGCAATATAAGAACCATGATGGTGGGACATTCTGTCACTTTGCAGTTGTCCATGTTGCGCATGTCCCCCTCAGTGTATATGGTGACTACTGCCCTGTCATGCATGCATAATTAGGCTACAGTTGTCTGGGTGCGCAAAGGTGAAGTGCGCTGGTCTTGTCATACAAAGTTTGATGGAGTGTCACCTAGACAATATGGAGATGTTTGCATCTTGAAAGCCGGACTACAAATGTGGATAGACAGGGAGAAACACACGCAAGCCTAAGATGTGGTAAGATACGATATTCCTCACTATATGAAGTGACTGATAACAAGATCTGTGTAATGGATTGTAAAGAAATTCGTCAGGTTTTTATTTTGTAGACAATAAATCTGTATTTATAGCGTGATGGGATGACAGCACAATGATGTGTGTGGTATCACTGGAAAGCTCTAGTCCTGCGCTTTCATGTGATATGCATGGCATTTCTGTGCAACCCTGCATTCGCGAGTAATCCATCTAGTAATGTGTGTGCAAAGCTGTATGAAAGCTGTTATTAATGATTTTAGTGTAATTTTATCTTTTTTTTTTGCTGTGAAAACATTGGACTACCGACAAGTGCTTGGTCTTGTCGGAACGCTACGATTCCGCTGTTTCACGTGATATGCGTGGCTTCATCTTGGGGAAGACAGACAGGACAGGAGAAAACTCCGACCAATCATTGCATTCAGTCCGAATGAACTGATTGGAGTTTTCTTAGAACCATATGAGAATGGTATAATTATGAGTTTTATCTCTGGTGGAATTTACTTACATTTTAGAGTGCCATCAGCTCATTAATAGCATTTTAACCTAAACAAAGAAAAGTGTAAATTTTCCAGAAAGGTAAGCGTTGCTTTAAGTCATGGCAATCATTTATCAATGTAGTACACAAACCAGCGCAGATCCAAGTGCAGAAGTCAACCAAGAAAAGGGTTCTTGTGTGATTTATAAAATGTCCTCATCTCAGCGATCACAGCGTAGCAATGATTGGGCATTAGTAGCAAAAAACAATTGTCATTTCAATATCCCGCCCCATTATATTCTTGGTTTAGAGGCCTAAAGAAACTACTCTGAGCCAGAAATGGAAATGCTGATGTCCTAGGTCCAATTTAACCAATTAGTTTTATTTGGCTGAAAAGTGGCATCAAATCATTAAAGTATGGGAAGAAATCACTGCTGCAGTCAATAGCATTGCAGTGGACAATCAAACTCCAGCTGAGGATAGAATATTTAATTTATACATCAATGATATGTACTGACCTAATGCCTACATATACTATTAATATTAGCCTCTGTAATATGTAATATAAATATACAGTACAGGCCAAAAGTTTGGACACACCTTCTCATTCAATGCGTTTTCTTTATTTTCATGACTATTTACATTGTAGATTCTCACTGAAGGCATCAAAACTATGAATGAACACATGTGGAGTTATGTACTTAACAAAAAAAGGTGAAATAACTGAAAACATGTTTTATATTCTAGTTTCTTCAAAATAGCCACCCTTTGCTCTGATTACTGCTTTGCACACTCTTGGCATTCTCTCCATGAGCTTCAAGAGGTAGTCACCTGAAATGGTTTCCACTTCACAGGTGTGCCTTATCAGGGTTAATTAGTGGAATTTCTTGCTTTATCAATGGGGTTGGGACCATCAGTTGTGTTGTGCAGAAGTCAGGTTAATACACAGCCGACAGCCCTATTGGACAACTGTTAAAATTCATATTATGGCAAGAACCAATCAGCTAACTAAAGAAAAACGAGTAGCCATCATTACTTTGAGAAATGAAGGTCAGTCAGTCCTGAAAATTGCAAAAACTTTAAATGTGTCCCCAAGTGGAGTCGCAAAAACCATCAAGCGCTACAACGAAACTGGCACACATGAGGACCGACCCAGGAAAGGAAGACCAAGAGTCACCTCTGCTTCTGAGGATAAGTTCATCCGAGTCACCAGCCTCAGAAATCGCAAGTTAACAGCAGCTCAGATCAGAGACCAGATGAATGCCACACAGAGTTCTAGCAGCAGACCCATCTCTAGAACAACTGTTAAGAGGAGACTGTGCGAATCAGGCCTTCATGGTCAAATAGCTGCTAGGAAACCACTGCTAAGGAGAGGCAACAAGCAGAAGAGATTTGTTTGGGCCAAGAAACACAAGGAATGGACATTAGACCAGTGGAAATCTGTGCTTTGGTCTGATGAGTCCAAATTTGAGATCTTTGGTTCCAACTGCCGTGTCTTTGTGAGACGCAGAAAAGGTGAACGGATGGATTCCACATGCCTGGTTCCCACTGTGAAGCATGGAGGAGGAGGTGTGATGGTGTGGGGGTGTTTTGCTGGTGACACTGTTGGGGATTTATTCAAAATTGAAGGCACACTGAACCAGCATGACTACCACAGCATCCTGCAGCAACATGCCATCCCATCCGGTTTGCGTTTAGTTGGACCATCATTTATTTTTCAACAGGACAATGACCCCAAACACACCTCCAGGCTGTGTAAGGGCTATTTGACCAAGAAGGAGAGTGATGGAGTGCTGCGGCAGATGACCTGGCCTCCACAGTCACCGGACCTGAGCCCAATCGAGATGGTTTGGGGTGAGCTGGACCGCAGAGTGAAGGCAAAGGGGCCAACAAGTGCTAAACACCTCTGGGAACTCCTTCAAGACTGTTGGAAAACCATTTCAGGTGACTACCTCTTGAAGCTCATGGAGAGAATGCCAAGAGTGTGCAAAGCAGTAATCAGAGCAAAGGGTGGCTATTTTGAAGAAACTAGAATATAAAACATGTTTTCAGTTATTTCACCTTTTTTTGTTAAGTACATAACTCCACATGTGTTCATTCATAGTTTTGATGCCTTCAGTGAGAATCTACAATGTAAATAGTCATGAAAATAAAGAAAACGCATTGAATGAGAAGGTGTGTCCAAACTTTTGGCCTGTACTGTAAGTATTAGAATTTTCATATAGAAACTTGCAATTGACCCAGCCTGAGGAGAGCATGGCCGCACGTATCAAGTCTGCTTCCATGTGTGGCACAACAGGTGGCGGAGTAGAAACAGATGCCACACCTGCGTCCGAGCCAGACAATGGTAAAAACTTCTGTCATATGTTTGTTTTGAAAATGAGGGCCACTGACTCTGAAACACATTTTGAGTCATACACACTGTTGTTGGAAAGAGGAGATTGTAAGCTTTCTAATGATATCAGTACAATACATTGGGAATCCAAAGTGGGAGCACCTGCTGTACTCTTGGAGCTGTCCTGAAGTGAAGGATACACAGAAAAGCTTGTGGACACTTTTATTTTGTAGCCAGCAAGGTAACAAAAACAATCATACCCAGCAACACAATGCAGGAAAATGAGAAAATATTGTTTATTTTGGTAGAATTGTGGTCAATTTGACAAACAAAGTTAGCTTACAGTTAGCACATATTCTTCAAATGACAATATTCACCCTTTTTATTGTTTGACCAGTGAACTCTTACCCACTAAAGGAATATAAATAGTTAGTCAAAGAATGGAGACATATTCTGACTTTATTGTCGCTTTACAGGGAGGGAGTCACCACTTTTTTTGTCTCACTCCTGTTTACCATGCTGGTAAATCTAAATCATTTGTTTATATATATATATATATATATATATATGTATATGTATATTTATATATATCAATTTTTTCACTCTGCTGTCAATTACACACAGGTCCGAACACACACATGCACAAAAAGGACCCCAGGACAGGGCTGCTCATGACAGGCACTCCGAGCGGTTGGGGGGTTCAGTGCCTTGCTCAGAGGCACCTCGGCAGTGCCCAGGAGGTGAACTGGCACCTCTCCAGCTATCAGTCCACACTCCATATTTTGGTCCGGCCGGGGACTTGAGCAGGCCACCCTCCATTTCTCAACCCAAGTCCCTATGGACTGAGCTACTGCTGCCCCAATTATACTTTGCCACTCATGGGTTTGTTTAAATAAACTGAACGATTGAATTCTGGAGAATCTAACCAAGCTTACAATGTGTAGCATGTCCGTATCGACAAATGTTTAAACATTCCACAATATATCTCAATGTGCGATATTAAGCCACTTAGTGCTAACACTAGCTTAAAGGGATAGTGCACCCATATGCCGATGGAGGCCCTGGTGAAGCTTTAGAGTCCTCCCATCCCTTGCGGAGATCGGCGGGGGGAGTGGCTAGCACACCTAATGGCAGACAGCGCCAGACTAACGTCCAAGAACACAAAATTGAATCCGTAGTGATCCAAGTGTGCTGCAGCCGCGACATAAAAAGTTGTTTCGAAAAATGTCATATGAACTCTGTTTTTAGCCTCACTGTAGCCTGTAGCTCTGACTGCTTCTCTGTGCTCTGCGTTCACGTGTGCGCGCCTGCGCGAGACCAGCGAAAGCATGAGCTTTGTGTTTACATCACGTGACACATGCACCGCAGGGAGAGACAACGGTAACCACAGAGCTAAAAGATAATTTGCACTACGGTCTTAGCTCCCAGAACCTTCAGTCTGACATCGCCTCCATTGAAGGCGATTTACAAGGGGGAGGGAATTTGATTTTTCCCTAACCAATTAGTAGAGATCAACGACTCACCCAGAATCTGACGTCATTAGTATCCATGCCTCGGGGGTGCCAAAAACAAGCGAGCATTGCCCGTTTAAAATGTCTCCATCGTCGTGCAAGCCCAGCTGCATCGCCATTAAATCCAGTTTAGCAGCTTCCTTAATTTGGTCCTCCATTAACGCGAGTAGTGGCGAAATACCTCGACAGCATTGTTATTGTGGTCTGTGGGATCTGTAGCGGTCGCCATTGTTGCTATCCTCACCAGTTACCCACCGGCGGACAGCTTGACATTAGTGTGGCGCTGATTGGCTAATCGCTAGACCCGCCCCCACCCCCGGCGTTCATTGGTCCTTCCATCTTTTGGACGAGATAAATCGCGAATTCATTGCAGTATGCCAGACCAGAGATGCAAGCCTACTCAGTTGAGTGGGCGGGGTCTATGGTCTGGAACCAGGCTACTACGGTCTTTTAGCAAAGGACAGCCCAACATGTCTGAAGACTTTGAAATTGAGGAGGGACAGCATTTCTTTGTTGAGCTGTATTTGTTTGAGCCCGAGTATACGCACGGAATTCAGGCTACTGGATGAAGCAGCCGCCACAGCTTATGAGCCTAACCCTCAGCCAGCCGCAGAATACTGGAGTCGAGCACTGGAAACCTGGTGGTGTAGTTCTTTCAAATGCAAAGCAATGCCAACGGATGAGGAAAGTCTTTGCTGCTCAGACTGGGAATTGGCGATGCCTGCACTTGAGAATCTGGACATCAGTACTGACGAGACTGCTGCTCTTCAGAGATCACCGATCACCCTGAGCGCGCACAAGTGAACGTGGAGCACAGAGAAGCAGTCAGAGCTAGAGTTCATATGACGTTTTTCAAAACAACTTTTTATGTCGGGGCTGTAGCACACTTGGATCACTACGGATGAGCAATATGGAGATACTTTGTGGATTCAATTTTGTGTTCTTGGACGTTAGTCTGGGGCGCCGTATGCCATTAGGTGTGCTGGCCGCTCCTCCCGCTGATCTCTGCAGGGGATGTGAGGACTCTAAAACTTCACCAGGGCCTCCATCGGCATATGGGTGAGTAGATAATGGCTGAATTTTCATTTTTGGGTGCACTATCCCTTTAAACAGATAGGAAGAGGTTTTAAAATTTGAGAGTCAAGGCTTTCTTTAAATTCGGATGAAAACCCACAGCCCAGAACCCTGCCTTGTTACTATAATGGTAGGTCTTTCATTCATAATTTCACAGACATAAATGGAGGGAGAGTGTGGGTGAGTACGACCAGAGTGCAGCTGATGAGTCATGCTAGCTTGTCATCATGCCTTTACAAGCTTCAAAATTGTATTTATTGTCTGAATTTGGTGATAACAGTTTTTAATCTGAAAGTCAAGACTTTTTTTTTCTGTTATATCCAACTGTACCAAACCACAGGTGTAGAAGTGGCCTTTGGTGGTCCAAATGCTGCTCATCCTTTCTGCTCTGAGATCAGCCGCAGATACAAATATCCTATAACCCAAGGCCCTGTTCACCTTGGATGCACAGCAGAATAAACTACATAGTGCTTACATGACTCTCAATAGCTTGTGATTAACTATATATCTTCCTTTTGTCCTTTCTCTAAGGTACCCTCTGGCTAATTCTTTCTTTTTTAAAGAAGTTAAATAAAAGGTTAGTTAAATACTAGGTGTCTGACTTGTAAATGTACTTCATTCTTCCCTGTTCTCTCTGTCTAGCTCTCTCTCTCTTTCTTTCTCTCTTTTTCTCTCTCACCATCACTGTTTATCTCCCAGCGTTTGGACCTTTGAAGACATTATAGAGAGCGCATAGAGCACCCAGAGCGCCATCGATTTCCACCTGAAGTACAGATGGCTTGTCAGCAGGGTGTCTGTCCATAATCATGACAGGGTTTTGATAACGATAATAATGATTGCCGCGGCGAATAACAGTCCGCGTCTGGCGGAGGCTGTCTCTGCCGGTGAGCCTGACATGAAGACAGCTCAGCTGGCCTGAGTGATCACAAATGCTGAACAGATTTCTGCTCTTTCTCTCCACTCATTAAGTCCTGTGGTGTGACATCCCCGACGTATGCAGCATGTTTTGCTGAATTGCTTGTGTGTGTGGACTGCATTCATGGCTGCTTCCAAGAAGTTCACACCAAATGTTTCAGCCAAGGGAGCTTTTTTCGCATTTTTGTCAATAACTTTGTCATTTCACTCGCAGACAGTTCAAACAAATTTTACATTCATGTGGGCCTGCACTAACATACCATGCTATTTACGCTCTTCATTTCTATGACATTTGCAATGATGCCTCCATGCACGAGTCAAGTTGCACATACAGTTTATATCCATGTTTGTAACAACATGAATGCCTCACACCCATCTTCCCCCTGACAGCACAAAATATCTATACAATCAGCACAGTTTCAAGATAGACACCAAGACTTACTGTCATCAATTCACGATCTGACCAAATGTCTGTCCTTTTATTCCTGAGATATGAATAATGGCCAGAAAAGTATTTTTGCATAACACTATGATGTCACAGTAAAGATGACCTCTGACCTTTTGGATATGTCATTATTCTATCCTATTAGACATTTGTGTCAAATACATGTGAATTATTGAGTTATAGCCAACAATATGTTTTGTGAGGTCACAGTGATCTTTACCTTTGACCTTTGGCTACCAAGTTCTAAGCAGTCCATTCTTGAGTCCAGGTGGATGTCTGTGCCAAATTTGAAGAAATTCTCTCGAGGTGTTCTTAAGATATTGCATTCACAACAATGAGATGGATGCAAGGTCACAGTGACCATGACCTTTTGACCTTTAAAATCTAATCACTTCATTGCAGAGCCAGTTCAACTCACCCAGGATATCTTCTTGCTATCTGGTTTGACTAACCCTAACATTGGCTGTCTGGATAACTGGTACTACGAAGCTTGTTATCAACTAGTTCAGTCAAATCTGGGTTTTTTTATCCAGCCACGAGCACGTTCATGTAAAAGGGGCAGGGATGTTAATTGCGAGCATCATCATCAGAACCATGAATGAAGTAGGCTGCTTCATATGATATGAGATGAAACGATAGTGAAGAGTTCAATTATCCAGATGGGCTGTGTGAATGTGGCAGTTTGGAAAAAGTGCGTCATGTTGCGTTTTTATGCAACAAATATAAGAGTGAAAGACAACAGTTGTACAAAGAGCTTTCAGATACGGGTCTGGCTGTGTTTTCTCTTAAACTGTGGAGGGCAGCATTACGCTTCTTTGTGTATGGCCTGCCGGAATTCTATTAGAAGAAGAAGAAGAAGAAAGTGTTCAATTGATGAGACAGTGTAATGTCAGTGGCGTGGGACGAAAACGACAGAGTAATCTTAAAATGGAAGACTTAGAAACATTGAAAACACCATCCAAATATTCACTGCATCTAAGACTTAAATTACTTGCAGGCATCTCGGAGCTATGGTCCTATGTGACATTTCATTATGTGAGTATTTTTTTATGTTTAGTTGGATGATGATAATACTACTCTGAATGTCACATAAAACACATTAAAGAGATGCCAAACTGTTTCTGCTGCTGAAGAGTGGAAAAGTAGTTAATGACTAATGAGGTCGATCTGACCGAAATGTTACATTTATAATAACAGGAGCCAATTAACAGTGTGTGGATTATTTTACTAAAAAAATGTTTTCTTTCATCCCAGTTTTCATCACAGAGGTGTCTCGTGCTATTTTGAGCTGCAGCGATGAATCAGAGTGTAAAATATCAACACTGTGACTGCAGAATAAAATAAACTTTGCATAATTTCAAATAGTGCTAAAATCATGTGTTTAGTGTGTAAATGATCTCTCCGTTTGTTAAAAGTTCTGTTTTAAAGCCAGTGGAAATAGAGCCATGAAACGGTGAAGTGATTCTTCTCACCTATAGCAGCATATGGGCTTCTCTTTTTTATCTGAGACTCCTGACTTTCTTTCATGGATACTTTTTTCTTCAGTGATCTGATTGGTCAGAGATCAGGATGCTGACAGGTTGTGATCCGATACCCTGAAGTTAACCAGCTCTGGAGCAGGTTAGCTGTTCAGCATAAGTTGCCTCAGTGATTTATCCCGGTAAAAAGAGAACTGGCTTCGTAGTACTGAAAACCCAGAGTTAACCCCAAAGTTACCTCACTAACGCCAAATCCTGCTTCATAGTACAGGCCTCAGCTCTCTTAAGAGGTGCTTACTGTAAACAGCAGCTCAGATCAGATCTTAAGATTTGCTCAATGTTAAGCAGTTACTGACACTCATCCGCTGCATTCAGTACATTACTAATTCGGGAGCGTATCTATGTTTCCCGGGTTCTATGTTCCCCACTTAACCCTGCAAAAAAGGTTCTATGTTCCCCACTTACACAAAAAAGGTTCTATGTTTCCCAGGTTCTATGTTCCCCGCTCAACCAAGCAGGAAACATAGAACCCTTTTTGGTTGAGAAGGGAAAATAGAACCCGGGAAACATAGAACCTTTTTGGGTGGTAAGCGGGAAACATAGAACCCCGGAAACATAGGGGTGACCCCATTAATTCATTGTTCTTTGTTGTGTTTGAGTCTCATTTTGGCATTGACTTCAACGATACCAAGTGCCAATATTTCACTGCTCCCAGCAGCACCTGAACAGCACCACAGTAGGCCTCAATCGAAAGCCAACCTTACTGTTTACAGCCCCCGTGTGACAGCGCTGAACAGAGAACAATGGTGTCTATTGTGGTGCAGCACAATGCTCCTTTAATATGCTTTGACAAGACGCAAGCAGAACAAGTGATGGCAAAGCATCTGGGTTGTCACTGAGATTATTAACGACGGTACTGTGTAATTGTATTATTCCCACGCTCTGTTTGTCTTCCATGATGACATGTTGCTCATAACAGGGTTGATGGAAGAGAATGTATATATACCTGGATTCTGCAGGGTTTACAAAACATCCTGAACAGATCTAAGATCAGAGATGTCTGAGAGTTGTCTTAGAGCAAATGGGTCAGGAGCTTATAGAGCTAATATCAGCCTGCTTTAAAACATATCAGTCTGACACCACCTCACATTTCAGAGCAATGTGTCATGTAAGGCTGTAGTCCTAGAGGTACACATTTCCAAATGTGATATATACACACAAACAGACCTTCCACAACTCAGGGAAAATGCACTTAGGTAGTATGTAACATAACATTAGAACACAGTAGATAGCTACTGGCCAGTGTTGCATAATATTCTGGGATCACTGATGTGTTACTGCATACAGAACCTGACTCAACAGACCGTAACCAAAAGCATTTGTCATTGTTTCAGCAACTGTGTTCTGCATCAAATATTTCAACAGGAACAGAATGTGGTGTAACAACAGCATTATCTGCCTGTCGCTTCCACCATGTGGATTTCAGAACATGCATAGTTCCTGCTGACAATGTGGGATTATACAGTGAATCAGTGGGGTGATCATCACACACTTTTTGACCAAAGACTTAAAGGATACATTCCCATTTTTCAACTCTGTCTTAAAAACTGATGCTCTCCTGCCATATGCAGTACTATAACACAAACCTGTTCCTCCCAGAGCCAATATTGGGTGAACCTCGAGTGAATTATATAATCTTTTACTTTTAGGGTACTTATCATTTTAGTGAGAGGTCCTTCACATTCTTCCTCATTCCTCTTTCCACAGTGAGGGAAAATTAGTTTTAAATGCACAGCTAATACAATGCCAGACTATCACGGGACTGACACTTGACACTGAGAGCAACTGACACAGTATAAAGGCCACTCAGGTCAGTCAAGAGGTAGTAGAGGTGGATGGGTCAAACAAAACCAGACATTCATCCAGGGGACCACAATTTGTGTTCCGTGTGAAACCAAAAGTCAGTGTTGTTATGATGCAACATTACACAATTTACATATGGTTGTCATGCATTGACATCACTCACGCAACATAACGAAGTACTTATTTTAACCCAAAACATAATCTTTTTTCTAATCCTAAATAAGTAGTTTTGTTGCCTAAACCTAACTGCGACCATTTCACAACATTAACCATGTGTGATAAATCATTTCAGCTGTACTTGACTCCAAAATTTTTTTTTTTTAATGAACATTGAAAATGTATTTAGCAAGAATTTGCAAGTATATATTTACAATACCATTTACAGTCAAACATTCTGATGCACTGTAGGCTCAGTTTTGGATAAATCAAAAATTTGTGTGGATCATTTGTGTAGGACAGTCTGAGGATGCTCTGTAGCAAGTTTGGTGTCATTAATTATGTCATTAATAATGTCATATAATTAGGGGCTGGGTAGCCTAAGCTGCCAGGACCCTATTGTTATCCTGCATGTTCTTCTTCTTCTTCTTCTTCTTCTGAGGAAATCCTACTTTCCATGCGCGAAAAATCACCAAACTTTGCACAAACGTCTAGTCCTATGCCAGATTGCCTCAGCTGCAAAAACAGGCCAATAGTCCTGATGGTGGCGCTACAGCAAGCCTCTAAAGTTCAAAATTTTGAAAATTCACAACAAATCAACCATATGTGCTACAGATGTGCAACTTTCACCAAAATGTAGCCCCAATACTGAAGAAACTTTACTACATTTAAACCTATTGCAAATTATGAAGTTCATCACTCTGTTTTTTTTTTCAAAAACTGTAAAACTTCTTATACCCATCTCCTCCCACAATTTTTGCTCAATTGACACCAAACTTGCTACAGAGCATCTTCAGACTGTCCTACACAAACGATCCACACAGATTTTTAATTTATTGAAAACTGAGCCTACAGTGCATCAAAATGTTTGACTGTAAACGGTATTGTAAACATATACTTGCAAATTCTTGCTAAATACATTTTCAATGTTCATTAAAAAAATGACAACATTTTGGAGTCATGGTAGATGATGTTTGGAAAATATCAGAATTTTATCTCAAAAACTGAATTTTTGACAGCATTTTGAATTTCGCAATGCAAATGGCATTTTTAAACATCAGTTTTTCACTTATGGAGCCAATAAATCATTGTTAAAAACAAATTACCAACATCTCCATACTGTCTAGATGTAATTTGTGTATTTTCTGATTTTTGTCTTAATAACTGAATTTTTGACAGCCGTTTGAAATCTGCCTTTACACACTAACAGCTGCTGTCTTGCATACAGGTGACTGGCTTAGTCAATTTGTGAAGCTACATGTGACATTTCCGTTTGCCAATTAGCTCAGTGAGATAGAGGATGGTTCTTGGTGTTGAAGATTGTGAGATCAAGCCTCAGCTCATGCAACATTTCCATATGAGAAATCTACCTGAACTTTTCATAAAGGTCCAGTCCCTTGCCAGATATCCTCAACTGGAAACACAAGACAATAGTCCTGATGGTGGCGCTACAGCAAGCCTCTAAATTTCAAAACTTTGAAAATTCATAACAAATCAACCATATGTGCTACAGCTTTGGAACTTTCACTTTGAAATTTGCTTTTCCATGGCATGGATGGCTACTGTCTGGCACCCTGATGCTTGATGCTTCAATTTGTGAAGCCACACATGAACTGTCACTTGCCAATTAGCTCAGTGAGATAGAAGATGGACCTCAGTCTCAGAAGTTGTGAGTTCAAGCATCAGCTAAGGCACAATGGACATTCTAATGTGAAAGTCCTATGTTCAGGCACCATGCTATGTGGATTAGAGACTACTTAGGTTAAAATAATTATGATCCAGGCAGTTTCGCGGAGAGACAAATACTCTTTATCAACACTTTACCCTGTTATCCCCTTGTCTCTTTTCCCTGTTTATTTGGCTTAGCTATCAGTCAATATGCAGAGTCTATCCAATAGCTACTTTTACATTTTAAAAAATGTTTTCATCTTTGTCACCATGGATAATGTTTAGCTTTAAGCTAGATCAGGCCAGTTTGTTCATAATTGCTAGCAGTTAATGTTATTCTTACTTTCCTGTTCTTGAGTTTTTTCTTTACTTTGTATATTATGAGTCTGATCACTTCAGCCACTCATCCACAATTTGAAGGGCATGCCATAATTATATGATGTAACTTCTATGTTGTGATATGCTTTGTTTTAGTGTGCGTGTTGCTCAGAATTGCCTGATTTTGTCTAAAATTGCCTGGTCCCGACCATTGTTGTTATGTTGTAACAGTAGCTTTGGTTGACCTTGAGAATGCATGCGCGGGAGAAATAGCTACCCAAAACTACATTTCTTGTACATATAAGCATATGTGTATTGTTTTAAAACAAATGAAAACCTATCCTTTAAACACAGCATGTTTTAATCAGGACAAACACTTAAACTATGTTATGCCTTTAGTGTAATATCAGCAAAAGGTGACATACATTTACATCTTTGCAATGTAATGCAGACATATGGAGCTACATTAGGCTCAAATGTTTTGTACTTGAAAAAATAAAATTTGAAACTGAAAATTCATGTGTTGATCTTGAATTTTGAAAAATACAACAATGTATTCAAAATAAAAATAAGTATATGAAATGTACTTCTGTGAAATCTGTGTGCTGGATGTATGGGCTCCAGCAGATTGACCCGACCGACTGGACGCCATCATCGCAAGCAAAACGGACACTACGCTGCGTTCACAGTGCTATGTGGAAATCGGACATATCAGCACTTAAAATGTGGCTGTTCATCTGCAAAATCTGGCATAATAACCAATTGCGCTCTTATATCGCAATTGGTGCTCAGTACTGTCTAAAACAGATTTCTAAATGGAAGTTTGTCATTGGCATCAATTTTTACACTGCCAGTCACATGAATATGGTGTATATAAGTGTTGAGTCAGAATTTTTTTTACTTCCTACGTTCCCTGAAGGCACTGTCACTCATGATTCCACACCCCTCTCAGTTGATGCCACACCCCCCACGCCACATCAGGGTCAAAAGTCTGAAACTCAAAAAACAGATTTGAAACTGAAAAAAAAAGATCTGAAAGTGAAAAAAAGATTTGAAAGTGAAAAACTAAGATTTGAAACTGTAAAAAATAAGATCTGAATCTGAAAAGATAAAACATGCAACTGAAAGAAATAAGACCTCAAATGTTAAAATATATAAGGAAGTGAAAAGTGAAAATAAATTATTCATTCAAAAGAATTACCAAAGTGAATCAAAATTATATTTAACCTGAAAAAACGTTTCATATACTTATTTTTATTTTGAATACATTGTTGTATTTTTCAAAATTCAAGATCAACACATGAATTTTCAGTTTCAAATTTTATTTTTTCAAGTACAAAACATTTGAGCCTAATGTAGCTCCATATGTCTGCATTACATTGCAAAGATGTAAATGTATGTCACCTTTTGCTGATATTACACTAAAAGCACAACATAGTTTAAGTGTTTGTCCTGATTAAAACATGCTGTGTTTAAAGGATAGGTTTCCATTTGTTTTAAAACAATACACATATGCCTATATGTACAAGACCCTAATGTAGCTCCATACAGACACACATGACATCTGTCTTTGAAGGTCATACAGCTCAAGCATGGCTGACTGCCACCCTCTGAAAAAACAAACAAAACCGATTTTAGGATTTGTTTCCCAGGAACCTTGAAATACATAAGTTGTATGGATGGAACCTAGTCTGTGCGAGTGTGTGTGTGTGTGCGAGAGAGAGAGAGAGAGAGAGAGAGAGAGAGAGAGAGAGAGACACACACACAGTGTTTGTACTGGGAGGGTGTATAATCCCTGCTGGAGAACCCCTATTGCTCTTTGTTTGTTTAAAGTCCCTTGGTAGTCACTTGGTCTCCGAGAAGTTGAAATGCTTGTGCTTTTCTATCGTAAGTCCCTTTCATGGAGTGCATTGGATAAAACAGTGTGTATCTTACTTTTATGGTCACTTTGTGATGTTAAGTGGTGGAATGTTGGGCTTGAATTGATGCTGAGTGCCAGCTCTCAGGCATACAGGCAAAATGTGTGTTTGAGGGCATGGAGTTTTTTTTTTAAGTTTTTTTTAAGTTTATTTACTTTATTAATCCCCCTGAGGGGAAATTCAGTGTTTTCACTCTTGCTTGTCAATTACACACAGCTCGGAAAGACACACACATGCACAAACAGGACCTATACATGCACAAAGTGGAGAGATGTCAGAGTGAGGGGGCTGCCCTTGGTGAGGCGCCCCGAGCGGTTGGGGCGGTTTAAGTGTAAAGAGTAAACTGTTTACTATACAGCCATTACTGCCTTTTACTAACTTTCATCACTGTCTATGTTAATGGATGTTAATCAGTAAGAAAAAAAAAAGAGAGAGACCTGGAAGCTGATGAATAAACAACATGTTTACAAAATGCCATGGGCACACACCATGGAGAGTACTGATACAACAAAAAGAATGTGCCAGGATATGTTACCTCACACTAAGCATATGCACATTTTGCTTGAGTGAGCCCAGTGTGATATACTGAAGTGGAAATGGAAAATCAAGGCAAGAAACTAAATCTTACACCCCATTTACACCTGGCAATAAAATACAACCTGGTTATCTGGAAAAGGCACAACGAAAGTTAATGCAGGTTTAAATCCAAGCAGAATGTACTGAGATCATAATGTGATTGGATCAGTCAGATCCTATTTGGAGGTGGTCACATTGGGCCTCATTCACAAACAGTGTGTTGCAAAAATCTGCACTTAAACTGTGCATACAAATGTTTTAGTACAAATCTGGGATTCATCAAAATGTTCTTACAAATGTATTAAGTAACTAAGAAATGGTTTCGTCATCAATTTTTGAAAAAAATGAAAAAACTATGAAAATGGAATGTCCCATTTTCTATATTATAGAGACTGAACATGTATTCATTTGTAGCCAACTGATTCATTAGTAGTCTATTAACACTTTTCTCCCACCAGAGCATTATTTTTAAGTTTCCAGCCATTGCCAGCATTTTCAATCATATTCACTAATCTTTCAAGATCCACAGAATAATTTGTTCTATGAATATGTAAACCATACATCAAACTAAACAGACCTTCTCTTTTTATACACAAAACCATTTTATTCTATCTTATTCCATTCCTTTTTATCAATACTTTAATTTCTTGTGTTCACACATTTCTGCATTTATAAGTTCAGTCATTAACCTATACGAAGTCTTATTTATTGGGCCTTTCGTGTAGTTAATTTCTGCATCATTGCAGCTTTCTGTGCTCTGTGATTGTGCTGACTCTCAGTCAGTTTCAGTTCTTTACTTCAACCCTGTCTGCCTCTAAGTGTTCCCCTGTTTCAAATACTGAGGGTTTTGGACAGTCTATTTTCCTAAAATTACTTTAGGAAGGAAGATTGCCAGTGCCATTTACAGGACATATGTCTACTTCAACTCTCACAGTGAAAGCTTGACACAAGAAACTGGTCCCTTTTTAGCCCACCACTCTCTATGGGCAGTAACAACTATCCCCGATTAATAAAAAAATTAACATTTTTGTTCCACAATCCCCCATGACACGTCAATTTCACACCATGGAAAGGTTTTCTCTCGGATAGTGCAGCCTGAGCAAATGCAGTGTCACTGTACTTGTTGTGGAGCTGACAGAAGATAGATTGATCAACAGATATTTATTCTGCCTGTCTGTCTGTTCATCTGCTGGTTCACCTCTCCATCTTTTTGCATGCCTGGCTACATCTCCTGCAGTAAATAAGCACCCAAACAACACACGTAATTCCCACCACACACACGTTCGCACACACACCCTGCTTCACTACTATGCCTGCCAGGAGAACTTTTTTTTTGTTCTGTGATGTATGCCGTCACTCCACCCTATTATTACCTCTGACTGTAATAGGCACCTCTGTTCCCAATCAAGTTTTTACTTTCTGCCGGTGAAAGAAAACGGTTTTGCAGCAGACACATTTTATTCCTCGCACACACGCAGTAATGTCTGTCGGTGTCATCTACTTTGGCTGCTGGCCTAGCTCGCCCAGATTGTTCACACAGCACTTTTACCACTCATAAAGGCTCGAAGGGTTGCCAGAATGCTGTCAGAACGTTCAAACGGAGTCCTACGTTGTTTATTGTCTGCTCCAGGATGGATGGTAGGTGGTCTGTCTGTACTCAGACTCATGATCTTCACCCAAGAACAATGAGTACTTGTGCACGGACAGCAGTAGATTGATAAGAGATGGACTGACAGAGGGGAAGGGAGTGGGGACAACAAATAAAATCTAACATGTATTGTTCTGTAATCTTGCTTCTGTCACGGCTCCCTGTATGAATTATGTGCTTCAGCCCTGCTTTTTTTCATAAGTCTCTCTCATTTTCACTCTTCCTGCCATCATCTGTCCCTCTCTAGCACGTCAAGGTGTTAGATGTTGTTTACATAAATCCTTCCATCTTTCTGCAGGGTTGACGGAGCGATTGTGAGATGATGCTGTTTGACAATGTGCTCACGAATGGAGAGAAAAACAGAGTAGGCTGAGGTAATCACCAGGGACATGGAGGAAATGGGAGCCGAGTCACCCTGCAATTGTCTATCAGTTTTCTCCCTCTGTTATCTTTGTCACTTTCTGGCTCTCTCAGACACACTTGCCCACGCTGCCACATACCTACACACAAAAACACTCATAATCTTTTCCTACAGTTCCAAGCATCATTGACTATATACTGGTGTCTCCCTGGGGTGAATATGATAGACCAAGGAAGTCCATTTACATTGCATTGGAGGTGGGGGTGGTGGGTCATTCAAGGGCAGTGGAATAAGCTGCAAAAATAACATTTACATAATCAGCCTATGAATTCAATAAGGCAAACATATTTACAAACAGTTGCTTGTTTACACACCCAGCAGATATGTAGCGTCATTAGTATTCATTTAGTTGTGTTTGTGTTCACCTGATATATCCAATATTCACTTTCCTTTTAAGACCCAGACACACAAACCGACATCAAAGAACTAGTGGCAGCAAAGGCCAACTGTTGCATTGCCTCAAATTGCCTGTGCCTCAGCCAAAACGTTGCACTTCAAACACACAACAAGGACTTCAGCCAACGACTAACTAGCATGTTCGTTTTGTGTCTGTGTGAGAGGAAATAACTCATAATAGCAGCAGGCCGCGATAGCCTGTATTTGTCATTCAAAAAGGGAATCCAGAACACAGACACTATGGATCCAAGACGTTGCTTAGCCAGTTAGCATATTAACAACACAACCCAATGCTTAAAGAAGTCATCATAATTACCATGTGCTAGCCAACAATAACACAAGCAACTACAAATTGTTTCTTTTAACTCCCTACTCCTAAGCACTTCCTGACTAGAAAAAATAACCTTTGTTTCAATCTCATGCCCTTTTGACTTTAGCCTAGACTTTTTACTTTCCTCACATTAATTTCTCTTCTGGTGCTCTGAGCTGAACAGCCAATCAGAGTGATTTCATACACCGACAGGCTCTGCCATCTCCGACTCGACAGGCTAAATCAACTGGAAAAAAAAGCAGATAAGGGCCAGCTAGTGCCACCAGTGCGGGACGCACCACAAAACTAGACAGACGCTCAGCAATGGCTCGACAAAGACCGACAGCCGACCGTCAGCTTGGTGTGTCTGGGCCCTCAGCTCTGTTTTGGTCTCCACCACCTGCTGATATATCTATCTGGCTCTATCTTAGCCACTAAATCTTTATCAGCTAGTGGCTAACTGTGTCTGTGTCCTGTGCTGGTGCTGAGGAGGTACTGTGCAGTCAGTTTATCAGAAATTCTTCACTAAAAGCAGCTTGAGATTACAAGTATTTAATTGACCCATTACTATCTAAAAATGTTGATTATGAGCCCGCAACAGACTAAAACACAGCTTCTTACCTATGGCTGTGAAGAGACTGCTGCAGGAACCATGAACCACCCCCCCCCCCCCTCCCCCATTTTTAGCTGTATTTTACTATTTATATTATTTATATATATATATATTACATTTTAATACATTTTTATGTTATTTGACTGTGATGCACTTTATTGATATTGTAGCTGCTACAAGAGATTGCTGCCAAACGAAATTTCGTTGTATATTTTTGTACAGTGACAATAAAGCTTCTTATCTTATCTTATCTTATCTTAATATTTAAAATAATTAAAAAACACTTGAAATACAGATTTCAGCAGGCCAAGACTCTGGCATACTTTGCAGATGGTAGACTTACAGCATAAAAGGTAGTTAATGTTACACAAACAAAACCCGAGACTTTATTTTTCTCTCGTTTGGTAGAGTATCAACCATCAATACAATTAAAGAACAGGATTAAATGGTATTCAAATGGGGAATTCTCCTGATACATCGGGACACTGTTGACGTTAGAAGTGCAGGAGTGTAAAGGCAGCTATATGGTTGTGCTGTTTTTGAATTTTTAATAAAAACACAATGGAATAAGCAGGGCTATTATAGTCAGTCAGGGTGAAGAAAAATGTTGCAGGGACACCAGATTCATCTGTCCTACGGATAACAATATAAACAAGAAAATATTTTTTAAAAAACATATTCTTTGGTGTGATATTAGAGCAGTTTTTTGCAGCAAGGGTAAGATAACCCTAAACTTGATATCTGTGAAATCAAATTTTGTCACGCAATACAAATGTGCACAATAGCAGAGCAAGAATGTAGAAGCTACAACTGTACAAGTAACACATCCAAAGAGTTCGAGGGCAAAGTGAGAGAACTGGAAAGTGAGTTTGGAAAATGTGTGCATCCATCTGTGTGTGCTCACTAGAGAGATACACTTGGAGGCCATACTAATGAATTGGAGGCCAGTTTGACCCATATTCCATTAAACCGCCCACTCTGGCTATGTGCTGTATTGGCAGACATGGCCATTGCTTGCAGAGTGCCTGAGTGAAAGCTGTGATTAAGACACAATTATTGGGCAGGCGAAGTAAGTAATGGCGAGGGCAAAAAACATCATAATCAATACTGTCATCTTTACCCATTCTTTATTCACTCTTTAGCTCTTTTCTCTGAGAGCTGCACACAAGCACAGCTGTCTTACAAGTTGTATGTAACAACTGAAATTGTCTTATCTGTCTTTGGTTTTGACTCGGGCATCTTTTGTCTCATTTTGTCTTTTCAGAAGAGGACCAGTTTAGAATCAAAGGGTCAGCAGATGATTGGCCATCTGGATAGGACCGAGGGCACAGATGAAGGTCATGGTATTAAGCACTGATGACTGTATCAGAATTGTCAAGAAAGTAAGAGCTGACAATTGAGTTTCAGATGAGAACTGAAGAGTGTAGGGAACCAAAAGTTGACTGTGACTTTTGTTTGAAAGGCTGAAAATAGCCTGGTTCCAGATCTCCGAACGGCCATCCACCCCTACAACTTTTTTTTTTTTTTTTTTTTTTTTTTAAAGATATTTTTTGGGGCATTTTGGCCTTTAATGGATAGGACAGACAAGCGTGAAAGGGGGAGCGAGAGAGAGAGGGAGTGACATGCAGCAAAGGGCCACAGATTGGAGTCAAACCCGGGCCGCTGCGGCAACAGCCTTGTATATGGGGCGCCTGCTCTACCACTAAGCCACCGACGCCCCACAACTTTTTTTTAAAGATTATTTTTATTGACTTTTTGCCTTTATTGACAGGACAGAGGGTGAAATGGGGAGACAGAGAGAGCGCAGGGACTGACATGCAGCAAACGGCCACGAGCCAGATCCGAACCCACAGCCGCTGCAGCAGGGCAATGCCTCTATACATGGGGCACCAGCACTATCCACTACGCTACCAACGCCCCTACACCTACAACTTTTTAAAGACCTGTAAATGGGTCTACTGTTGTGCTGGCTGTTTCACTGCTTAGAAAAAAATAAGAATGGGGATGACATCTACCTTTCAGAGACCAAGGGGAAACGTCCAAGGCTGAAAAATAAAGCCAACACGGAAGTGCCAAAAACTGCAGTTCACCAAGTGGTTGCTTGAGGCTGGTTCCAACTTGAGTTACAGGCTGCCTACCGATAGTGTCCTTGGCTTCTCAGTCAGATCCACCCTCATCCAAATTTGGTAACTTCTGTCTCTAAAAAACCAACATGGTGAAAGCTGAAATGCCAATCTCAAAACTTCAGAACAACACTCCACAAACCAATGGGTGATGTCATGGTAGCTACATCCATTATTTATAGTCAAAAGTTGCCACAAAAATGGCAACATGAATCAGCAATTCTTTAGTCTGCAGCGATGATCAACTGCAAAATTCTTATTTACTTTCTTGCCCAGATTTAAGTGAGAAGATTGATGCCACTTGTCTGTATGTTAAATATCAAGCAGCCAGCAGCTGGTTGGCTTAGCTTTGAAGACTTGAAACAGGCAACCTCTGTGATGACAAGACTTCAAAAAGTTAGATGTTTTCAGTCTTTGTGCTGAGCTATGGTAATTGGCTGCTGGCATTAGCTTCATACTTGAGAGTGGTGTCAATATTCTCATCGAACTCTAAAAGAAGTCAGCTTCCAAAAATGTTGAACTATTCATTTAACTATTACATTAATTAAGTTTTGTCCAAAGGGACTTAAAATAAGTAAATTTAAAGAACATCCCAGCACAATTAAACAATCGCATTGTCTGACCACTTGACCCAGTGACATTTGCCATTGAAATGTCTTTAAAAGCTCAAGTGAATCTGGAGTGGAGATTATTCAGTCACACATGCTCATCCCAAGGTCAAGAATCAGCTTCTATAATCAAATGCTGAAGATATTGTTTTTTGTGTTTTAAAAACAGCAGAGAATTAGCATAGAGTCCAAGGGTCAGCAGATGATTGGCCATCTGGATGGGTCAAAGAATAGTTTTGTTATTTGACTTTGACTGTCACAACTCTGGTCCTTCAAAACTTGACACTGTAGATGCAAAAGAGAACTGCACAAAGTCTGACTTTTTTGCAAGTCAGATGGAAATTGAAGTTACATGCAACCTCTACAACCTCTACAACTAACTAAGTAGGTAAAAAAGAGACAATGCCTCTGAAAAAAAGTGTCTCAAAATCTGGTGGGAGATGGTGGCATGGAGGAGATCCGTAAGTCTCTAGACTTTATGTCAGAGGAACTGGGTAGAGTGGCTAAACAACAGTCGATGCTACTGGATCTGGTGAATGAAGTAAAACAACTGAAGAACCTGGTCAAGGAGAAGGACAGGAAAATCAAGGACCTTGAACAAAGACTTAACGATTTTGCATTACCTTGTCATTTCTGTTATGTATAAGTAACTTTAACATCACTCACATGGAACAACTGACACCAGCTCAGCTACAACCAGCAAGGTTTAGCCATGGCTCTCTGAAACACTGTCAACAAAAATGGAACAATTCAAACTTTATGAAGGTACAGTTTACTGCATTAGACTCCATTAGTTTTACCTAAGTTTACAGTTTAAACAAGCTGCCACCTGTAAGTGGGAGCAAGATTAGAAATAAACTTGGAGGTGGAATTAGCAGCTGACATTGGGCGAGAGGCTGGCTACACCCTGGACAGGTCACCAGACTATGACAGGGCTGACACATAGAGACAGACAACCATTCACACCTACAGGCAATTTAGAGTCACCTATCAACCTACTACCAATTACCCAACAACCCGGAAAGAACCCACACTGACAAAGAAAAAACATGCAAACTCCACACAGAAAGATTCCCTCACCCTGGGGTTCGAACCAGGAACCCTGTGAGGTGATAATGCTAAACACTGCACCACCATCCTGCCCCAAATTCAGACAAGAAACAAAAATCTGAAGCTTCTAATGGCATGATGACATGCTAAATGTGAACGCTTAAAATCAAATCAAGTTTATTTATATAGCACATTTAAAAACAACCGCAGTTGACCAAAGTGCTGCACAGGATAAAAGAATGACACACAAATATATAGCAAAATAAAATGTACACAAATAATAAACAGAATAAAAACCCATGAAAACATTACAAACGTGAAAAGATTATAAAATACTAAAATATTAAAACCACTACAAACAACCAAAAGCCATTGAAAACTTGTACGTTTTAAGATTTGTATTGAAAGTGTCAATTGAGGGGGAACATTTGATTAAAGGCACTTGCACGACTGCCGATTTGCCGATGCCGCAGCGCTTGCCGTCGGCTTGACCCAATGCTGATCTCTCCTCCATCTTGCAGTCGGATCTTTAAAGGGGCAATAAGCGAAAATCATCATTTCTAGATTGAAGGAATTAAAAAATTGCTATGTGAAGAACTAGAGGTGTAATTTCATATAGCATGACCTCACACACCCTCTCTCTATGTTGATCTCCAGCCCATTGTTTACAAGCCGGTCCGGCTACGCGTTCATGTACGTTCACGTGAATGAGCCCTTGGCCCTCCCTCCCTATAAAAAGCTACAGCCAGTGAGCAATGGCAGCGGGTATTTTCGAAGTGAAATGGCGGAGTCAAATGTCTGTTTTAATTAGTGTTACAGTAACGTTAGGCACATGTCGCTATGTCGATTCAATTAAATTTAATGTTACAATCGTAGCATGGGTTAATGTCCGGAGCTTGAGTTATTAGCGGCTCGGTCCCAGCAATGGGTCAGGCGTTACGGTTGTGTTAGGTGAGTAGCCCGGCAGCCCAGCTAACATTTGCAATTAGCATTGTAAAATGTAGCCCGGCGGGCAGCCTGGCGGCTGTGTTTAGCTATTCCCCTGCCTACTTCAATGATGATGGTACCTGTAATAAATGTAATATATTTGCTGAGATGGAGGTGAGGCTCAGTGACTAGAAGAGCTGGTAGAAGCGCTCCATAGCTGTAAGTTACCCCAGTAACCATAGTAGCTTTAGTGCTAACTCCAGGAGCTAACACTAACGTTCCTACTCTTCTGCGTGAGCCGGAGTCGTGAGCTCACAGGCTCACGGAGAAGAGTAGGAACGTTAGCGTGGCAGCCAACTAGTGCTAACTCTAACAGGAAAGCAGGGAAATAGCTAAACACAGCAGAGACCGAGAGTGAGTGAAAGACATCGCTAACTGCTAAACTAAGCCAAACTAAGTTGGCTGTTTAGGTTTTATTTCCTCGCCCCTGTGGCGAGTGAATCTGCCTGTAGTGAAACCAGGGCTAACCGGTGCTTCCTCCTCAGGCTCCACTTCACTCAGTTGTGCCAGCACAGCCAGTTAGCCTCCGCTAGCTTCCCAGCTAGCCCCGGCTCTCTGTTTAGATCCAACCGGAGCACCGAGCCCTGGTTTGTTATTCAGGTTATAATGTGGGAAGAAGCAGCGGGTATATTGGGCAGCTGAGTGAAGCTGAGTGAAGTGGAGCCTGCGGAAGAAACACCGGGACCATCTGGATGTAATAGTCCATGGAGAGGCTGTGGTGCTTGGCTGCACAGACGAGGCGAGTGGGGTGGGGGGTGGGGGGTGGGGGGCGTGGAGAGCAGAGGTAGAGGGAGGGAGGTCATGACACACTTTGTTTTGGTCTACAGGCAGTGCACAACAGCAAACCTAGCTGTGAAACAATTTCGCTTTTTGCCCCTATAAATTTTTCTGCGCCCCGTCCCCACCCCCGCCTGTGTTCTACTGTAAAATCATTGGTGCTACACAGAAAGGTCAGTATCAAACGCAGTCAAAGTTCAGCAAAATTGAACTTTCGGCGTTGCATCAAAACGCCGGTGAAGCCCACAACCCGACGCCGAAGTCGAAATGTACCCCGACGTCAGTGTTAACCCCAGTTTCCACAGGAAAACAATGGCACAGCGGGCATCAAGTGATTTTTAACGCTGGTCATGTGCAAGCGCCTTAAGAGTGGAAGGTTATTCCAAAGCTTTGGAGCAGTGACTGCAAAGGCACGATCTCCCTTACCCACCAGCCTCGATCACCAAAAGACAATGTTCGGAGGATCTGAGAAGTCAGGAGTTAGAGTAGAGCCAGAGGAGTTCAGCAATATACTGGGTGCCAGCCTATGTATTGCTTTAAAAACAAATAAAAGAGCCTTAAAATCAAAGCAGTGCAGGGATGCACCTAGCACTGGTGTAATACTGTCTCTTTTTCTGGCACCAGTGAGGAGTCTCACTGCAGCATTCTGCACCAGCTGCAAATGAGACAAAGATGACTGGCAGACACCCAGGTACATAAAGTTACAATAGTCCAGCCTTGAGGAGATTAGTGCAGTGATTACAGTCTTTAGGTCATTGTGTGAGATGATGGACTTGAGTTTTGCAATGTCTCTAAGTTGGAAATAACAGCCTTTCACCACAGTGTTGATTTGTTTGTCGAAGTTGAGTGCAGAGTCAAAAATGACACCAAGATTTCTGGCATGGGCACGATGTAAGATGTGAGTGGTCCTAAATGGCTGACGATGCTGCTTGTGTTGTTGGGGTGACCAAACACAATAACCTCTGTTTTGTTATCATTCAACTGAAGACAATTTGTTGCCATCCAGGATTTCACATCCTGGAAGCAGTTCAGGAGGGATGTGATGGAGCTGGAATCCCCTGAGTTTAATGGAAGATAAATTTGTGTGTCTTCGGGATAAGAGTGAAAAGAGACTTTTTGCTGGCGGAAAATGGAGCCTAATAGAAGCATATACAGTGCAAATACAATTGGGCCCTAAGATGGAACCTTGAGGTACACCACAAGTGATATGGGCAGATGAGGAGGAGAGGCCACCAATCTTAACAGCAAAAGACCTGTCTGATAAACAGGAGGCAAACCACTTGAGAGCAGTTCTTGAAGACTGTTTAACCCTATGGGCCCGAACGACGCATTGTGCGTCCAAATCCACACCTGTTCTTCTCTATTGATTTACTCCGCGACCGTGCATCATAGCGAGAAGTCACATCACGTGAAACAGCGAAATTGTAGCTTTCCGACAAGACCAAGCACTTGTTGGTAGTCCAATGTTTTCATAGCGACAAAAAATGATAAAGTTAAACTAAAATCATTAATAACAGAGCTTTCATACAGCTTTGCACACACATTACTGTTGGATAGATTACTGGCGAATGCAGGCTCGCACAGAAATGCCACGCATATCACATGAAAGCGCAGGAGCAGAGCTTTCCAGTGATGCTATACACATCATTGTGCTGTCATCCCATCATGCTATAAATCCAGATTTATTGTCTACAAAATAAAAACCTGACGAATTTCTTCAAAATCCATTGTACAGATCTTCATATAGATCTGTTTAAGTCACTTCATATAGTGAGGAATATCTTATCTTACCACGTCTTAGGCTTGTGTGTGTTTCTCCCTGTCTATCCACATTTGTAGTCCGGCTTTCAAGATGCAAATATCTCCATATTGTCCAGTTGACACTCCATCAAACTTTGTATGACAAGACCAGCCACTTCACCTTTGCGCACCCAGACAACTGCAGCCTAAGTATGCATGCATGACAGGGCCGTAGTCACCATATACATTGAGGGGGACATGTGCCCCCCCCCAATGCCCAAAATGCCCCGCCAATATATAACTGAAACTGAAAAACAACAACAAACTTTGTTTACTGCAAACAAAGTGGCACATATTATCTTGGAGGACATCATTGCACTGGTTGACTATTTTTCTATGATCTTAGATGTAAATATTGCATGTTTCCTTCAGATAAAACACATTTTTGACTTGTGAATGAGTCAATGGAATTTCTTGCAATAATGAAAAAATACTGGCAATCATTTTCTGCCTGGCACAAACCACATGTTTTGGACAGCTGTGAAGTGACAGAATGTCCCACCATCATGGTTCTTATATTGCCAGATTCCAGAGAGTCTCCCCTCTTCATATATGGCAGAATATGTCATTTTCCAACTTGCTATGGTGAGATACATGTAAAAATGTAAGAATTTAGTCACACCGATTTGTTTTTTTCATTGATATAAAATTAATATAAAATACAGGCACATAGAAGGACATGAAATGATGGCAAATCTGGTTAGCCCTGATTGACCTGAAAAAAAACAAGATATAGCATGTGTATCTAGCCTTTATAATGACTGTGATATGAGCTTAAAAGTAAAGGCAGTAAAAATACCCCAAAAACGCCTAGGGCCCATAGGGTTAATAATATACAATGATCAGTGATCAGTGTCAAAGGCAGCACTGCAGTCTTATAGTATTAAAATGGCACATTTAGCTTAATCTAAAGACAGCAGAAATGACACTTTAAGTAGGGCAGCACTTGTCAACTGCATTCCTGTCCTACTCAGCACCACTCCCTGAAATTATGAATGAACAGCTTAACATCACAGTAACAAGGCAGGGTTTGGGACAGTGGGTTCTGTCTGATACCTAAAAAAATGTCTTGGCTTTCAGAATATTAAAACCTCCTAAAAACCCACCAGGTCAGCAATGGTGGCCTGCTTGTTTTAAGCAGCTTAGCATCACACATCAAAATTTAGCATTAAATGTTTAAACGTTTTGTAAATATGGACATGCTGCACATCATTAGCTTGATTAGATTCTACACAATTTAATCACTCAGATCAATTTAAAGAAACCATGAACCCCAAAGTAAAACTTACTCAGATTCACCCTCGTGGTAAACAAGAGAGATGGAAAAACTAGTGACTCCCTACCTTTGAAGCAGCCATTAAGTCTGATTATGTGTTCATTTCTTGATTATTTATTAGTGGGGCAGGAAAACTGACCAATTGTGATAAAAGCAACAAATTTGTTCTTAATACATGAAGAAGACATCTGAATAGTGGGGCATCGCAGATTGGCATTCTGATGACCGTGGTGGTAAAAATTTATATGGCCACCAACTGAAAACCATTTCTGCTATAACTTATAGAACCAGATGAGCTAAATATGCAAGCTTGGTGTCTATTAACCCTTAGACGCATGACCTACCAATACCTACACTCTTCCATAAGTGGGGTAAAAAATGACAAACTTAAGCAATTTCTTTCATTTTGGTTAAAGATGATAATTTGTATTATATTTTGGTCAACAAAAGAATGATTTTATGTTTGACATGTTCATTTATCACTTTTTATTAACATTTTAACAACTAATGACATCATTGAATAATCAATAATAGTATAATAGGCTACCTAACGGTTTAGATTTTATTACAAGGAAGCTATAAATATCATAGTAAGCAGTAAGTCTGCTTATTTCTACACAACAAATGCAGTAATGTTAGCTAGCTTGCTAAGCTAGCTAACCACACACACACACACACACACACACTTACTAATGACATCATTGAATAATCAATAATAGCATAATAGGCCACCTAACATGTGTGCGCACGCACACACACACACACGCACACAAAATAATGGTTAGATTTTATTACAAGGAAGCTATACGTAAATATCATAGTAAGGCTGCTTATCTCTACACAAGAAATGCAGTAATGTTAGCTAGCTAACATTATAGTACTAACATTACATAGTAGTTAGCTAACTAGTACGTACATTGTAGTTAGCTAATACTAGCTAGCTTAGTTAGCTAATGTTAGCTAACTACAAAGTAGGCTGATTTGATGACAATAATACTATACCTTATCACACAAAAGTCATGGATGTGGAAAATAAGTTCATATTTTATAATGTCATATGTATTCCAAGATATAAAACGAATATAATACTTAGATGTATGTTGCTGTATAAAAATCCTCCTGGGTGGTGAGACTGCTGGCATTAGATGTGTAAGTGTGACCGTAAATGTATACCTGACAGTCACAGTTGATAAGAATCAAAGATTCCTAGGTCTAACCCTTGATATTCCATAGGAAATGCTTGGAGTCATTTTTGACCCCACTTATGGAAGAGTGGGGTAGTGATACAAAAACAACAATTTCTTAAAATGTATATACATTTTTTTTTAAATGCAAATGGCCTCATCTCAAAAACATGTTTTATGAGGAATACCTGGAATATGAAATGATAAAAACTTTTAATTCCATAGATATTGAAGAAAAACAACCCCTGGGGTCATTTTTGACCCCACTTATGCATCTCAGGGTTAATTTATCTATCTAACACATCTTACTTTCTTACTATATAATTATGAAAACTCTGTGTGTGTGTGTGTGTGTGTGTGTGTGTGTGTGTCTGTGTCTGTGTGTCTGTTCCATGTTTTTTCTCCTCACTGACTTGGTTAATCCATGTGAAATTTGGCACAGTGGTAGAGGGTCATGGGAGGATGCAAATGAAGCAATATTAGATCAAATGGCCAAAGGGGGGCACTATAGCAACCGATTGAAATTGCAAACTTTGAATGGGCATATCTCAAACCCCGTATATCGTAGAGACATGAAACTTTGCACAGAGATGCCTCTCCACATGAGGAACAAATTCGCCCCAAGAATCCATAACTTCCAGTTATATAGATTTTCCACCACTTTGAATTTTTTGAAAAACACTTAAAATTGATCTCTTCCTAGGAAGTTGGACTGATCTGCATGAAACTCATAGAACATAATCTAGGGACCAATATATAAAGTTCCTTCTTGGCAAAAGTTGGAAAACTTACTAAAACTGCGCTTCTATAAGGCAATGAATATTGCGGAGGGCGTGGCTCATCACATAAAGGTGTATAACATCTCAAGAGTTTCACTGATCACCATGCAACTTTGTAGACATATGACCACACATAATCTGAGGGGACCCCTCCATTATTGACCCGATCAAACAAAATGGGGGCGCTAGAGAGATAATTTCTTATCTAGGCCTAACCGCCATATTGATTTTTACTAAACTTGGTAGATATGTAGAACAGGACACCTCAAGGTGACTAGTCTCGCCACCAGACAATCAGAGATCTCTGCCTTCTGATAGTCTGGGGACACTCCTTTTTAAAGTGTGTTTAACACACCGGCGAAAACGGCCAGCAACAAAGCAACGCCTCTTGCATTTTTGAAAAGGACACGCCTTCACGGAAATGTGTGCTTTTAACTCCGTTTTATCAAACGTGTGCTCAGCTGTAAAGAAAATATTTTTTCCAGCAGATGTCTTAGTTACAACATTATTGAGCTAACTGGAGTAGTTTCATGTCATATCCGACAACGGGAGGCTTTTAACAGATGACGTCCTGTTGTTAGCTTTGCTGCTAGTGTTAGCTGTCCCTGTCAGCTGCAGCCACTGATGCTTTCTAGACATCGTGATTTCCCAAAACTGAATAAATACCACACATAGCAACACAAAACTGCTTTGCTAGCTCAATCATGTTGTAACTAAGATATCCGCTGGAAAAGATATTTTTTGAGTTATTACCTATTACAGACACCGCTAACGGCTAACAGGGCTAACAGCTAACGGTTAGCCCAGCTAAACATGCACTCAGAAATAGTAATGTTGTTCAATCATTGTGTTTATAGACTTTACAAACATCGGATTAGTCTAAACGGTGATACAGTGATGTAAAAAATGTGATACATAGCCTATATATATAGCTAAAAGCTCTGCTGGTTTTCTACCCGGAAGTATTTGTAAACAACAAGGCGATTCCCTCTAACGTTATAGTCCAGCCGGATGGATGAGTCATGGCCTTGTAAAAGATTATGTTTGTTTCTTTTAGTTGGTGAGAATGTGTCGCCGCAAACGCAACAAACATCCACTAACTTTGACGGCATTTCCTGCAAGCGCGGCTGACCCATTTTGTACCGCTACACGTGTTTCTAGTGGGACTATGTTTACATTTACTAGTGGTTCTGCAACGTAGGGAGTTTTTTTAAACTCTGAAATTGTATCCGCCCATCTAAACTCAAAATCAGGGAGAAAGTCATTGCTATTTAGATGCAGGCACAGTTGTCATTTTCACGCCCTGCGCCCTCGTCGTCTAACTAGCAAATGAACTTGTGCTTCTCTGGGTGTGTTGGTCTAAAAATGAGGAGTGGTCAGGCGCAGTCATGGCGCGTTGCTAGTTCGATGACGTAAAAAGCAGATGCGCCACTGACCAACAAAAACCTGGTCTAAAGTCAATGGCGCAGTATTTCGCTGTTAAACAAGTTAGTAATATGCGTCTCTAGGCGGCTGAACAACATGTGTGCACTCTGCTCAGACACACATGGAGCAGCCACACATATGTAAAAGATAACAAATAAAATTATGATTACAATGTGAAAGGTTATTATTGTGCACATTAAAATATTTATCAGAAACACGTCTTCATGGTCAGTCATTAATCAGAATGATCTAATCGCAGTAATAATGATCATCATAATTTGTAATAATGACAAATGAAATTGTGAAATTATCTGACCAATCATGGCAACACATGTAGGTATTTAAATGAGGAGATCCGTCTCCTCAGCTGTAAAACGCTCACTCTTTCTAGAGCTTAGATCGTGCACGTTATGTCCCGGCCCGACCAGGCTTGGGCCCTCGGGCCGGGTCGGGCTGGGTTCGGGCTCGGGCAGAGAATCTAAGCTCTAACTCTTCCCAGTTGGTAGGTCCGCCATCTAACTAGCTCTCCGCCATGCGCTTCAATCGCGCCTCTTTTAAAGGGAATGAGAGGTGACACTCTGATTGGCTTATTGAATGATATGCCCAAAACACACCCATGACTAATTCACAGAGTAAGTCCAACCCTTTTAGACTCTCTGCCATGGCGCACAGTCTAAAAACGAGCTGTCTAACTAGCAAGTGACTGGGACATGCCCATGCGCCACACACCTGGTGTTTCACGTTTTAGACCATCTAAAAGGGCCCTTGGTGTCTATTTCAAATTTTTAAGCATTAGAAACACATTGGCATACTCAGATTTATGATTTTATTTTTAAATCATGTAATATACACATACACTAAGACTGAGCTGTAGGGATTACCTGTTTCCATTCTGTTTCCATGTTTTAAATGCCACAGATATATTTAACAGATGAGTTAAAATGAAAAATATGTTTTATAACAATTTAAGGCAATAATGAATGAGAAAATTCAACAGTAAACAATTTATATATTCCTATAGTCTGTAAGGGTTCACTGATCAACCAATCAAAAGGCTTTTTAGAGTACCGATACATTAGATACAATACATTAGAAAGCTAAGAATCTCCTGTTCCCAACAATGTATAAAACTCAAAATGTCAATGTGTCAATGTCACAGTCAATGTGACTGACAATGATAAACTTTTTTTCCTAAAAAATCTAATGCAATGTTAGTCATCAGAACATAAGCTTGCAGTGTGACTGTAGCCCATGTTGTCTCTAAAATACACTGACTGTGAGACATAATATTCCCATCCCACTTTGGCAGAAAATAACCAGCAGCAGTTAAAAAGCTGAATGGATTAGGGTTGAAAAAGTCAAGCTTCGCACTCTAGCTTCTTTGATTTGTGACTCACAAAATCTCTCCTCATCTTACAAATTCACTCAGAAGTTGAATGAGTTTCTGAATGGGGTACATCCTGCGGTGCATCCAGGGGTAACGGCTTCAGGTAAATCGCTGAGAAATGTATCATGACATAAATTCAATAATGCTGCAAACGGTCCTGTGAATGAAACATAACATGCACTCCTCCACCTACTCCTCCCTGTGCTTTTTAAGTAACTCTCTCACACTCTCTTTCTCTGTCTTTTTTTAACCTCTGCATTCCTCTCCTCCTTCTGTTTCCTGGCACTCCCTCACTGGAGGTGACTGTGACAAGGCGAATTTGTCACGCTGTCCCTCCCACAGCTGGCTGACACAGTGTGCAAGTGTCTACATGTGTGCCTATGCCTGCTGTTTTCCTGCACAGAACATGTGCACTTATTTGCTCATACATCTGTGGGCCTGTCTGTTGAAGATGTGTACCCTTAAATATGTGTCAAATCAGCCTACCCAGAATGCTTTGGGGCAGGTCACATGTTCATGTTGCGTGTGATCAGACGCTGTATTTGCCAGCACAGTGTAGCATGTCTGTACATTGTTCACATACATGTGTGTCCATATATTTGAGCACTACTTTTGTACACAGTGTTTATTGAAAGTGAAACATGACATGACTCCTTTTACATACTTTCCTGGCTTGCATTCCTCCCTGTTCAGGGTACACAAACCTGACAGTCGCTCACTGTGTTGCTGTTTACATTTACATTTACATTTGAAGTGAATATTTGTTCTACTGGATTTGATGAACAGTGACAGAATTGTATATTATATCCAGTGGTCAGTGTGTTATTATGTTATGACCTGGATTCTGGGAAAATAAAAGGCTAGATCAAGTGACAAGCACAACGATACAGTATGTGACATTTATACTATCACATGCCATGCTTTGACCTTTGGAAATTGTGGCCATGTTCTTCTGTTGAGACGCCACCATATCTCTGTCAACTGTGTTCCAGCACATGGCTGTGTTAAATGTGACAATGTTGCAGCTAAACTTTCCTTCAATTATGCATTGCTGGCTAAAATAGTTTCTAGTGGATCGCCATCATGTCAGTATTAATTATAGATTTTAATCAACCAAGGTTCTACAGTGATACCAAATGAATTAAAATATGTTTTTACACTAGCTGAGAGAAAAAAAAAAACTTGACATGTTGTGACAAAAGAAAATAATGCTATTTTTCCCTCTATTTTTGACCACTTTTAGGACTTCTCATCTATGTTATTAATAATAATAATAATAAAAATACTTATAAGTATTTTTATTATTATTATTATTATTATTATTGTCTTTGTGCAGCACTTTTCTGATGAAGGTTACAAAGTGCATGAAAATAAAACAACGAAAATAGAGTTAAAAAAACAGAACAAAGGAAATAAAATATAAAAGTTACAAATCAAGTTTTAAAAGGAAAAGCTTTCCTATATGTTTTAAGCAGTGGTTTAAAATTGATAATGGGGTTGCAAGCCTTTGTTGTTTCTTAAATAGCGATGATGTGAAGGTGATGAAGAAGTCTCCAATGACACCATCTTGCTTGCATAAAAAAAGGTTTATTACAAGAAGTACAGCATCTATCAAACATCTAGGATGCTTGGAGAGGTTCGAAGCCAATGTGAACTGCTCTGAAAGACAGCCCCAAATACCCTGCTTATATAGACCTGGTGGTGTTTGTGAAATGTGAGACAAAGTCAAACAGATGACAAAGAGACATTCTTGTTGGATTTTTCCAACCCTACACCTACACTATAAATATCTTCTTTGACCCTGACCATATATGTTTTTTACCCTGAGCCCCTTACTGGTCATCTGTTCCAAACCTTCAGAGTGAATGATAATACACTACACCTTATCTCCTCAGGCAGAGAAATCCAAAGCAAAAGCCTTTTCACCCATGGTTACCAGCCGTGACCTAGGATGACTAAAGGGGGTAGACTTGAGGATCTTAGGTCATGACTTGGAGCATATGGAGTCAGTAGTTCAGCTACATAACTAGGGTCCAAAGCATGTTGAACCTCAACAGTTATCAAATAATCTTAAAATCCATCATGATGTCCACTGGCAGCCACTGGAGTGAGGCAAGAATTGGGGTTATATGCGACCTGTGATTTGTCTCAATCAAAATTCGAGCAGCAACTTTCAGCACTAGCTGAAGCCAAGCCACTAGAATGTTACTATAAGGCGTTTAAAGAGTGCATTACAGTAATCAAGGCACAAGAAGACAAAGGCATTAATAGGTTTTTCTAGGTCGGGGAAAGACACAGCTGATTCAATTTTGGTAATATTTCTTGGGTGGAAGTTGCAGGATTTAATGAGATTGTTGACCTGTGGTTCAAAGTTCAGTGGAGAATCAAATGTGATACCTAAATTTCTCACTGTAGATTTTATATCAGTTGCCCGTGGACCAATAAGTGGTTGTAATTTACTTGCTAGGTAATCAGGGCCAAATATTACTACTTCTGTCTTGTAATGGTAAATGGACTTGTATTTGTATAGCGCCTTTCTAGTCATCTAGTGGCCACTCAAAGCGCTTTTTACACTATGAGCCCTATTGAGATGGTCTAAAGCGGACGGCTGAGGGCACATAATCCATGTGTCATTGCTATTTAGATGCAAGCACAGTTGTCATTTTCACGCCCTGCGCCCTCGTCGTCTAACTAGCAAATGAACTTGCGCTTCTCTGGGTGTGTTGGTCTAAAAATGAGCAGTGGTCAAGCGCAGTCATGGCGCGTTGCTAGTTAGATGACGTAAAAAGCAAATGCGCCAGTGACCAACAAAAACCTGGTCCAAAGCCAACGGCGCAGTATTTCGCTGTTAAACAAGTTAGTACACAGAGTGCACAACTTGCGTGCACTCTGCTCAGACACACACGGAGCAGCAACACATATGCAAAAGGTAACAAATAAAAATATGATTACAATGTGAAAGGTTATTATTGCGCACATTAAAATATTTATCAGAAACATGTCTTAATGGTCAGTCATTAATCGGAATGATCTAATTGCAGTAATAATGATCATCATAATTTGTAATTATGACAAATGAAATTGTGAAATTATCTGACCAATCAATCATTTTTTTGAGTGAAAATCAAAGCCCACACATTGCATTTATTTTAACATGTTATACTAGGCTATATTATATACTAGTGTAGGGTGATCAAGCCTGTTTATTTTGGATTTAAACTAATGGACTTTTACTCAGCATCCTGACATCAGAGAAGAATTGGTGACCAACTACTGGGTCACTTCAAAGATAGAAATTTCCACCTTTCTTTCTATTTCAGTGCATATACATACACATGTATATATATATATATATATATATATATATATATATATATATACACATATATATACAGTACAGGCCAAAAGTTTGGACACACCTTCTCATTCAATGCGTTTTCTTTATTTTCATGACTATTTACATTGTAGATTCTCACTGAAGGCATCAAAACTATGAATGAACACATGTGGAGTTAACAAAAAAAGGTGAAATAACTGAAAACATGTTTTATATTCTAGTTTCTTCAAAATAGCCACCCTTTGCTCTGATTACTGCTTTGCACACTCTTGGCATTCTCTCCATGAGCTTCAAGAGGTAGTCACCTGAAATGGTTTCCACTTCACAGGTGTGCCTTATCAGGGTTAATTAGTGGAATTTCTTGCTTTATCAATGGGGTTGGGACCATCAGTTGTGTTGTGCAGAAGTCAGGTTAATACACAGCCGACAGCCCTATTGGACAACTGTTAAAATTCATATTATGGCAAGAACCAATCAGCTAACTAAAGAAAAATGAGTGGCCATCATTACTTTAAGAAATGAAGGTCAGTCAGTCCGGAAAATTGCAAAAACTTTAAATGTGTCCCCAAGTGGAGTCGCAAAAACCATCAAGCGCTACAACGAAACTGGCACACATGAGGACCGACCCAGGAAAGGAAGACCAAGAGTCACCTCTGCTTCTGAGGATAAGTTCATCCGAGTCACCAGCCTCAGAAATGGCAAGTTAACAGCAGCTCAGATCAGAGACCAGATGAATGCCACACAGAGTTCTAGCAGCAGACCCATCTCTAGAACAACTGTTAAGAGGAGACTGCGCCAATCAGGCCTTCATGGTCAAATAGCTGCTAGGAAACCACTGCTAAGGAGAGGCAACAAGCAGAAGAGATTTGTTTGGGCCAAGAAACACAAGGAATGGACATTAGACCAGTGGAAATCTGTGCTTTGGTCTGATGAGTCCAAATTTGAGATCTTTGGTTCCAACCGCTGTGTCTTTGTGAGACGCAGAAAAGGTGAACGGATGGATTCCACATGCCTGGTTCCCACTGTGAAGCATGGAGGAGGAGGTGTGATGGTGTGGGGGTGTTTTGCTGGTGACACTGTTGGGGATTTATTCAAAACTGAAGGCACACTGAACCAGCATGGCTACCACAGCATCCTGCAGCGACATGCCATCCCATCCGGTTTGCGTTTAGTTGGACGATCATTTATTTTTCAACAGGACAATGACCCCAAACACACCTCCAGGCTGTGTAAGGGCTATTTGACCAAGAAGGAGAGTGATGGAGTGCTGCGGCAGATGACCTGGCCTCCACAGTCACCGGACCTGAGCCCAATCGAGATGGTTTGGGGTGAGCTGGACCGCAGAGTGAAGGCAAAGGGGCCAACAAGTGCTAAACACCTCTGGGAACTCCTTCAAGACTGTTGGAAAACCATTTCAGGTGACTACCTCTTGAAGCTCATGGAGAGAATGCCAAGAGTGTGCAAAGCAGTAATCAGAGCAAAGGGTGGCTATTTTGAAGAAACTAGAATATAAAACATGTTTTCAGTTATTTCACCTTTTTTTGTTAAGTACATAACTCCACATGTGTTCATTCATAGTTTTGATGCCTTCAGTGAGAATCTACAATGTAAATAGTCATGAAAATAAAGAAAACGCATTGAATGAGAAGGTGTGTCCAAACTTTTGGCCTGTACTGTATATATATACACACACATATATATATATATATATATATATATGATGTTATGACATGATCACCATGTATAACATTTAAATCTGAATTAGTAGTGTCTGTTGACCACTTATTTATAAGTTGGTAATATCCTCTTGCAGACAATGGGTTTTTGGTACCATTCAATAGCAGACAGTGCCACGTTGGTAAATATGGAAGCATTAGAAATGTTCCAAGCTTCATTAATTATCAAGGAAGCAACTGAAGTAAATTAAACTTTAAATTAGCAAAGGTACAGGAGGGGAGGAGTGAAATGTCCCGAGGAGAAGAGAAGGACCAGCTGAGCAAGCTGCCCTGTGGGACAGCACCAAGAGCGGTTCACACCAAGGAGCAGCGCTGCTTTTTCCTCTTCCCCCTCCAGAGCATCTTCTTTCTTGTCTGCTACAACTCAGGTGAAACAACATAATTTTCCTGTACTGGGGTTTGATGCGTAATTAAAAAAGTATGGTAGAGAGCATTAGATAAAACTAGGATTTCCCCTAAGTTTTCAGATACTGTATTTCCCTTTTTGCTTCTCATGCCGCTCAGCTGTTGAATGGTGCTTTTCACGGGTCCATGTTAAAGTTTCCTCTGATAATTATCTCACCATTGCTCACTGCTTCATCTGGTTCACTCTGGTCATTCATTCATTCATTAGCATCACTGTATTCATTTCATTCCACTCATAGTTGCATTTACTCATTGTCTTGTCTGTTGTTAGTTGTATTGCGTCTTGGTCTTCTGTGTCAGTAGTTTAGAATAAATGTTTGTCTATAAAGTCGTTGTCTTGGTTTTCTGTAGAATTACATTCAGTTACTTTACTGGTGCAAAGATCCTGGCTATTTGAACTCTATTTGAATTGATAATTGATAATTAATCATTTCCCCAAAGTGCGTTAAAACCACACCTCTTGTTGATCAGACAAGAATGTTTATTAGTCTGACTATGAAATTATATTGCTGGACGAATAATTAAAGTAGTTATGTTTAATAATTCTTATTAACGTCACTTTTTCCTAATATTGAGCTAATCAAACCCTACAGTATTCATGGTGAAAAACGTAGGCACCTGAATAAACTGTTTATAATCAAACAAATCTTACATATGTGATGGTGGAGAATGCAAACCCTAAATGAATCATATCAATCAAAATGTTCATACAAAATGGTGGAGAATATCGGCGAGCATTCATTTAATAAATGCTGCCACAGAATAAATTATAAATTATGTAACAATCAATATTTCCTACACTAGGCTACATTATATTATATTATTATATTGTTATCTGAGTGCAAATAAGAGGCAGAACACAGCTCTAGTAAACATGTGAAAACAATTAACAAACGTGGGTGGGGGAGAAAACGCTGAACAGGTCCTAGCTGCAGGATCAGCACCTTGGGGAGCTCTGCGGCAGTCCTGACAGCTGTGCTCTGTTATATGATGAAAACAGGTTTGAAAATATTCCACAGATATTTAGTAAGATCTTTCTTGTATTAGTGATCCCACACCTGCTTTACCTCAGGGAGCTTGGGTGCCTGTCTGCTGTCCCCGTAGATCTGGTTCTGACAGGCCTTCACCTCCCACACGAGGAGATCCGTCTCCTCAGCTGTAAAACGCTCACTCTTTCCAGTTGGTAGGTCCGCCATCTAACTAGCTCTCCACCATGCGCTCCAATCGCGCCTCTTTTAAAGGGAATGAGAGGTGACACTCTGATTGGCTTATTGAATGATATGCCCAAAAGACACCCATGACTAATTCACAGAGTAAGTCCAACCCTTTTAGACTCTCCGCCATGGCACACGGTCTAAAAACGCACTGTCTAACTAGCAAGTGACTAGGACACGCCCATGCGCTGCACGCCTGGCGCTTTGCATTTTAGACCATCTAAATAGGGCCCTACGAGTCACATTCACCCATTCACACACACATTCATACACTGGTGGCCGAGGCTACCATACGAGGTGCCACCAATGGAACAGCCATCGGGAGCAATTTGGGGTCAGTATCTTGCTCAAGGATACTTTGACATGCAGCCTGGAGGAGCCCGGGATTGGACCACTGATCTTTCGATTGGTGGACGACCCGCTCTACCTCTGAGCCACAGCTGCTGGGTTAAGCTGCAGAAATTTAAAAGTCATCCATTTCTTGAAAGCATTTTAAGGAAAAGTAGATTTGCATGTTATCGGCGTAATAACAATAGCATTATAATGTTAGGATAACCCATTAAAATAACTGAAACATAACAAGAGAAAACAGAATTGGACCAGGAATAGATCCCTGTGGCACTCCACACAAAAGATAAGACAAAATTACCAATGGAAACAGAAATGTCTCTATTTGGAATTTTGGATGACTCAAACTGTTTAAGAGCAATTCAGGATATACTGACACACCCATTAAGTCTACTGATAGGAATGTTATGATCACAGTGTCAAACTTGGCACTGATGTCAGCAGAGCTATAAAACTGAACTTGGTACTATGTTTGTCAAGGCTAGGCTTTTTTAACAGAGTCTGAATGCTGGCTGGCTTAAAACAAATAAGAAATAAGTTGTCGTTCTGACTTGTTTTTTTGCCATACACAATAGTTGATTTTAATGATATGTCTACTGTGCTGTTCAATCTAAAGCATTAATTACTACACTACTGCAAATATTTGAGAGACAGAAACAGGTGGAAATTGTGATTTGTGAATTGTGATCTGGCTAAGCTGTGTCATAATCGAATTATAATAGAATCAGTTGGAAACATGCGTAAAGCTAGTTTCAGCTAGTTGGGAGATTCTTAAATCCAAACTTCACAGTATAAAGAGACGTGGACATCATGCTCCAAGCCAGTGCCAATGAAAATTGCTTGTTGACATTTAAGACAAAAAGTCAGACAATTGCATTTCTGGGCTCACTGAGCATTGCATCTTTAACTGGTTGAGCCACATTCAGACAGAGCACTACGTAAAGCCACGTCTGCGTCAGGCTTCTCAATCACTGGCTCATTCATCAGGTACTTGGATATTTGCTGCTATTGTCACATGTTATTCATGCAGGTATAATGAACAGCTATTATAACCTGACACTTTAACTCTGCTGACACATTCATTCAAATGCCATTTGCTGCTGGAGTGCCTTTCACCACTACAACCCTCACCTTATGTACTATTGCTTTATTAAAATCTAATGTTCATGTGTGTTGCCAGAAGATAGTTGCCAGTTTGATGACAAAATTAACCACCTTAATCTCCAACGACAGACCTATAATAATAACTAGATGCCAAGATGGCACCTACTCAGTCCAGTGAAGTTGCTCACCAGGCATGTACGCCAAAAAAAGTTGCCACATATCATCACTTTGTGCATGGCCTTTCATGTCTACATATTACACACTAGGTGTGCCTCTGCATCTGCTGTTGATGTTCCAGGATGCCACTACCAATGCCGGAACATCAGCAAAAGCATGTGGTTGGGTTTAGTCAACATAAGCACGTGGAAGTCAGAAAAATAGATAACTGTTTAACATTCACTCGAGAAGCAAACAAGGGGCTCCTGGGTAAAAGTCCAAGGTCAGTTGGACCCATCAACCACCCCTCCTGTCTGCTCTGTAGGGACTTTCGAGCTCCTCCTATTACCCCATTACCAGCATTGTTTAAACCTGACGCCATCCAGCAGCTTATTATATTGCCGTGACAAGTGCTGACTTGCCATGTTATGAACTGACGCTGCTTTTCTGTGTTCTTTTTTTTTTTTTTTTTTTTTTTTAATTTTATTGTGCAATATGACATTACAGTGACATTACAGGACAGACAAACCAGGTGTGAACAACAAACAACAACATTTGTGGTTTTGTGTGTGCGTGTGTGATTTGAGAGTAAGAAAAACAGTATTATATATATATAATATATATAATAATGTTAATAATAATAATAATAATAAATATTATACTTGTCAGACAGGCAAACGGAATAATAATAATAATAGAAATGAGTAAACAGAAGGGAGCAAACAAACAAACAAAAATAAATAAACAAACAAGAAAATGAAAAGAAAGTAGAAGCAAAAAAAAAGCAAAACAGAAATACCACAATGCAAACTTATAATTTTTGCAATAACAATAGTAAGAATAATATCAATAATAATAATATTCAATATTAATAAAGATGATAAGTAACAATAATAATAATATGGAGGGAGGGTGGAGAAGGAGGGGAGGTCTTTAAATTTATGGGGTGCCTCAGGTCCCTGCCCACCCGCACGGGACCAGCCTGTAGCCCCCAACACCCCCGGACCCCCCTCTCCACTCCCACGTGCCCTGGACTGTATGCGGCACAACCCCTTACCCTATGTCTAGATGTATATATAGTCTTTATTATTATTTTATTTATTTATTTATTTATTTATTTATTTATTTATTTATTTATTTATTTATCCATTTTTCTTTTTTCCCCTCTCTTTCCTCTTCTTTCCTCTTTTTTTTAATTTATTTATTTATTTATTTATCTATTCTTTTATATATGAGATAGTATTTTAAGAAGTGTGTGTGCTTTCTAATGTGGTGCATTAAAAACGAGTAAAGGGGTTGTCATGAACTGTAATATGATTTGATTGTGTCCTCTTTCCTCTTCCTAAACTAGTGTGATGTGCAACAAAAAAAAAAATAAATAAAAAAAGGTGATTTGCCACCTGAAAACAGTCCAGGGCGGAGAACTGGGGGAGGGGGGGAGGGGGAAGGCCGGGAGAGGCAAGGAGATCACAGGCCATGGCCCAACAAGCGTGACTCAGCAGGGACCTGAGTATATAAAAAAATAAATAAGTATAAATAATAATAGAACATGACAATGACAATAATGTTAATCATAATAGTTATAGTAATAATGATGGTTGTATCAATTACCCCCCCCCCCCCCAAAAAAAAAAAAAATAAATAAATGAATAAATAAATAAATAAAGAAAAATAACAATAATAGTAATAACAGCCGTAAATAATATTAATATCATCTTAAAACAGAATAATATATGTTGATAATAGAAGTAAACATTTTGCAGTGTCAAAGAGAGTACCATGAGGAAAAAAAAACAAAAAAAAAAAACAATATATAAATATGATCACGATAACAAGGAGCTGTAATGATTGATGTGATAGTAGCTTGTTGTAGGTGATAATTGTAAGAAAGTGATGAATGGTTGCCAGATATTGTCATGATTATTGTCAGAGGAGTTTGTATTTTCTAGGGAGATACAGTCTATAATAACAATTTGTATATATGTGTCCAGTGGCTATTGGTCGTCAGGCAAAAGAAGAAAGATAAAAATAAATAAATATATGAATAGGTAGTAATTATTAAGGATGGGAATAGAGGTATCAGAAAACTGAGGTGGTTGATGTGACTGGTTTGTGGCAGATTATGATTGTAAAAAAGTGATGAATGATTGCCAGGTAGGGTTATGATTATTGTCAGGGGAGTTTGTATTTTCTAAGGAGATGTAGTCTGTGAGCAGGTTTTTCCAATGTATGATGTGTATAGAGTTCCGAGACTTCCAGTTCATGAGGATAGTTTTCCTGGCGACAGTCAGTGCCACTAGAGGTGAACGGGTGTGTGTTTTGTCAAGTTTTAATGTGGATAGGTCTCCTAATAAACAGAGGGAAGGGGAAAGTGGGATGTGGCAGCCCATGATCTGGGATAATGTTTCTGTAATGTTTCTCCAGAAGTGGTGAACAGGTGTGCAGTGCCAGATTGCATGAATGTAGGTATCAGTGCAGTTTAGTGAGCAGTGTGAACAGTTTCCAGATGATGAGAAGCCCATTTTTTGCATTTTGTGTCCCATCAGATGAGTTCTATGGAGGATTTTGTACTCTATGAGTTGTAATTTGGCATTTGTTGTCATGAAGAAAATATTCTGGCAGATGTGGGGCCAGAAGTCGGCATCAGGAGCAATGGAGAGATCAGTTTCCCATTTTTTTGAAGGTATGGATGGTGACGTATCGGTTTATATTCTTGTTTTTCATTGTTGATTGGATGGATGATGAAACCTGTAGATATTGTAGAAATTGATGGCTCCTGATGCCGAACTTCTGGACCAGGAGGGGAAATGAAACCAGGATGTTATTGCTGAAGATGTGTTTGAGGTGAGTAATCCCTATATCTACCCAAGTGCTGAAGTATAGTGATTGTTTATTGTTGATAAAGTCCGGGTTGTGCCAGATCGGGGTGAAAAGTGAAGGTGCCAGAGTGGAGTTCGTAATGTTGTAGAATTTCCACCAGGCTGTCAGGGCCGATGATATTGTGGGGTTTTTGAAACAGGGGTGTTTTTTGATAGTTTGACTAAGGAATGGTAAATCTGAAATATGGATGTCTTTGCTAACTGTTTGTTCTATGTCTAACCAAGTGCTATCTGACTGAGTGGGGTGGGTCCATTTGTAGATGTATTAAAGTTGATTTGCTAGTGAGTAATAATGAAAATTTGGAGCATTGAGTCCACCTAATCTTTTTCATTTTTGAAGAGTGGCCAGTTTAATTCGTGGGGGTTTATTTTTCCAGTAAAATTTGTAGGATGGATGAATCGAGGGAATGAAACCAAGTAAGAGGTGGATGAGTGGGGATCATTGAGAGGAGATAATTGATTTTGGGGAGGATTGTCATTTTAACTGTTGATATTATGCCTAGAATGGATAGTGGGAAGTTCATCCATCGTTGGAGATCGTCATGAATTGTTTTTTGTAGTGGAGTGAAATTCAGGTTGATCAACTCTGACAGCCTGGGGGAAATGTGGATGCCTAAATAAGTGATGTGACTTGTGCAGAAGGGGATGGGTGTTGTAAGGGCTGCCACATCCAGACTGTTGGTGTTTAATGGGAGTATGGAGGATTTGTTCCAGTTTATTGAGTAGTCAGAGAGAAGGGAGAATGATTTGATGACTCTGATTACTTCTTGTAGTGATGATTGTGGATTCTCAATAAAAAGTAATATATCATCTGCATAGAGGCTGATTTTATGGTGCATGTTGGGGGTTTGGATTCCTGTAATGAGGGGGTCCTGACGGATGGCTGCTGCTAGGGGTTCAATGAACATGGTGAACAGAGAGGGAGAGAGTGGGCAACCTTGCCTGGTCCCCCTGTGAAGAGTGAAGCTTTGTGAGGTTTGTCCGTTAGTAATAACTGTGGCTGTAGGTGAGGTGTAAAGTATTCCAATCCAGTTAATAAATGATTCCCCAAAGCCAAAACTGTGTAGGGTGTGGATGAGGAATGACCAGTTAACTCTGTCGAAGGCTTTTTCTGCATCTAAGGTGGCTATGATTGAATTATGGTTATGTGTGGCTGAGTGGTGCATTATATTGAATAGTCTGCGTGTGTTATTGGATGAGTTTCTTCCTTTGATAAATCCTGTTTGGTCCGGGTGGAATGGAATTATTTTTTCTAATCTGTGGGAGAGTGCTTTGGTGATAATTTTTATGTTGACGTTGAGGAGTGAAATGGGACGGTAACTTGAAGGCAAGATGGGGTCTTTGTTTGGTTTGAGAAGGAGTGAGATGGATGCTGTATTCATGTTGGGTGGAAGTCTGGAGTTTTGTTGTATTTCGGTTAACATTCTATGGAAAAGTGGAGCTAAGATGGACCAGAAGTGTTTGTAGAACTCAGCAGGGAAGCCATCAGGACCGGGTGCTTTATTGTTAGGCATTCAATTGAGGGCAGATTGGATTTCTTCAGTTGATAGGGGTGTGTCTAATGTGTTTTTTTGTTCAGGGGAGAGTTGGGGTAAGTTGAGGCTGGTGAGAAATGGTCTGATGTCTTCTTCCTTAGGGTTATTATCTGAGGAGTACAGGTTGGCATAAAATTCTCTGAATATTTGATTTATTTCGTCGGGGGAGTTTGTTGACTTCCCTGCTGAGTTCATGATGGTGGAGATTGTGGATTTTTTCCTTATTTCTTTTGATTTGGTTTGCGAGATATTTACCGGATTTGTTATTGTGATGAAAGTTTTCCTGTCGGAGTCTGCTGATCATGAAGTTAGTTTTCTTGTTCAGGATTTCATTTATTTCTAGTTTATACTGTCTTAATTTCTTCTCGTTTTCTTCTGTTGGGTTAGTTGCATTGACAGTTTCTAGCTGTTTGATTTCTTCTTGTAATTCAGATTCTTGTTTGTTTTCTTTCTTTTTCTTATAGGCTGAATATGAAATGATAATTCCTCTAATGACGGCTTTACCTGTTTCCCATAGAAGTGTAGGGGATGGCTTTGGGGAATCATTTATTACCAGGAAGGATGCCCACTCTCTTTTGATGAGGTCGTTAAATTCAGGATCTTTCAGGAGGGATGTGTTAAAGCGCCATCTGGTGACTGGTTTGTGTGGTCTTGGTGGGTTCCATTTGAATGATACTGGGGCATGGTCACTGATGACGATGGGGTGGATTTGATGATCAAAAATATTTGGAATGATTGAATTACTGGTAAGGAAGAAATCGATGCGTGAATATGAATGATGAACTGATGAAAAAAAAGAGAATTCTCTTACGCTCTGACGCTGCTTTTCCACATATCATACTGCATATCATACCACGTCATACCACGCCGCCCACCGGCGGTGTTATTGGACAACCTCAAAAAAAGAATAGGCTGGTTTCTCCCACTGTCCCGACTCGTGAGTTTCTGCTCAGCTCATAGACTTTACATTATGATTTCATCTCAGATTTTTAAATTGCTTTTCTCATCTCCAGGTAATTTTTACGAATATAAAACCTCCACGGATCTTTATTCATAGAAAGAGTCATAATTGACCTTGTTTGCAGTCCGAGGTGTCCTGTTAACAGTTTCACAGACATCTTTTTCACAGTCGGGGTTTAATGGGAAAATGGTTTTTGGGCCAGATGGGATTTTTTTTCACTGCAATGCCACACAAGTGGCCACTGGGAAAAATTTGCTGCAAGGATGCGTAGCATTCCTGGGGGCCTGTCTCCCACCAGCTGCTGATTGTTCAGTTGTACTGTGGGTAAGGAAGGAACCAGGATTTGACAAGTATGACAGAAGATTTCTGCTGATTTTTCTGAGATTTCTACAAATCTAATTGTATAATGTAACTTGCTTGGTGTCTCTGTTGTTGGGGTCAGGGTTGTGATTCTTAAACCCCACCCGTTTTCATCCCAACATATCGCTGTTTGGTTAGTGCCATTTACATTTACATATTATGCGTTAGGTATCTTCCTGTGCATGTTGTTGACGTTCCGGGATGTCATTTCAATTTACGCCTCTTAAATGCACTGTGTCTTTTCAAAATACATATCTTTTTTCACAGGAAATGTACAGTTTCTGCTCATTAGATGCATAAAGTATTTTTCAAAATAAACTTTCGTCAGTAAAATAACTAATAACTAATAACAAGTAAATAAACATTTCTGTTTATTTACTTGTGCAACACAAGCACATGGTTAGGTTTAATCAACAAAAGCCTTTTATTAGGTTTAGAAAAAAAAAAACATGGTTTGGCTCATCCTCTAAATGTCACAGATGTAAAACATGGCCAGGGTCAGTCATTCATGTTCTCTGGGAATGCAGAAAACTAAAACCTTTTTTGGAAAGAGGTGCATGATCTGACTGTTAAGGTCTTGAGGATTCCATCTGACATTTCGCCAGTTCAGTACCGTTTTGGTACGGAGCTGAAAAGGAAGCTAGACCCATGTCTGCAAAGAGGATCGGCATAATATCATATAGCAAAGAAGTATATTTTGCTGAACTGGAACCAGCAAAGACCCCTAAAATTTGTTCAAACAAATATTGAACTATATATATATATATATATATATATGTGTGTGTACACTACAACTGGAACAATGCACTTACATAAGGCGGAAGTCTTCCTGATGTAGCAGCATAGATGTGCCATCGATGCTATTTAGTGCCACTGCTTGTATTTAGCGCCACTGGTGGCTGTCATGAGGTGAGCTGGTATAAAAACTGCCATTCCTCCACGGGCTCTTCCTTATGCGCCCCTGTCATCACTGATGCGTCACTTCCAGGCCCAAGGTTGTTTGGCCTGACAGGTATGGCTGCCCGCTGCTTCACCATGTTGGTTCTCTCCGTGTGCTCATGGCATTTGTGTTGTTTTGTAGGGCGACTGCTTGCCTGCTGCTCCGGGTTCCCCTTATGTGCTGCGGTGTATTTTTCGTTTGGTAAGTATCCTCTCTCTCGGCGTTGTGGTTGATGCTGTCTGACGGCTAATGCTAGTGTGGTCTCAGGTAAACGTCAACGGCGGCCAGAGTCCTCTCTCCTTCCCTCCTCCTGTGCGAGTGGGTGTGTGTGTGTGTGTGTCCCTATGTTTGGTCATAAACAGGTATGTGTGTTTTAGTGTAGCAAGCAACCGCAGTATTTCCTGGTAAATGTAGCAACACTAACAGTATTTTTCCCATGATTAGGAGTAACTGCAATCAGATTATTGGGATCGCTGCTGCTTTGTCCTACCGATGCTTTGTCCTACCGATGCTTTGTCTCCATGCTGCTTTGTCTCGCTGCTGCTTTGTGCCACTGCTTGGTTTTTGCTTCGCTTTGCTCTGCTCTGGCTGGTGTATTGTGTCCACTGCTACCTGGCTTTTGCGGCTCACACCATGTCCCAGAGCAGCTCCACCAAAGACGCTTATCAAATCTGTGTGTTTTAACCGGGGCCTGGCCCCACTTGTGTGAATGAGTGTGTAAAAGTGTTATATTATTTTGGAGTAATTTTGTAATTGTTATTTTGATTACTTATTTAGTTCTATTTTGTTTAATTTGAAAGCCATAGAGCTTATGTACTTAGGTTGAATTTTTGTTTTGTTTTCTTTTGTTTATTTTTCTTTTCTTACTACTATGAGTTAATAGTGGGCAGCTATTGATATTGGTTGTCTTAAGTTTATTTGCCCAACCATTATAATTTTGTTAACTTCTGAGATGATTTTGTTTTTCTTTTATTTTGTTGGTTTGTTGTTCACCCACTAATTTCTTTATTTCTCTTTTCAGTTCTTGGTGACCGGTGGTGGCGGTGCTGGTGTCCTGGTGGTGGTATCCCCTCTGTCTCATCTGCTGTGTCCTGGGAAGCGGGTTTTACTTCACTGAGTGTGTGTGTGCCACGTATGCCGGGTGATTTGGTTAATTTCTTTATTTTGGTGGATCCCCCCCTGCGCTAGTCATTGTCCATCCACTCGGCTCCAGCCCCTTATTTGATTTTCTTTTCTTTCTTTCTGTGTGAATGACAAAAACTTATTTTTAAAAATAACTCTTTAACAATAAAATTGTATTTTTCTACAACCTCTGAACCACGTCTCATGCCCCTTAATGAGTAAGCTTACCTGTGTGCCTTGTACTCCAAATTAAGTCTCTGGGTGAAATTGCCAGGATGTTTTTTGGTCAAATTATTTAGCTTAATTTCTTTTCACTTTATCCTCGCCACACTGAGAACATGGGGCAAGGCTTAACTATACAGACCAGTGGGGGTAGTTCCAAAAAAGCTAACTAACAGATAGTGACTAACATCAACCATGATTTTTTTTTCCTAATCCTTACCAGATAGTTTAATTGCCTAAACCTAATGACCAACCCCTTCTGCCTTCTCTCTCGCTCTCTCTCTCTCCCCTTTGCTAACACTCATGTCCTGTTATTGCATCTTGCTAACTCGGCTGTACTGCATGTCACTCGGCTTCTTCTCCGGAGCCTTTGTGCTCCACTGTCTCGCAGGTTAACTTATATTGCAGCGGTGCCTGGATCGTGTGACGTGTGTGGTTGTGCTGCTGCCATGGTCCTGCCTGATGCCTCCTGCTGCTGCTGTTATCATTAGTCATACTTCTACCTCTACTTCTATATTATTATATATTAATATATACGTTCACCTTATTGTACCACAATAGCGTAACTATAATTATAATTTTATTACTTTCATGTTGTTGTAAGCTACTGTCATTACCGTCTGTTCTGCATCTCTTTCTGTCTGTGTCTCTCTTTCTGTCTTATTACTGTCATACGGATTACTGTTAATTTATTATGTTGACCTGCTCTGTACAACATCTGTCGCACGTCTGTCCGTTCTGGAAGAGGGATCCCTCTTCAGTTGCTCTTCCTGAGGTTTCTACCATTCTTTTTTTTTTGCCGTTAAAGGTTGTTTTTTTTGTTTTTTTTCCTTATCTGCTGGGCTCCAAAGGACAGATGGATGTCGTATGCTATAAAGCCCTGTGAGGCAAATTATGATTTGTGATATTGGGCTTATAAATAAAATTGATTGAATTGATTGAAGATACAACACAAAAGGTGTCATTCTGAAAAAAAAAAAAAAATGATAAGTAGGGCAGAGATCACATTGCAACCCACATGCCCTTTTAACAGATGCAATTTTTATTGACATAAATTATCCAAGATGAGTGAGTATACCACTATATTGACAGTACACCCAAGTTCAAGGTACAAGCTTCATCATATTCTCTTGACCTTGGTTTGAATTGACATGAACTTAGTGTGTCCTTATTGCTGTCTGAGTACATCTTGGTAATCTTGACAGTCCTGCTAATGCAAAAGCACCCAGATTCATTCAATTTTAGATCCACTCCACATTTCTTCCCCCGATTCTGCTCGTCACCCCACTATGTAGTATGCAAACATTGTAGCACTGGAGAGGTATGGATGTAGCTAAAAAGCCAATGTGTAATTTCTCTTATTGTTGCAGATGTATTTGAATTCTGACTGTGCTTGTACATGTATGTCAGCTCTGATAAGAACTTCCTCCCCTGCGAGAACTGTTAATTTATTCTCACCCTGGTGAGATTAAACTAACTCTTTCAAATCACCTGGGGATCACATCTCTGAACCTACCTTTTCCTCTTAAGGTGCTAATTACTCCCCTGTAATGAAAGTAATCAGCACTTGAAGTGATGTTGCATGCGGAGCGCTTGTTTTGTGATTGCTTGTATCATACCATGCATCTTCAGGCTTTCAGTAACAGGCTTAAGAAATGAACTGCTTCACTGGAGCAATCAGATAAGGGACATCATATCTTGAATATTGATGACATACTGATGCAGCATCTGAGAGAAGGTTGGGCATGGTTCTGTAGGATGAGGTACTGCCACGCGAGGACAGGGACAAGGCTTCAGACCTTTTTGTTACATCTTATCTTTGCAAAAATAGAGAAAGAATGATGTTTGTGTACAATATTGTACCAAAATTTGATTTGGTGTTGGTTCTATTGTGACCAGAAAGTTATGACAAATAGTTTTATCTCTGGAGTCATACAGCTAAACCACTGATGTGATTTTTTAAGATTAGCTTGGAGAAAAAAAAAATCAAGCTTTGATGCCATAAAACTGTCAGGAGGAACAAGGAACTGGTTAAACCAAAAATGATGGAAGGCCATATTAAGGTAACACCATGTTGATGCTGTGTTCATGTGAAAACAATTGCCCACATATGCAATCAGCACACACAGAAAATATAAGCATTATTTATTCATGTAAGTACTACCTTGACCTTTAGCTCTGCTTTGGTGCGGCAACTTTTAAGATATAAATGCTTTTTTTTTTTTTTTTAGCCTCTTGGAAAGAGAGGAACAATCTGTAAAGGCAGCACTGACATATTATCACCTCATTAAACTGTTGTGGTTAGCTTATTAGCAAATGCCCATTTTCACATCCACCAGATACGACATAAGCATTCATTTGGAGCCTTTCAAGTACAATATTCATTCTCCTGAATTAGCTCTGTTTTCATCGCCACCAATATCTGTCTCTTTAGCTGTTAAATGCTCTACTATGTTCACCAGCTAAGGTGCTGACATGGGCTAGCAACCCATGGCAGCAGTGGTGAGGCCTAGCAGCCTTGCTACAATCAAATTAGCTACAGCCAACATAGATGTGACTGAAGGATTGGACAGAATAGATAAATCAGAACTTCCAGGAAAGCTGAAGTTGTGATGTTTGCAGTTTGGGCTATATCCAAGGTTAATCTGGTCACTCAGTTTATGAAATTCCAATATCCATTGTGGAGAGAATTGAAAGGTCGCTTAGCTCCTATATTAGGAAATAGCTGGGCGCTCCTAGGTGCCTAAGTAGTGTTGCATTGTATGGGAAAGGGATACTTCAGCTGCCAGTATCTAGTTTAACAGAGGAATTTAAATGTACCAAGGTTAGGACAGAGCTCTTGTTATCTGGGAGTAAGGACATGGTAGCTAGGAGCGTGGTTCCAAATCAAACCAAGGGGAGGAAATGGAAGGCAAGATCGGCAGTTCAGGAGACAGAAGCAGCTCTTAGGCATGCAGAGATCATAGGTAATGTTCAGTTTGGCCGGGGAGGCCTGGGGCTTGGCTCAGGTGTGGAATAAAGCAGGTCCCAAAGATAAAAGAAAGCTGATTGTGGAACAGATACATAGACAGGAGGAGATATTAAGGGGTGCAAAGGTAGTGGCCCAGGCTAAACAGGGACAGTGGTTGAATTGGGAAAGTGTAGAGAAGAGGAAGCTTAGTTGGAGGGACCTGTGGAATATGGAGGAGAATCGTATTAGATTCCTGCTAGGGGCTACATATGATGTGTTTCCAACCCCCCAGAACCTAAAACTGTGGGTAAATGGGGACCCATCATGCCCATTGTGTTCAGGTACTGCAACCTTAAAGCATATTTTGTCAGGCTGTAAAGGTAGCTTGTCAAAAGGCCGGTATACACTGGACATAACTAGGTGTTGAAAAGTTTACCTGCAGGCAATGAAGGGAAATGAAGACAAGCTAATTCAGACAGTTTTAAGAATAGGAGTTTAGCAATTCAGTTTGTCTGTGAGGGGGAGAAATACAGAAGTGAAAAAGTTGGTAAGGAGGCAAGGGTGTGGCTGCCTAGAAGGTGCTTGTGATTGGGAAATGCGAGTAGATTTAGGGGGAAAGCCTGTTGTTCCCCAGGAAATAGTTTGTACCAATCAGAGGCCTGACATAGTGTTGTAGTCAGTGAGTCAATGGATAGTTTTTTCATTGAGCTGACAGTTCCTTGGGAAGCCTCAGTGGAAGAAGCCTATGAAAGAAAAAGCTTAGATATGCTGACTTAGGAGCAGAGACTGAGCAGTGAGGGTGGAAAACTAGGATTTGTCCAGTGGAAGTGGGGTGTAGGGGATTCATAACAAGATCAGCTGTATTGTTCCTGGGGGAACTCGGAGTGCGGGAACAGAGTTTGAGAAAGACAGTTAAGGAAATGTCAGATGAAGCAGCCACAGCTAGTCAGTGGATTTGGATGAAGAGGAATAATGTCAGTTGGGGGCCAGCAGGGGGAACTACTAGGCAAGGTACATAACTCCTTGAGAGGTGGAGAGGTGGAGAGATCCACCAATCAGTCCTCCCAGGAGAAAATCCAGGAAGAAGAAGGTTATTTAAGTGTGGGAGTGGCCTATTTGAATCCCTTTTGTTTGAGACCATGCTGCAAGGTGAGTGTGTTTGCTGATCCCGTGAGTTATCTATCTCCTTTAACTTTAGCTTATATTGTAGTTATGCTATGTAGCATGTGAGATAGAGTATGGTGAATATGCTAGGAAAGGTAGTATCAGCACTGTTTCTACCTGGAGCTCATATGTACGGAGCCTGGGTTTGGTTGAAGGTGGCAGTGCTGTTTGGGCTGAGAAAGCCATGTGTAAGTAAGGTAAAGGAGGTTATTGGGTTGTAGCTGACATTAGGGGAGTGTCTCTGGGACGCCAGATATCACTGTCTAGCCTCCTGGAGGTGTCGTGGGACCAACTAGATGAAACACTGGTGAAAGGAGGTTCCCACCTGATGACCCCAAAGACATGTTAGTTATCGCTGCTCACTGTTCTGTATAGTTAAGCCTTGCCATAATAGCTTATCATAGGGCTTAGGAGGTAATTCACCGAGCACTGATCGTTTATTTAGAGCACAAATTTCTTGTGTTTATTTGAACTGTCTAACTGTGTCTGTCTATTGTTTGGTGCTGAATAGGTAGTGCACAGTGGTTTTATCAGAACTTCTCCGCTGAACCTGCTGTTGCTGGAATATAGGCAGACAGTCATTTTAAGCGCTATTATACTCAAAACAATGAGCTAAAAGATGCTAAAATGCTCCAAAAAACTCAGGGGACAGTATGTTCTTACTTCCACTCTTCAAATACAGCAGCTTGGTCAGTGGCCATACACTTCAAACCATGACATTGAAGGTACCCCCTCCCATGTCAGTTCTGGACATTTATGGATGGTGTCAACGTCTGCTAGTTAGTTGCTACAGTGTCCTTTAAAATACAGGAAACATTGGTTTCACTACCAAAAGTACTTTAGGTTAAGTTAACAAAACTGTTTTGTTAGGTTTAGAAAAAGATATGATGGTTTGGGTCAAAGGCATTAGGTCATATTTTTTTAAGTGGGGTTGTATGGGGACATTATCCATCGACAGTACAGTACATGCAGTAGATGTCAATCAGTACACCCCCAGTTTGGAGAGGCAGGCTGGAGTCAGACACAGAAGCTAAGTAATGCACTGCTGTGGAGGGATCAGCAATAAAATATATTATATACAGTACAGGCCAAAAGTTTGGACACACCTTTTCATTCAATGCGTTTTCTTTATTTTCATGACTATTTACATTGTAGATTCTCACTGAAGGCATCAGAACTATGAATGAACACGTGGAGTTATGTACTTAACAAAAAAAGGTGAAATAACTGAAAACATGTTTTATATTCTAGTTTCTTCAAAATAGCCACCCTTTGCTCTGATTACTGCTTTGCACACTCTTGGCATTCTCTCCATGAGCTTCAAGAGGTAGTCACCTGAAATGGTTTCCACTTTACAGGTGTGCCTTATCAGGGTTAATTAGTGGAATTTCTTGCTTTATCAATGGGGTTGGGACCATCAGTTGTGTTGTGCAGAAGTCAGGTTAATACACAGCCGACAGCCCTATTGGACAACTGTTAAAATTCATATTATGGTAAGAACCAATCAGCTAACTAAAGAAAAACGAGTGGCCATCATTACTTTAAGAAATGAAGGTCAGTCAGTCTGGAAAATTGCAAAAACTTTAAATGTGTCCCCAAGTGGAGTCGCAAAAACCATCAAGCGCTACAACGAAACTGGCACACATGAGGACCGACCCAGGAAAGGAAGACCAAGAGTCACCTCTGCTTCTGAGGATAAGTTCATCCGAGTCACCAGCCTCAAAAATGGCAAGTTAACAGCAGCTCAGATCAGAGACCAGATGAATGCCACACAGAGTTCTAGCAGCAGACCCATCTCTAGAACAACTGTTAAGAGGAGACTGCGCCAATCAGGCCTTCATGGTCAAATAGCTGCTAGGAAACCACTGCTAAGGAGAGGCAACAAGCAGAAGAGATTTGTTTGGGCCAAGAAACACAAGGAATGGACATTAGACCAGTGGAAATCTGTGCTTTGGTCTGATGAGTCCAAATTTGAGATCTTTGGTTCCAACCGCTGTGTCTTTGTGAGACGCAGAAAAGGTGAACGGATGGATTCCACATGCCTGGTTCCCACTGTGAAGCATGGAGGAGGAGGTGTGATGGTGTGGGGGTGTTTTGCTGGTGACACTGTTGGGGATTTATTCAAAATTGAAGGCACACTGAACCAGCATGGCTACCACAGCATCCTGCAGCGACATGCCATCCCATCCGGTTTGCGTTTAGTTGGACGATCATTTATTTTTCAACAGGACAATGACCCCAAACACACCTCCAGGCTGTGTAAGGGCTATTTGACCAAGAAGGAGAGTGATGGAGTGCTGCGGCAGATGACCTGGCCTCCACAGTCACCGGACCTGAACCCAATCGAGATGGTTTGGGGTGAGCTGGACCGCAGAGTGAAGGCAAAGGGGCCAACAAGTGCTAAACACCTCTGGGAACTCCTTCAAGACTGTTGGAAAACCATTTCAGGTGACTACCTCTTGAAGCTCATGGAGAGAATGCCAAGAGTGTGCAAAGCAGTAATCAGAGCAAAGGGTGGCTATTTTGAAGAAACTAGAATATAAAACATGTTTTCAGTTATTTCACCTTTTTTTGTTAAGTACATAACTCCACATGTGTTCATTCATAGTTTTGATGCCTTCAGTGAGAATCTACAATGTAAATAGTCATGAAAATAAAGAAAACGCATTGAATGAGAAGGTGTGTCCAAACTTTTGGCCTGTACTGTATATAACATAAATATATTTTTGCTACCTTAAAGGGATAGTGCACCCAAAAATTAAAATTCAGCCATTATCTACCCATATGCCAATGGAGGCCCTGGTGAAGTTTTAGAGTCCTCACATCCCTTGCGAAGATCGGCGGGGGGAGCAGCCAGCACACCTAATGGCATACGGCGCCCCAGACTAACGTCCAAGAACACAAAATTGAATCCACAAAGTATCTCCATACTGCTCATCCGTAGTGATCCAAGTGTACTGAAGCCGCGACATAAAAGGTTGTTTCGAAAAACGTCATATGAACTCTGTTTTTAGCCTCACTGTAGCCTGTAGCTCTGACTGCTTCTCTGTGCTCCGCATTCACGTGCACGCGCCTGTGCGAGACCAGCAAAAGCATGAGCTTTGCTCACCCATGTTTACATCACGTGACACGTGCACCGCAGGATGAGACAACGGTAACCACAGTAGCTAAAAGATAATTTGCACTACGGTCTTTTAGCAAAGGACAGCCCAACATGTCTGAAGACTTTAAAATTGAGGAGGAACAGCATTTCTTTGTTGAGCCGTATTTGTTTGAGACCGAGTATACGGACGCGGAACTCAGGCTACTGGACAAAGCAGCCGCTGCAGCTCATGAGCCTAACCCTCAGCCAGCCGCAGAATACCGGAGTCGAGCACTGGAAACCTGGTGGTGTAGTTCTTTCAAATGCAAATCAATGCCACGGATGAGGAAAGTCTTTGCTGCTCAGACTGGGAATTGGCGATGCCTGCACTTGAAAATCTGGACATCAGTACTGACAAGACTGCTGCTCTTCAGAGATCACCGATCACCCTGAGCACGCACACGTGAACACGGAGCATAGAGAAGCAGTCAGAGCTACAGGCTACAGTGAGGCTAAAAACAGAGTTCATATGACGTTTTTCGAAACAACTTTTTATGTCGCCACTTCAGTACACTTGGATCACTACGGATGAGCAATATGGAGATACTTTGTGGATTCAATTTTGTGTTCTTGGACATTAGTCTGGGGTGCCGTATGCCATTAGGTGTGCTGGCCACTTCCCCCGCCGATCTCCGCAAGGGATATGAGGACTCTAAAACTTCACCAGGGCCTCCATCGGCATATGGGTGAGTAGATAATGGCTGAATTTTCATTTTTGGGTGCACAATCCCTTTAAAAAATCCCACCTAAAAAAATATCAGTCTAAGTGTATACTATATTGAGAGCGTTGTCATCACTTTGCCTCTTCACTAGACAGCGTGTTGGGACAGGAAAGTTGTTAATGGCTTTAGCTTTCCGTCTATGCTCACTTCAAAGATGCAAGACAACTATAAAAACAGTAATTATAACAGCTGAACACGGGAGCTGCTGGTCCACTGCTGCTTCAATCAGTTTGTTTGTATTATTGTATGACATTAGTAACTCTGAAATAACCCTTTTAAACACTGAAGTCACACAATAACACAAACAAAATAACTTTGAGGCAGTGGTAGACCAGCAGCTCCTGTGTTCAGAGTTGTTGAATCTTTTTTTCTTAATGGAGTCTGGCTTTGAAGAGAGCAATATAACGGCTTAATTTTTCCACTGGAGATCACTGTCTGATCTTAAGGTCAAGCACTGATAATGGTCCGATTACAGCATACACTTAGACTGATATTAACTTTTTTGGGTGGCCACAATACATTTTGTTGCTGACCCCTCCACAACAAGATTTCCTAGCTTCCATGTTGGACTCCAGCCTAGTTTTCTAAACTGGGGGCGTGCCAACTGACATCTATTGTATGTAATATACTGTCTATGGATAAGTACCTCATACAACAAGTGCACTTTAAAAAAATTTGCTATTTCTTTAAAACAACTACATTTGATATTTAACAGTAAATTACCCTGTATATCATGTGACATTAACTGCATTTGGTGGTTAAAATAACAAAACTGAATTTTGGTTTCACATGGGGAATTAACAGAGGTCTCCTGGTTGAAAGTCCTGTGTGTGTCTAAGCCATCCACCACTCTTTCCATCCCACTCTGACTTTCATGCTCTTTATATAGAGAGTATGAGTATATAGAAGTCTTTATTGTCATTGTGGCAGAGCAAACAATGAAATTGGAGATGCAACTCCGCTTGTTGCATCGTAGAAAGACAGCAAATTAAAACACAAGACAACACAACAGATAACACTGTTAATAAGTGCAAAAAGAAGTGTTCTTCAGAATAAATATTTAAAATATGGATGCTGTATAATATATGTATATATATATATATATATATATATGTATAAATATATTGCACAAGTATGAAAGAGTGAGACTGATATGACATGTAATGGTGTAGAATGATGTGAGGGAGTTGGCTGGGGTTGGTCAGGGCTTATTAGAGTTCAGTGTACTGATGGCCATGGGGGGAAAAAACTGTCTCTGAGTCTGGAGTTGCGTACCTTGGCAGTCCTGTAGCGCCTGCCGGAGGGCAGCAGTTGGAACAGGTGGTGACCAGGATGTGAGGGGTCCCTGATGATTTTTGTTGCTCTACTGAGGTAGTAGGAGGTGGCAATGTCCTCCAGGGAGGGCAGTGAGAAGCCAATGATCTTTTGAGCTGTCCTCACTACCCTCTGCAGAGCTTTCTTGTCCGCGGCCGAGCAGCCAGCATACCGGACCGTGATGTTGTAGGTCAGAACGCTCTCGATGGCTGCCTGGTAAAAGGCCACCAGCAGCTTCTTCTCTAGGTTGTTCCTCCTGAGTACCCTCAGGAAGTGGAGTCTCTGCTGTGCCTTTTTAACTGATGCCCTTGTGTTGGCAGACCAGGAGAGGTCGTTTGAGATTAGGATCCCCAGAAACTTGAAGGTATGAACCCTCTCCATGCAGGCCCCTCCAATGTAGATGGGGGCCGGGTCTGTGATGTGTTTCCTCCTGAAATCAATTATGAGTTCCTTGTTTTTTGTGGTGTTCAGTGAGAGGTTGTTTGCTGAACACCACGTAGTCAGCCTGTGGATCTCATCCCTGTAGGCAGACTCGTTGCCTCCTGAAATGGGTCCAATGATGGCCGTATCGTCAGCGAATTTGATGATGGTGTTGGTGGGGTGAGCCGGTGTGCAATCATGTGTGTACAGGGAGTAGAGTAGTGGACTCAGCACACAGTCTTGTGGTGCCCCAGTGCTGAGCGTGGTGTTGGAGGAGAGGTGTGGGCCAAGTTTAACAATCTGTGAACGGTTGGTGTGGAAGTCTCTGATCCAGGTGCAGATGGGGGAGGAGATCCCTAAGGCAAGTAGTTTGCTTATGAGAGTATCCGGTATGACTGTATTAAATGCCAAGCTATAGTCTATGAAGAGCATCCTCATATAGTTTCCACTGTGTTCCAGGTGGCTCAGTGCGGTGTGCGTTGCTATGGCGATGGCATCTTCAGTGGACCGGTTAGCACGGTAGGCAAACTGGTGTGGATCAAAGGTGGGATGTAGGCTGTCTCTGATGTGATGAAGAATGAGTCTCTCAAAGCAAACGTTATTATCGCAGATAGGTTTACATTGAAGTAAGCTGAAAGCCCTGTGCATGTTATACAGAAACTAAAGGGTGTCTTGTTCATCAGTATTAAGCAGCAACCTCCAGGGCTGGAAAATTAAGCCAGTGCGTAAGTGCCAAAAAATCCAGTTCTTGTAAAGGCTACTTGAGGCTTACTAAGAAACGAGTCAGGCCCCATAGACCCTCATGTTAAAATGTCCAAATGTACAGCAGAAATAAACATGTTTACAACCTGTTACAAAAATCGGTTTTGGTCTCTATAGCTATTTTTTTCCATTCATCACAACTATAGGTAGGGTTTTATATAACTCATCCTTTTACATGTTATTAATGCTTATAGTTACACACAATCAAGGATGTGGCTGAGATCCACCCCTTGCCCTATTCACAGCTCCACCTTCTCATCCAAATATGGCCACTTCTGGGTAAAAAAAACAACAAAACAAACCAAAACATTTTGTTTCGCTCTATGTATCAGTCTGGACTCAGTGCTGCCCCAAACACTTTCAGTGGGGGGTATACTCGCCTTGATAGACGAACTCCATTAACCAATCAGTGTAAAGCCTGATTTATGGTCCTGCGTTAAATCAACAACGTACCTACGTCATTGCTGTGACGCCGTCATGAACCCTTCGAACTTCTCCGTCACTCCATTTCGTCACAGTGCAATTCACCGCCAGAGCGGTAGGTCGCTGCGTTCCTTTCCTGAATGGTTATCGTCGTCTCTAGTTCATTCTTTGTTTAGCTTCCGGCTTTTCCGGTCACAGTGAACAATGGCGACCGAGAGAGAAAGAAAATCTTGCTGGAGTTGGAGCTGTTGGATGTCGAAAAAAGTACGTTAATACTGCAACATCTACATCGCAACAGAAGATGTTTAAAGATGGCGGGGATGGCACAATCTGGAAATACGGAACCGGAAATGCGTTGCTACCAAGCAAACCAATCACAGCCCTCTCGGTCTGCACTGGGTCTGGGTCTGCGTTGCCTCGACGTGTAGTTACATTTTTTGGGAGGTGCACGTCAGGCTATGCCGAGGGCTACGGCGAGCCTCCTGCGTAGCCACGTACCCTACGATGTAGGTATGTCATTGATTTAACGCAGGACCATAAATCAGGCTTAACAAAACACCGGGATACAGCACATTGTCTTCATCACCAACAGAGCTAGTTGATCAATCAAGTTTTGCCAAATCCACTCACCATCCACTTGTGGTCTAATGTTACCACACAACAAGGAGACACTTTTGTCGGTTGAGATGTGGTTTAAAGTGTAAAAAAATACACCTCGCCGCCCAGCCTCTCAGGATACCTTGTGTCGGAGTTGCATGTACCCCATGCACACCGTTTGACCATTTTTAAACTTCAAATCTCAGAAAAAGCTCATTAAACCAAACAAAACTGACTTTCTGTGCATGCATTTCAATGAACGTCCAGGCAGAGAATGTCCGAGTGTATGGTAATGGCTATACGTGCTGTGATTGGCTCATCACGTTTGAGGGCGGGGCTTAGTAATACTGGATTTCAATTTCTGGAAAGTGTTTCTCTGTGGGACAGCCAATGCAAATGATGCCTCTAACATTACAAATAGCTATTTCATCAATTGTTAATATAAAAAAAAATATTGACAAGTGCAGATTAAAGACAATATTTAAAGTCTTTGGTCTCAGAGTTGGTAACCATGTGAGCTGGAAGCAGCTGCAAAATAACCTACTCTATACCATAATAAAAGCAAGCATTTCACATTTCCCCACATGGGAGATTTGTGAATAAAGTCAGTTCCCTATTTGTTTGTTTGTTTGTTTGTTTGTTTTTTCTTTTCTTTTCTTTTTTCGATTCTCTTACCTCAGACTGTGTGGAAAATGTATGTGGCTGTTGAACCTGTGATGTCACATGTGAGCACTCCACTGCATGGATATATTAGAGATACTTCATCTGACCTGCACTGTGTCCACACTGTATGTTCACTGTGGCCTAAATAACTGGGTGTTGCCTGTTTACCCCCAGGAAGTCAAGTTTTACCTTGTATTATGTTTAGTCTCAGTGCTGGGCTGAGTGGGAGATAAGTAGTGGAGTGTTAGCAAAATAGATGGCTTCATGTATCCTACCCAACATCAACTGGTGCTCGGGCAATCATGTTATGACATGAAAGCTGATTCTATTAATCTGGATTTTATGAACAGGGTTCAGCCATGTTTGGATTTCCCACATTTCCCAACCCATTCATTAAATTTCAACTGTACTGCTGTCAGTGTGTGGTTCATACAAATGGATGATGAGTCAGCACAGTTGAACCAATCACGTGGTCTTGGCTGGGCAGCAATCAGGTGACATTTCAGTGTCGATCACGCCTGAATCAGCCCTGTACAAAACAGCCGTGACCTTTTGCTTCCAAGCTGCCAGGAGGAATGGTAGGGATGGATACATGGGGGAGAGGGCGAGATAGGAAGGATGGATGGAGTAGAAGAGGGAGGACTGTGCTCCGTTTCATCATCTTTATGTAAATATTTAAGGCAGGAATGATTTGTGCTTTGCACAAACCTGGAGTTTAAATAATTAACATGCGTTTCCACAAATTAATTTAATAAATACAGTTTGATGTCCACCTCTACCCCAGATAATGGTGCTTTGCTTTTAAACTATTAGAAATCTGATGGCCCTCCTATCATGATTATGATATGTAAAACAACAGCTGTATTTGTTGTTGTTTAAGAGGTGTACTCATTGGATATATCATTTAAAAGCTATGCTCCTTGTTGTGCCATTAATGCTGATCATACCAAGATACAACCACCACAGCAGGCTCAATAAATGCTCCTGTCAGACAAAAACAAACAAACAAACAAATAAACAGTTATAACTCACCTGTGACCAGTGTTGGGGGTAACATGTTACAAAAGTAAGGTTTAAATAATTAACATGCACTTTTCAAAAGTGTTACAAATATATTATAAATGTAACAAGTGTAGTTTATTTGCTGTGTTGGAGGCGAGGCTTAGTGAATTGAAAGCACGGCACCGCACCATGGAAAATCACTTGGTAGCTGCGGTAGTTAGCCAGCCCCCTGTAGTCGGCGTGGAGCCACTTGGCATAGCCTCTGCTAGCAGTCCCCCAGTAACCCCTGTGCAGCCAGGAGGCTGGGTAACTGTCTGGGAGAAGCGTAGTACCAAGCCGAAGTCCATGATTCACCACCAGCCTGTTCATGTTTCCAACCGTTTCTCCCCACACAGTGACACACCCGCTGAGGAGAAAACCCTGGGGTCTGTTTCACAAAGCAGGTTTAGTGAAAACTCAGAGTCTGTTAACCCTGAAATGAGGGAAACTCTGAGTTTTCCGTTTCAAAAAGGGAGGTAACTCAAACCAGAGAAAGAGGGGTAACTCTAGCCTGTTTCAGAGAGAGAGGTAACTTAAGCTCTCGGTCAGTTACCGTAGTAACAGACTCTATGAACCTAACCTGGTCGGGACCAGGTTTTTCTCAATGAACCTCGAGTGTCTCTGTCTCCGCCCTCTTTCAGAGCCACACACTCCATTTGATTTCCTCATTCATTCAGTCAGCAGGCGAGTTTTGGCGTAGCCTAGTTCTGCCGTCTGTCATTTAAGAAAATCATTTAAAAAATCAGAGTAAGTATATTAGAAGTCCATTAGGCACAGTAGGTGGCGACTTTTTTCACTAACATGGCATGTCCTTTTGATAACGATCCTGTGGATGAAGGTGCAGCATTACTGCGCAGAGAATTAAATATTCGTCAGGAGATGGTTATCAGACCGCGCATAGATGTTTTAGCATTTCCAGACAATTATCTTTTTGAGCGGTACCGTTTCACGTCACAGTCCATCATCTACACAACCTAATCCGTCCTTATTTGCAACATTACCAATCGTAGTCATGCTCTCACATCCCAGCAGATATTGTGTGTTGCTCTCATACTGTATAAAAATGCGCTGTGTTTCTTTGCAAATGGAAGTTTTTTGTACAATGTCGGAGACGCTGAGCACTTGAGTAAGGCAAATGTATGCAGGGCGGTCAGAAAAGTGTGCTCGTTTTACGGGCATCTGCCTTCTTTCTGTTGGCTGAGTAGAAGTCTGTGTTAGTTTAAATGGGCTTAATTATTTAACAGAACATGATATAGATGAGAAGACATTTATGTGTGTGAAAACAGCATTATGTTGGGGATAAAACAACTGCACAGTCAAACAGCCACTTAATATTTACTTTACAATGTAAAACATTATCAAAATGAAGTATCCCCATGAGATTATGCCGAGGTCTTACCTGTTTGAACAATGTTTTTATATTTCATCCTAAGCTGCTGCCAAGTGCGCTTCTCCTCCGCGGGATTGCACCTAAATGAAATAAATTAATAGGCTACCATTCAAGCAGTTTTCCCCTGTAATATTATTGTGATTGCAAAGGACTACATTTAAACTTATGCATTCTCCCACGCCGTCTCCCTCTCTTTTGCAGCTGCAGCGGTGTTGCACTTCTTTTTGAAAACGTGTTCAAACTCGCAGTATGAGCGCATTAAGATTTCTAATTCTAGTGGGGTGAAAAACGCAGCCCTCCCCGTCCCTGTTGCCATGGTGACTCGTCGAATCGGGGCTCCATTGATGCTGGCTTTTTATAGTTGTGGTGCATGCGCTTAACTCCAGGTGAAACTACTCTGAGTTGATTAAACTGATTCAAATCAGCTGTTCTGGAACCGGAAACTCAGAGTTTCCTATCTCAGAGTAGATCAACTCAAAGTTCAGAATTAGACTCAGAGTTTGTTGAACCTGCTTTGTGAAATGGACCCCTGGTCATTGGCAGCTCTATTTTGAGAAACGTGAAGTTAGCAACACCAGCGACCACAGTCAGATGTATCCCTGAGTCAAATTTAAAACTGCTGGCTAAAGGCTAAAGGTAGATTTAATAAGATTGTATTCACATTGGCAGCAATGACACCCGGTTACACCAATCGGAGGTCACAAAAATTAACGTTGCTTCGGTATGTGAATATGCTAGAACTATGTCATACTCCATAGTTTTCTCTGGACCTCTCCCAGATCAGACCACTGATCTGAGATGTTTAGCCGCATATCATCATTTAATCGTTGGCTGGCCAGATGGTGTCCAGCAAACAATGTGGGTTTCGTTAATCATTGGCAAACTTTTTGGGGAAAACCTGGTCTGATTAGGAGAGACGGAATTCATCCCACTTTGGATGGAGCTGCTCTCATATCTAGAAACCTGGCCATGTTTATTAGTAATTCAAAACCCTGACAACCCAGAGTTGAGACCAGGAATCAGAGTCGGAGTCTCACACACTTCTCTGAGCTTCTAGTATAGTTACCCACCCATAGATTTATACAAACGGTGTCTGTCCCCTGACCACCTAAACTATCTAAATCTAAAATTAAACAAAGAGGAGTTGTGCATAACAACCTAATAAAAATTAAAACCTCTTCTGTGATAAAAAGACAAAACAGGAGAGTTAAATATGGACTGTTAAATATCAGGTCTCTATCGTCTAAAGCAGTGTTAGTAAACAAATTAATATCAGATAATCATATTGATTTACTCTGCCTCACTGAAACCTGGCTGTGTCCAGATAAATATGTTAGTCTAAATGAATCCACTCCTCACAGTCATAATAATACCCACATTCCTCGAGGCAGCGGCTGAGGAGGGGGAGTTGCAGCCATTTTTAACTCTAGTCTGTTAATCAGCCCTAAACCTAAACAAGATTATAATTCCTTTGAAAGCCTTGTTCTTAGTCTTCTACATCCAACCTTTTAAAACCTCGCAGCCACTTTTATTTGGTATAGTGTACCATGCTCCTGGCCTGTATTCTGAATTTGTATCTGAATTCTCAGAGTTTTTATCCAGTTTAGTTCATTCATGTTGATAATGACTCCCTGGCTAGAGACATGACATGCTCAATATATCTTTATTAACAGGCTATGTACCACAGTCCTTTAAGGTAGCTGTAATTAAACCTCTTCTAAAAAACCCACCCTGGATCCAGAGGTGTTAGCCAACTATGGACCAATAGCTAATATTCCCTTTCTTTCAAAGATCCTTGAGAAAATAGTCGCAGACCAGCTGTGTGATTTTTTCCATGATAATAATTTATTTGAGGAATTTCAGTCAGGATTTAGAGTGCATCATAGCACTGAGACAGCACTAGTTAAAATTACAAATGATCTTCTGATTGCTTCAGACAAAGAACTCATCTCTTTACTTGTTTTATTAGTGTATCTTAGTGCGACATTTGACACAACTGTCCATCAAACTCTGCTACAGAGACTGAAACATTATTTGGCCTAAAAGGTTCTGCACTAAGCTGGTTTAAATCTTATTCATCTGATCGTTTTCAGTTCGTTCATGTTAATGATTAATCATCTCTACGTACTAAAGTTTGTTTTGGAGTTCCACAAGGTTCTGTGCTCGGACCAATCCTATTCACTCTACATATGCTTCCGTTAGGTAACATCATTAGAAATCACTCTGTAAATTTCCATTGTTATGCGGATGATACACAATTGTATTTATCAATAAAGCCAGAAGAAACTGATCAGTTAATTAAACTGTCTTAAAGAAGCAACAGACAGCATTTTTGCCTATATACACTGCCTGGCCAAAAAAAAAGTCACCACCAAAAAAAAAGGTCATACACTCTAATATTTCGTTGGACCGCCTTTAGCTTTGATTACGGCACGCATTCGCTGTGGCATTGTTTCGATAAGCTTCTGCAATGTCACAAGATTTATTTCCATCCAGTGTTGCATTAATTTTTCACCAAGATCTTGCATTGATGATGGTAGAGTCTGACCGCTGCGCAAAGCCTTCTCCAGCACATCCCAAAGATTCTCAATGGGGTTAAGGTCTGGACTCTGTGGTGGCCAATCCATGTGTGAAAATGATGTCTCATGCTCCCTGAACCAGTCTTTCACAATTTGAGCCTGATGAATCCTGGCATTGTCATCTTGGAATATGCCCGTGCCATCAGGGAAGAAAAAATCCATTGATGGAATAACCTGGTCATTCAGTATATTCAGGTAGTCAGCTGACCTCATTCTTTGAGCACATACTGTTGCTGAACCTAGACCTGACCAACTGCAGCAACCCCAGATCATAACACTGCCCCCACAGGCTTGTACAGTAGGCACTAGGCATGATGGGTGCATCACTTCATCTGCCTCTCTTCTTACCCTGAGGCGCCCATCACTCTGGAACAGGGTAAATCTGGACTCATCAGACCACATGACCTTCTTCCATTGCTCCAGAGTCCAATCTTTATGCTCCCTAGCAAATTGAAGCCTTTTTTTCCGGTTAGCCTCACTGATTAGTGGTTTTCTTAAGGCTACACAGCTGTTCAGTCCCAATCCCTTGAGTTCCCTTCGCATTGTGCGTGTGGAAATGCTCTTACTTTCACTATTAAACATCGCCCTGAGTTCTACTGTTGTTTTTCTTCGATTTGATCTCACCAAACGTTTAAGTGATCGCCGATCACGATCACTGAGGATTTTTTTCCGGCCACATTTCTTCCTCGAAGACGATGGGTCCCCACTATCCTTCCAGTTTTTAATAATGCATTGGACAGTTCTTAACCCAATTTTAGTAGTTTCTGCAACCTCCTTAGATGTTTTCTCTGCTTGATGCATGCCAATGATTTGACCCTTCTCAAACAGACTAACATCTTTTCCACGACCACGGGATGTGTCTTTCGACATGGTTGTTTAGGAAATGAGAAGCAACTCATTGCACCAGTTGGGGTTAAATAACTTGTTGCCAGCTGAAAGATAATCGCCCATGCAGTAATTATCCAATAGGAGGCTCGTACCTATTTGCTTAGTTCAATCCAGGTGGCGACTTTTTTTTTGGCCAGGCAGTGTATATCATTATGAAAATAATGTGGGTTGCACAGGGTAGTATACACTGTAAAATCAGACTATCAGCGTTTACATAGGTTGCTTAGTGACTTTGCAATAAGCTTCTGCCAATGGGGACGAATTTTCGTGGAAAAAATCTGCTTTACGGCAGGAAATGCGTCATGTATTGCCAAACTGGTCGGTCAGCCAATCAGGTCAATCATCAGCTGGTCCTTATGAGGAACTGGCCGGGGCATGAGATAGTTGAATCAGGAGCACAATGGCAGACAGACAAAGGTTGGAGATTAGTGAAAAATGGCCTGCCAAAAGAAAACGAGCTAATCTGTCTGAGGAGGTGAGGATGCACAAAAAGGAGAGTGATAAAAGAAGAGGAAAAACAAGAGTAAACCTCAGTCAGGCGTTCAAGAGATGGAGGGAGCTCCGTGACCAAAGAGGCTTCAAAACCGGTGTCCAGCTAGCTTTCTTTCTAATGGATCAGTAAGTAACACGGCTAAATGTTAGCTAGACCAGAGAGGACTGTACTGTACTGGCTGCTAGTTCATTCCTAGCTGGCCAGCATCGCAAATCGCTGCAACCAGGGACCGCATCAGCTACTGGGCACACAGCATCTCCGACCGGGAGTAAAATCCTCTCCTCCGCTCCCGTTTGTCTGGTGAACGCCTCTCTTCTGTCAATACACTCTGCATGCAGTTTAATAATATTGATGCCAGTTGTAACATTTGAATGTTTTAGTAGTGAGTGTGTGTGTGTAAGAATGTATAGTGAGCCGGTGACTGTTGAAAAAAAACTCCGCTGTGCGTCGGGGTTCCATTCCCCTGTCGGGAGTTATTTTTCAACAGTCACCGGCTCACTATACATTATCCCTTATGTGTCTACTGTTGTTTGAATTGATACTGTACATATTGGTATAATTTACTGTGAACTGTTTGTACTGGTACTGTGCATTCTGGTATAATTATTTGCATTACTATTTGTTTTTTTCTTCAGATAAATCTGATAATTGTTGCTCGGTCTCTTTACTCATTTATTTAGTAGAGTGTACACACACCTTTTAATTCTACATACAGTACAGGCCAAAAGTTTGGACACACCTTCTCATTCAATGCGTTTTCTTTATTTTCATGACTATTTACATTGTAGATTCTCACTGAAGGCATCAAAACTATGAATGAACACATGTGGAGTTATGTACTTAACAAAAAAAGGTGAAATAACTGAAAACATGTTTTATATTCTAGTTTCTTCAAAATAGCCACCCTTTGCTCTGATTACTGCTTTGCACACTCTTGGCATTCTCTCCATGAGCTTCAAGAGGTAGTCACCTGAAATGGTTTCCACTTCACAGGTGTGCCTTATCAGGGTCAATTAGTGGAATTTCTTGCTTTATCAATGGGGTTGGGACCATCAGTTGTGTTGTGCAGAAGTCAGGTTAATACACAGCCGACAGCCCTATTGGACAACTGTTAAAATTCATATTATGGCAAGAACCAATCAGCTAACTAAAGAAAAACGAGTGGCCATCATTACTTTAAGAAATGAAGGTCAGTCAGTCCGGAAAATTGCAAAAACTTTAAATGTGTCCCCAAGTGGAGTCACAAAAACCATCAAGCGCTACAACGAAACTGGCACACATGAGGACCGACCCAGGAAAGGAAGACCAAGAGTCACCTCTGCTTCTGAGGATAAGTTCATCCGAGTCACCAGCCTCAGAAATGGCAAGTTAACAGCAGCTCAGATCAGAGACCAGATGAATGCCACACAGAGTTCTAGCAGCAGACCCATCTCTAGAACAACTGTTAAGAGGAGACTGCGCCAATCAGGCCTTCATGGTCAAATAGCTGCTAGGAAACCACTGCTAAGGAGAGGCAACAAGCAGAAGAGATTTGTTTGGGCCAAGAAACACAAGGAATGGACATTAGACCAGTGGAAATCTGTGCTTTGGTCTGATGTGTCCAAAATTGAGATCTTTGGTTCCAACCGCCGTGTCTTTGTGAGACGCAGAAAAGGTGAACGGATGGATTCCACATGCCTGGTTCCCACTGTGAAGCATGGAGGAGGAGGTGTGATGGTGTGGGGGTGTTTTGCTGGTGACACTGTTGGGGATTTATTCAAAATTGAAGGCACACTGAACCAGCATGGCTACCACAGCATCCTGCAGCGACATGCCATCCCATCCGGTTTGCGTTTAGTTGGACGATCATTTATTTTTCAACAGGACAATGACCCCAAACACACCTCCAGGCTGTGTAAGGGCTATTTGACCAAGAAGGAGAGTGATGGAGTGCTGCGGCAGATGACCTGCCCTCCACAGTCACCAGACCTGAACCCAATCGAGATGGTTTGGGGTGAGCTGGACCGCAGAGTGAAGGCAAAGGGGCCAACAAGTGCTAAACACCTCTGGGAACTCCTTCAAGACTGTTGGAAAACCATTTCAGGTGACTACCTCTTGAAGCTCATGGAGAGAATGCCAAGAGTGTGCAAAGCAGTAATCAGAGCAAAGGGTGGCTATTTTGAAGAAACTAGAATATAAAACATGTTTTCAGTTATTTCACCTTTTTTTGTAATTACTGTAACTCCCCATTATCAGGTAGCTCTAATAAGTCTTTAAAAACTCTCCAGCTAATTCAGAATGCAGCAGCAAGTGTACTCACAGGAACTAAGAAACAAGATCATATTTCTCCTGTTTTAGCTTCTCTGCACTGACTCCCTGTAAAATCCAGAATTGAATTTAAAATCCTACTGTTAACTTACAAAGCTTTAAATGGTCAGGCTCCATCATATCTTAGAGAGCTCATAGTGCTCTATTATCCCACCAGAACACTGCGCACTGAGAATGCAGGGTTACTCGTGGTCCCTAAAGTCACCAAAAGTAGATCAGGAGCCAGAGCCTTCAGCTATCAGTCTCCTCTCCTGTGGAATCATCTTCCTGTTGCAGTCTGGAAGGCAGACACCATCTCCACATTTAAGACTAGACTTAAGACTTTCCTCTTTGAAAAAGCTTACAGTTAGGGCTGGCTCAGGCTTGCCTTGTACCAGCCCCTAGTTAGGCTCAATTAGGCCTAGTCTGCCGGGCTACCTCCTATGCTACACCGAGCATCTTCTCTCCTTCTCTCTCTCTGTCTCTCTCTCCTTTGCTAACACTTATGTCCTGTTACTGCATCTCGCTAACTCGGCTGTACTGCATGTCACTAACTCGGCTTCTTCTCTGGAGCCTTTGTGCTCCACTGTCTCACAGGTTAACTTATATCGCAGTGGTGCCTGGATAGTGTGACGTGTGTAGTTGTGCTGCTGTCGTGGTCCTGCCTGATGCCTCCTGCTGCTGCTGTTATCATTAGTCATACTTCTACTGTTATTATATACATATGATTATTGTCACATATGTATACTATCAGATGTTAAAATATATACTCTATATACTATACTATAATATATATACTAATATATATACTTTCAACATATTGTACCACAATAGCCTTAAACAGAATTATAATAGATAACCAGATAATACCTGATAACCTGATAACACTATATGAAAATTAAACTCTTATTACAGCAGATTTTGAGGCACACGTTTTTATTTTGTTCTTGATCTACAAATGCGTTGTCACTGAGTAGTGGGAACCTTTAGCACAAGAACTTTCCTTTGCTTAATCAGGAGATAACAATTTGTAAAATCCTGAGTCCTCCTTTTTTATTCTGGGGCAAAAGTGTTTTCAGCAAATTTCATCTCCTCTGAGATTCAAACTTGGGACATTCATTAATTACACGGTGCCTCTGTATCATATTTGCACTGCTCACACAGACCTCAGTATTTACTGTGAAATCCCACTGGGACAAATGAAATAAAACCTGAAACATCCACACAAACACTCACATACTGCACATATACCCTGACTAGGTGTGTTTCCCATGCAGCCATATGCATAAATTCAAAGGCAGGGAGAGGCAAAGCGAAGTTGAGAGGTCAGTGTGTGTGTGTGTGTGTGTGTGTGTGTGTGTGTGTGTGTGTGTGTGTGGGTGTGTGTGTGTGTGTGTGTGTGAGAGAGAGAGAGAGAGAGAGAGAGAGGGGATGCTGACACTTTATCTACTCCCCCCATCTGTTCCAGGGGAATACAGGATCCTGGCTCTCAGCGGTTTGCTGACACATACTGTCTACGCTGGCTGCTGACTGACAGCCAGACTGGGAGGTGCAGAGAGAAGGGGATACAATAGAAAACACTTTAAAAGCTCAGATAGATTACAAGATAAGGAAATTGGTACATCTGGGGCAATTCTCTCCCTCCTGGAGTTCTCTTTATTCATTCCTTTTTCTCTCATCTCTTTTGGCAGTTGCTCTTTGGAGACATTTCTTGTTATTTCTTCTCGCTTTGTTATTGATTCTTGTTTCTTTTTCACCTCCTGTACCAAGCTAAATTTTAGCACACAAACATAATGACTTACAAACATAATCCCCGCAACACTTTCTTATAACTAATTTAACACAAATGGCTTTATTTATGGCTAATAAACCATTCACACTACCAGTGATTTATAGGATGACAATTAGTATTTACAGTGTGATGTGTTCAGTTTCTCAGCATGCATTCACAATGTGTGTTTTTGCTTTTGTGCAGTTCTGTGTCAATATTCTTGTACAATCTACCAAGTGACTATGATCCCATATGGCTCCCAAAAGTATGAAACACACTGATTATTGCATGAGCCAAAATGTCTTCCAGTTGAACAAAGTGGAATAAATAAAAGTCAGTGTTAAACATTAACCCCTAAAAATAAAGACCTAAAACCAAACCTAAAATTCTGGTCTAGCTGTGGACACAACTGCATTCAGAGTAAGACATTCACAAAATCAGTATATTGCCATCTTAAAATGTAGCAAGACTGAAAGGACTGATATTTCAGGAAGACTTAGGAAAACATGCCCATGCTTTTATCTTAAGTAGGCTCAACAGCTGTAATAGTCTCTTCACAGGTGTCTCTGAGAAATCAAGCAGACAGCTGCAGCAGAGTCCTCACATCTCAGATATATATTCGATTTCTTAAATACTGCTGTTAGTTTATAAAGCACTGAATGGTCAGGGCCAATACATATCTAATACACTGCTCTGTTATTAGCCATCCTACTTTAAAGGGAAATATGTATTTTTCAACTATTTTCCCACATTTTTGTGTCTAAGTGATACAAAAAGTTTGCAAATGTATGCACATCTACAGGATAATAACTGGTGCTGGACAAGAAATCATGCAAGACACAAAAAAAACAGTCTGCACACTATGCTCCCATTTAATTAAATTACCACCAAGGTGACGTTTCAAGTTTCACTTCTCTGATGAAGAGCGTGAGGCTCAAAATGTCACTTCAGTGGTAATTTAATTCATTCTTTATGGGAGTATAGCTGGGTGTGCGGACTCTGTTTTTTTGTCTCCGTGTGTAAGTGACTAATGGAGATGACAATTTTCAAAACTGGTCCAGTACTGAGAGACATCACTGCAGTCTCAGCCACAAAACAGGTTGAGATGTAATCCGTACAAGAAATTGTGCACTGTCAATTTACGCCCACTTAAAGTACTTGTTTTTGCCACTGACAGGGTCAGATTGTTGTTCGAAGTATTTGACAACATTATGGAAAGAAAAGTCTAGTTCTGAAATCTTACAAGAGGGGACTTCTTGCAGGAAAAATATCTGTGGAAACGTTAGTGAGAGTAAGAGAGAGGAGGAAACTTTGTTGTGTTGGAGAACAGACAGTGTGGCATGATTTACCATGTCATGGCTGAAATTGTAGCTGATTTTGACAATGTGGAAAAGTCTGCAAGATTTCAGAATGGGACTTATCCTTGAGCGATACTTAGTTACACACATAAATAAATAGACCGGATCAGCAATGTGAAGAAAAATGTTTCATTTCTCTGTACATAGCGTTCTTTCCATAATGTTTTCAGAGTCTTGTAATAACAATCTGAGCCTGTAAGTGGCCAAAACAAGCACTTTTAGTGCACACAAATTAACAGAGCACAATTTTCTGCAGCAGTGATGCACAGGTCAGGGCTTTTTAAAACCTGCACCTGCCCGCCAGTCATGTAAAAATATACAGTACTCAATGACCCAAACCCAACCTACAACCTACAACCTACAAACTGGAGCTGAAAGTTTCCAGTCATGACCATTGCTGATAACAACCTACTTGCTGTTGTTGTATGGCATTTCAAGTAAATATAATAATATCAAACAAGTTTGCTTTCTGTTTTGAAAAGTACGAACCTAGGAAGATTTTAAGAACCCACCCATCTTTAACCCTCATCCTACCAACATATTTTACATACAGAAACTATAAACTACTTTAGGAAACAACCATCATAGCAAAATGTTAACTTATTTTTTGTCAAAACATTATTACCTATGTAATCTAGACCATCTGAAAGAAAAAAAAAATATATATATTATTTTAGAAAAAAAATATTAAAGAAAATACATATTTTCTTTAATAAAAATTGCAGCTTTTATCCCAAGTGCAATACATATTAGTATCTAAAAGCCTATTTACCTTCCTTTGATTCTGGTATCACTTAGTTTTCAGGAATTTCAAGTATTTCAAGTGTCATGTATTACAACCATAATACCATTTGGTCTCTTTCCCCTTAAGATCACAGTATTATTCACACCTCACATTGCACTGTGACTTTGTCAATTTCAGTATCAGTTTTTCTTCTTGCATTTATTGTTTTATCCCATCTTGTTTACTTGTCTTTTTATATTGCCTCATGTTTCTTTCATATTTTTCTTAATGCCTTTACATCTTATGTAAAGCACTTTGCATTGCCTCGTTCTTGGGCTTCCACATTATCCCTCAAGTTACACTAAACAAATCCAAGAGGCTTTGCTGCTGATGAAGTAAATGATGAGTGTAATTTGAATACAATGGTTGTTGTCTCTCTGAGTGGGGTAAAGTCTTGAGCTTCCCTGAGTCTATGGGATTGGATTATTACAGTCCATCTCTGCTGCCCTTCCTCTGGTATCCAGCAGCGCTAAAACACTTTGCAAGCAGTATCTGGAACTACTTAATGATAGGGCTCGAGTGGGAGTGAGAAGAAAGGTGGCCTGCGGATGGAGAGTGAAAGAGGCCAAACTTCTTACAGGGTGACTTAATGGAATGCTTTCTGTTAAGGCGAAAAGTGTGAAAAATATGGAGGACAAAGACCACTGGGTGCAGGCGTTGAATGGAGGAGCCATTTTACCTCCACTTCCGATGGATGAATACTTGAGCACAGCAAGAGAGCCATGGTTCACAGCACCATCCTGCTCCCATGTCCATTTTTCTTTTCTTTTCATCTCTGCTACTTGAGAGAATAATAGCAGCGGTGTATTTAGTTCAAGGTGTGAACTAAATGCACTGCTCCACACAGAGGTGCAGGAGATGGGCTTCAAGTAAGAGTACTGTGACTTATTCATCAATTCCTGACACTTTTTTCCCCATAGGTGAAGGCCAAATGCACGCACCACACATTTTAGATAAATGGCACTCTAAAACTGGGTGCTTTTCCTCACAGTTAGGGGTGAGGTGAAGTTTTTTTAACAGATGTCAGCAACACCGGGCTCTCAGAGCTGAGATGGACAGACATAATCATCAACTACCACAGGAAGTTTCTTTTTTGTTTTGTTTTCCATTCCTCTTCCTCTTTTTTCAAATCAAGTTGGGGGCCGAATATCAGAGCTCTGCAGCTACTTTTTATATGTACTGTATATTTAGATTTGAAAAGAATTAGCAGAGAGCAAAAGCATTTTCAATTCAGTAGTTTTTCAGCCTGCCTTTTTCTAAAAGAGTCAGCTTTCCTTGTTGCATGGCGACAGGGTGGAAAAGGGATAGGTGTGGTTCAGTTTTTTTCTCCAAAATAAGACAGACATGGTCTCTATTTATAATGCCTATTTTGGACCAAGGGGAAGTAAGGTTTCGGTTAGTTAGGTCAGTGTGTGGGCTGAAGGTCTTGTTTACACACTGAGGCTGTCACTGGAGCAGCAGTATATGAGTTAACAGAAACTGTCCTCTCCCATTCACAGAGCAACAGGAGAATAACCCAGCTGAAAGGAACTTATCGATGGAGATTGATATGTTGTAAATGACTGCAGCAATTTAACATTACTTACAAGCAACAAATTAGAGACATGGGGAATGGACAGGAGGAAGTTTACACATAAAATATAAAATGAATGTGATGATAGTTAATTCATCACAACAGATGAACAAAACTCTCAGAATCATTCTTCTGTTATCAGCTGATCACCAGCTGGCCATGACTCTATGTAATGGGAACCTTCAAAATTGACTCACTTAAGTCAAAACTCCCACTCAGCTCGATAATGTGGATAATCCTCCTCAGAGCCCACACGCTGGTTTATTTCAAGAGTGGGAAAAAAAAGGCAGATTGTTTAAAATATCATGACATTTAGTCTGCAATGCAAAAGTCAGGTCCCATTCAGTGTGGACTCACACTTCAGATCAATCTTTTTTTCTGTGTAGATACAGCCATAATACTCTGTAAAGTAATCAACTTTAAAGAGTAAAAAAGAGTTCATCACATTTACATCTCTTGTGGTTAGTCTTATTCTGTAAAGGCTGTGAGCGTGGCGCAGTCCAAGTGCCTAACTTGTGCCAACATGTTCTCGTCCCAGCTTGTTATATACCACCACTTTGTCAGTGGGCCTAAATGGTAACATATGACATACTACATGGCCTCCTGACTCTGTTTTAGTGGATGGTCCCTCAGTTGATGCTTGTTACATGCACTGTGTTTTTTTGTTTTTTTTTAATAAATCTACTTTGTGGACAAAGCACTTTGGTTTTGCATTTATTTCATGATGTTTAGGCAACAACAGCATGTGGTTAAGTTTATAACCTTACCAATGTCATGTCATGTCACGTGACATACATGTAACATACGTCACTAGCATAGTATGCTACACATGCTAGCACACAAGATCATTGTGATAAGAACTTGATTGTCTTTTGGTTTCCCACGAGATTCAAACAGTGGGCTCCTGGTTGAATTTCTGGTGTTTGTTTGTCCCATAATCCTTCCTATCCACCCTCCTGGTATTTCGATGTTTGATGCCAACATCCACTGACAAACGGCAGCATTTGATGAGTTTGGATGTGGCTGGTGGCTTCAGAAAAAACTGTCAGTCGGTGTGTATTGTACTGCCTGAAAAGGTGCCTCTGTACATTGGTATCTGACATGAAAGTCATTGACAAAGTGGCAATATTTTTTTGGGTTTAGCTGTGGCCGGCAGTGTTAGCAATAGCCGCTGCGCAGTGCGCATCATACCACCACAAAAGGATCCTCTGATTGTTGGTATCTGATGCCGTAATCATTGACAAAGCAGTGGTATTGAAAAGTTGGGAGAGAGAATGGTCTTATAGTACACAACAACAAATGGATAAAGGGTATGGTCCACAATCTGTCTCTCTTGAATCTCTCAAAAATAATCTTCTACCTCTCTGGTTGCAGCTCTAGAAGGCACTATACCTGCAATCGGTCAGCACCCTCCCAAAAGTCTACCAACAACCCAAAGTTACTTGTCAATGTCACCAAACTTGGTGAATATTATACAGGAAAAGAGAGAAAGAAATCAATTATATATATATATATATATATATGTATGTATATATATATATATGAGAGAGAGAGAGAGAGATCTATATCTATATATATGTATTAGTGCTGGGACGTGTGGGACACAATGAAATGCATTTGTATCAAGCTGGGTCAGATGACGCTATTTGTAGCACCTTTTCCAACCCCTTATCCTATACCACAGTGGTGTGCAAGTGGTCTACAGTCCACTGCATCCATTTTGCCAGAGAGTCTGTTAACTTGTCAGACATAGACTTAGTTTTTTTTGACTCTAAACCCCATCATCTGGTCGACTGTAGGCTTGAAGTGCTGTGGGGAAGAGAAAACTCTTTGTTGCACAGTTTGCACACAGCCAAACTGTGCAATGCCCAATGCTGGGCATTTCTTACCCAGCATTGGTTTATTTTTACCCTTTTGTTGGGTTAATGTTATTTAGTAATTTATGGAATTCTTTACCCAGTGCTGGGCATTTCTTACCCAGCATTGGTAAATTTGATGCTTTTTCTGGGCTTTTCTGATTCAGTTCCAAATCAATAAACATAAAACACATAAACTGCTTATTTACATTGTTTGTACTGAATATCAAATATATTCAAACAGTACAAAACAGTACAAAAGAACTACAAAATCGCTCAAAATACAATATATATATATATATATATATATATATATATATATATATATATATATATATATATATATATACAGTACAGGCCAAAAGTTTGGACACACCTTCTCATTCAATGCGTTTTCTTTATTTTCGTGACTATTTACATTGTAGATTCTCACTGAAGGCATCAAAACTATGAATGAACACATGTGGAGTTATGCACTTAACAAAAAAAGGTGAAATAACTGAAAACATGTTTTATATTCTAGTTTCTTCAAAATAGCCACCTTTTGCTCTGATTACTGCTTTGCACACTCTTGGCATTCTCTCCATGAGCTTCAAGAGGTAGTCACCTGAGATGGTTTCCACTTCACAGGTGTGCCTTATCAGGGTTAATTAGTGGAATTTCTTGCTTTATCAATGGGGTTGGGACCATCAGTTGTGTTGTGCAGAAGTCAGGTTAATACACAGCCGACAGCCCTATTGGACAACTGTTAAAATTCATATTATGGCAAGAACCAATCAGCTAACTAAAGAAAAACGAGTGGCCATCATTACTTTAAGAAATGAAGGTCAGTCAGTCTGGAAAATTGCAAAAACTTTAAATGTGTCCCCAAGTGGAGTCGCAAAAACCATCAAGCGCTACAACGAAACTGGCACACATGAGGACCGACCCAGGAAAGGAAGACCAAGAGTCACCTCTGCTTCTGAGGATAAGTTCATCCGAGTCACCAGCCTCAGAAATGGCAAGTTAACAGCAGCTCAGATCAGAGACCAGATGAATGCCACACAGAGTTCTAGCAGCAGACCCATCTCTAGAACAACTGTTAAGAGGAGACTGCGCCAATCAGGCCTTCATGGTCAAATAGCTGCTGGGAAACCACTGCTAAGGAGAGGCAACAAGCAGAAGAGATTTGTTTGGGCCAAGAAACACAAGGAATGGACATTAGACCAGTGGAAATCTGTGCTTTGGTCTGATGAGTCCAAATTTGAGATCTTTGGTTCCAACCGCCGTGTCTTTGTGAGACGCAGAAAAGGTGAACGGATGGATTCCACATGCCTGGTTCCCACTGTGAAGCATGGAGGAGGAGGTGTGATGGTGTGGGGGTGTTTTGCTGGTGACACTGTTGGGGATTTATTCAAAATTGAAGGCACACTGAACCAGCATGGCTACCACAGCATCCTGCAGCGACATGCCATCCCATCCGGTTTGCGTTTAGTTGGACGATCATTTATTTTTCAACAGGACAATGACCCCAAACACACCTCCAGGCTGTGTAAGGGCTATTTGACCAAGAAGGAGAGTGATGGAGTGCTGCGGCAGATGACCTGGCCTCCACAGTCACTGGACCTGAACCCAATCGAGATGGTTTGGGGTGAGCTGGACCGCAGAGTGAAGGCAAAGGGGCCAACAAGTGCTAAACACCTCTGGGAACTCCTTCAAGACTGTTGGAAAACCATTTCAGGTGACTACCTCTTGAAGCTCATGGAGAGAATGCCAAGAGTGTGCAAAGCAGTAATCAGAGCAAAGGGTGGCTATTTTGAAGAAACTAGAATATAAAACATGTTTTCAGTTATTTCACCTTTTTTTGTTAAGTACATAACTCCACATGTGTTCATTCATAGTTTTGATGCCTTCAGTGAGAATCTACAATGTAAATAGTCATGAAAATAAAGAAAACGCATTGAATGAGAAGGTGTGTCCAAACTTTTGGCCTGTACTGTATATATATATATATATATATATATATATATATATATATCACATGAACATGCTAACATTTAAGTACAACATTCAAAGGGGCAATAAGCGGAATTCATCATTTTTAGATTTAAGGAATTAAAAAAATTGCTATGAGAAGGAATAGTGGTGTTATTTCATCTGGAGTATAGCGTGAAGTCAAATGTCTGTTTTAATTAGTGCGCCAACCCAGTGTTAACTTAGCTCCAGCCGAGTTGGCTCTGGTAACGGCTACTAGAGATCATCCCCCCCACCAATAAAAAAGATAACCCATCTATATTTCAAATTGCTTTTAAAACCTCAATGCTCTGAATCATGTTAAAACAACAACAAATCAAATAAAACAATTACTGTCTGGGTGGGGGTAGTCGGGTTAACCCAGGTGGAGGGAGTTGCCCAGGTGGGAAGATGCAGGTAGTGTGTGTATGCGTGTGCACGTGCATGCACATTGGTGGTGTGTAGACATGATTGTGAGAGAATGAAGGAGTATGAGTATGAGTGTGTGTGTGTGTGTGTGTGTGTGTGTGTGTGTGTGAGTGAATAAGAGTGTAAGTGAGTGAGTGAGTGAGTGAGTGTGTTGTGTTGTCCTAGAGTTTGCTGCTGGTTGGGGCTGATGGAGCGTTAGGCCCTCAGACTGCCGTCCTCTCTGGCAGACAGCGTCATGGGCAGCCAGGGTGACCAACGGCAACCCTGTCACCTGAGCCACCGCCAGTCAGGTAGTCTTTAGTGAACTACAGTGCACTGATGGTCGTCCTCAGTAACCTTACTGCTGAAGACTCTGCACCTGGTAACTCAGACAGTGGTCTGTAGGAATTCCCAAGTAGGGGAGCATTGCTTGGGGTAGTTGATGTCGTAAACATAGAATGATTTAAAGCAGACTGTAGTGGCAAATTTCAGTTTTTAGCTTTCGTTCTTTAATCAAGCCACTTTCTTCAGCGTGCGCAGTAGATGGTTTTCAAACTCGTATCCAACCCATAGATGAACATAACTCACTCAGACATGACTGCAGTTCGTCCTTGCATTTAATCCAACAAAAAGGTGCGCACTACAAGTCATACTCTTTGATAGGGCTTGGACACGGTAAAAAGCTGTTTACATCCAAACTGCTCACACTGTCTCGATCAAAGCACACCTGTGTCAAACAAAAAACACACACCTGTCTAATCACTGATGTACGTTTTCAGGCATCAGACATGCGCAGTAAAATTCATATTAAATTCATATCAAATGATAAGCTATCACAAGAAAATTACATCTTAACCCTATGTATTCAAATGCTAACTAATATTATGCAAACTGCAAAAAACATTTTCATTTGATTTGGCTCTGCTGCAAGCAATGTCCTCTGTTCCTGAGCCTCACTGTTGAAAACAAAAAAAACCCCTGAGAGATAGCATTGTCCTGTCCTAGAACTAGGACGAATGGTTCTGGTCTTGTTTTCCCGGCTTCACGGAGATACTCCGGCATATTAGTTCCAACCTGTGAACAAAATAACAGATTCCAGTTGTTACTGAAATAAATGTTAAGTCAATTGGGGGAAGTTTAATACTCCTCACAGGGGTACAGAATCATTGTTATTTTGACATGGACTACATGGGGAAAGTAAAATATTGCCTTCAAGTGTCCCTTACATTTTACGAACAGTTCAATATTTATAATAATTCATTGCATTTATATAGCGCTTTTCATGACACCCAAAGCACCTGACTCTTCTCATTCACACACGTGGAGAAGCAGCGATCAAACAGCGCCAGTGTCCTCTCTGTTCACACACACACACACACACACACACACACACACACACACACCAATGGCGGTCAGCTACCATGCAAGGTACCACCTCAGCCCATTGGGAGCAATTCAGGGTTCAGTGTCTTGCCCAAGGTCACTTTGACATGCACACAAGAGCCAGGATTTGAACCACCAGGACACCTGCTCTACCTCCTGAGCTACAGTTGACCCTTTTATACTTACGGGTTTCTTGTCGATAAAATAGGTCTTTGCCTCATCCAAAGTGGGACGGGTGCTGTTTTTTGCTACGTTGTAGCTGGATCCAGGGAGAAGATAGGGAAAGATCTGCAGGGCCACATCTCCCTTCATGTCTGAAAGGCAAAGACATGGTTCTAGTGACATTAATTAAGCAATTTTTACAAATATTTTTATTTGTTTCACTGAAAGCATGCCATGCTGCTGTATTGCTCCAACAGATGTTTATTTTTACATTACTGATCAACATTTCCTTTTTCCACTACAAAGGATTTCACCAGGAAGACATAACATGTAGAAGCATGACATCACTTTGCGTTTTATGCAGAACAGCACATTCCCATCTCTAATCTCTGCAACTGTAACCAAGTTAAAAATTTTAGATGGGTACTCTGGAGCACCCATATCGAATCCCCCCCCAGGGTAAGCCCTTAAAGGACAATTTTGGAGTCAAATCAACTTAGGATGTATTGACTACGTGCATAACTGTAGGCCAGCTCCAGTACTTCCTGGACAAAGCTCACACAGCAATTTCAGGCAACCCTTACGGTTGAGCCCTGACAAGAATTAAATCTTAAACCATGTTTAAAGGTTCATTCTCACTGCCGCAATATGGAAATGCGGGACGGATTTGCGGAATATTCGCGCAGCGCCCTTCCGCGCACAAACCATACACAGGTGCGGTACGGACACGGTGCCAAATTTCGTGTTGTTGTGTTCGAAGTCCGCGCTGCGTGAATGGGTGCGGATGAACATGGACAAGAGTAGCAGCAGCAGCAGTAGCAGCAGCGGCAGCGAGCTAGCAAGCTAACGTTTAACAAGCGTCAACATCAACTTTCTTTAGTACTTACCACTCTCACCACAGCCACCAAGCTGGACAATGGACTGCCAGACGTTGTCCTTTAATTCATTGTTCATAAAATCATCCCGTCTTTTATCAAAAAGGACGGGGTGCTGTGAAATTATCCTTTCTCCTTTCTCCCATACTGTCCTGCCTGACTGGACAGTATGGGATTGGACTCTCCCAGTCTGCGCGACTATAAACAAACAATTTCATTGGCCCAGCTGTGTAGTTCCGCCGGCGAATTCCGCGGGAACATTGACCCATTAAATGGGTATGGTGCAACGGGAATGGGACCCAACGTTGTGGTTACCCAGTTTATGGTCAATGTTTGCGCCACAACAACAAAAAAAGAAGACCCACAGATATTTCACCCAAGACTCAATCTGGAAGCCCGGAGTTTTTTGACTAAAGGAAGTGCAGGGGCCTCTGCGATCGCTCATGCCCTTCACTTCCGGCGGTGCCCCCAGGGAATCGCCTTGTTGTTTACAAATAGAGAGTAGAAAACCAGCAGAGTTTAGCTATACATCACATTTTTCATGTCACTACATCACCGTGTAGACTAATCTGATGTTTGTTAAGTCTATAAACACAATGATTGAACAAACGTTACTATTTCTGTGTGCACGTTTTGTAATTAATAACATGGTTATCGTAGATTAGCTGGGCTAACCGTTAGCTGTTAACGTTAGCCGTTAGCGGTGTCTGTAATAACCATAGACTGTATAAAAATAAGGTAATAACTCAATAAACGGTCCGTGAATAAAATATTTTTTCCAGGGGATATCTTAGTTACAACATGATTGAGCTAGCAAAGCAGTTTTGTGTTGCTATGTGTGGTATTTATTCAGTTATGGGAAATCACGATGTCTAGAAAGCATCAGAGCCTGCAGCTGACAGGGACAGTTAGCAAAGCTAACATCAGGACGTCATCTGTTAAAAGCCTCCTGTTGTCGGATACGACATGAAACTACTCCAGTTAGCTCAATCATGTTGTAGCCTAAGTCAGACATCCGCTGGAAAAAATATTTTTTTTCAACGTTGACGAGACAGCGTTTTGGGTGGAGCGGTCGCTATGGACGCGGAGCTTGCTGTTTCTGTAGGTACACATTTCCTGGCGACACCTGCATGTCTTGGCCACGCCCCCTCCATTATGATTGGCTAAAGCGCAGCATCGTTCAAACTCCTCCATGCCCAGGACTTGGGTATTGTGCAGTGTAGTCCGTTGCAGTTACCCAGGTTGTGGTCAATATTCGTGCCACAACAATAAAAGACCCAAAGATATTTCACCCAAGATTAAATTAATCACCCAATCTGGGTCTGTTGTCAACGACCCAGCGATTGAGTCATAAAATTCACAAAGCAGTTTTTAGTGTGTACAGTGCCTCAGATGTCACAAGTATTGGAGGGTGCCATTGACATACTGACTGCAGGAACGTCCAACAGAGCTATTGTCCATGAACTGAATCTTCATAGAACTTTTTCATGGCAGACATTTTCACACGTCAGAGTAGGAAAAGCACAGGTGTATTCAATAACACTAATGACAGCTGTCCACTTAGGGGAGACCCTGGTGTTGGCTAACTGTTACTAGCTTACTGGGACACTGAATGGAACTCAGCCATCATTAATGTTATCAATTTCAACTGTGCTTTTTCTACTAAGACGAGTCAAAATGTCTGCTGTGAAAAAGGTCTATTTCACAACCATGAGCCATCTCCAGTGTCGTTTTCGTGAATTTGGCAGTACATCCAACCAGCCTCCCAACAGCAGACCACATTTAGCCGCGCCAGCCCAGGACCTCAACATCCAGTGTCTTCACCTACAAGATCATCTGAGACCAGCTACCCAAACAGCTGATGCAACAGTTGGTTTTCACAGCTGAAGAATTTCTGCAGAAACTGTCTCAGGGAAGCTCATCTGCATGCTTGTCATCCTCACCAGGATCTCAACCTGACAACAGTTTGTCATCATAACCACCGTGTGCAGTTGTGAGCAGCTCTGGTGGACATTGCTCCCTCAAAACTGGCAACATCTGTGTTATTGTGTTGTGTGATTAGATGCACATTTTAGAGTGGCCTTTTATTGTGACCAGTGATGGGAATAACAGTGTTATAAATAAACGGCATTACTAACGGCGCTACTTTTTTCAGTAACGAGTAATCAAAAAAGTTACTGTCTCCGTTACTCACAATAAAATGCGCTGTTACTCGGCTTTACTTGAGTTCAATGAAGCGGCTTTCATTCAAGCAAGCTCCTTCTCAGCGGAGCTCTAAAGTTTGTTTTCTTTAGTGAAGGCAGGTGAGGGGGGAGGGAGGGAGAGACAACTGCATAAGTGATGATTATTGGCTTAGGGAGAGTAAAATTTCATCATAAACCAATCAGAGGCAGAGTAGGGCGGGTATTCACAAGTATAGAAGCAGGGTTTCTGTGTGGGCTTGTGTTTTTGTAAAGTCGCTTACAAATATTGGTAGTCGCAGGTTGCCTTTTTTTGGGCTTGTTTCTAAAATGGAGTTGCTTATTTGGGCTTGCTCTCTAAACGTTGCCTTTCTCTCTCAGTCTAATAAGTTATTTCAACGCATGATAGTATGACTGCAGGATGTTTCCACAGCTCCGCTCCCTCCACCCCTCTCCTTCTCCGCATACACACAGGTGACGGTCAGTCAATGAGACTTTTCACATTTAAGTTGTGCGATTAATGGAGGTTCTTTGACTATTTCGCTAACAAGTGGGCAAAATATGGAAAGAATACAATAAAGATTTGTAAAAAGAGAGAGGATTTAAAGATTCGACTTCAAGAGGGGGACGATTCAAAGGCAGTGTGCAGATTCAGATTCAGTGTGTGAAATATGTACTCATCATTCAGATCTTGTTCAGCATACCAGCACTGTTATAGTGAAAGTAAAATGGCTCATTGTCCCACACAACAATGCAGTGTAGTGTAGATAAGTGAACAATGTTTTGGCTGTTGTTTTTTGTTACTGTTGCCGGCTGTGGCGTTCACGCATGCCGCTGAGTAATATTATTTATGCGTAGCTTATGCTGTTTTTTGTTTAGCTACTATTGGCTACAGTGCTCACGCTAACACCATAGTCGCATCTTGAGCTGTATACTCTGCATACATTTTGTGTATTTGTATTTTGTTAAGCCCTTTGCAGTAAGCTTCTACTGTTTGCAGCTTGTGCTGTTGTTTTGTGTTGACTTTGTCGGCTTTGTCGGCTGTGCCTTTCACGCTGCTGGGTGTTAAGAAAAAAAAAACAAAAAAGGAAATGTAGCTTCTGCTGTCATTTTGTTTTTCTTTGTTTGGCTGCTATTGGCTACAGTGCTCACGCTTAAGCCATAGCCACATTCTGGGCTGTATATTTTTGTGGCAAGGAGTGGAGTTTTATAAATGTAAATAAGGGGGAAAATAGAAATAACTTAGGAGGGAAGGAAACTAACATAGGGACCGACAACGCCACCTGAGGACTTGCACCACAGGATATGAAAACCAAATTCTGTAAGGGCACAGGGTAGAGACTGATGTGGCAGAGACAGTAGATAAATAAAATGGATACTTTTATTTATAATGCTGTAAAGGAAACCTAAAACAAGGGGAACTGGAACTGCTGAAAGAAAAGATTGCAAACCAGGTAAGTACAAGAAAATATATTTTATTAACAGAAACAATCTAAAAGAAGCCAACTATAGCAATACTAAAACTCTAATGAAATAAGTATAATAAACTAAAATCAGTGGGCTGAGGCCTCAGTGGGGGCAGACTACTGGAAAAGTATGCCATCTCACTAGTCTGGGGGGCGACACTACAAACACTACAACAAAACATGCACTAAAAGAGCCCCAGTGCCTACTTGCATGCAACAGGAGTGACGTTCTCACCACGGTGCCTAGCCTCCCACCTGAGGACACCCAGTCTGCACTGAAAATCAAGAAAAAAAAGACACTTCCTGAAACAAAGACAATCAAAAGTTAACAAAACCAACAACACCAACAACCCAACTGATAATTAAACAATATCTCAAAACATACACTCCAAGAAAGATGTCAAACACAAATGTATTTAAAGTAAGCAAACCTAATAAGTCTGGACCAAAAGAACAAATCAAAACCATACAAAATGAGCAAAGTAAGTAAATAAGGCCAAAACAGATGAAGCTGGTCCAAAATGAAAAGAAATAGGGAAAAGAAAAGGCAAACTTAACAAAAACAAAAGCAAAACAGAACAGCAGCAGGTGAGCCTAAAACACAAAAAGGCACATGTTAGTGGGGGGTACAACTTTAAATCAACCAGAAAACACAAAATGGGGGCCCTACTCACCACCTTCAGCAGGCAACCACCACCAGGGACCAGCAAAAGGCTGAACTGAGCCAGCTGAGGCCTTTTATACTGCACCTGGGCAGGGGGAGGAGCTAAGGGAGGAGTTTTGCTGGACTACCTGGGTTACGTTCATGACACTTCACTGTGGTTCACTACATTTTGTTTAACTTTAAGTGTTCATGCTGCTGAGTAATATTATTCAGGCGCAGCTTGTGCTGTTGTTTTTTGTTTAACTGCTATTGGATGTAGTGCTCTCACTCATGCCATAGTCTCACCATAGGCTATTATTTGTATTTTTTGTTCAGTGATAGCAGCAGTGCCCACGCTCAGGCTATCTGCTGTTTTAGCAGCAACTTCCTGGTGAAGGCAGTACTCTCGCTCCTGCTCCCGCTCCTGCTCCCGGTGTGTGTTGCGCAAAGGGTGGCGCAGTTATGTCCCACTCTTGTGTGGATTGCATGACCCATCTGGAGTTGGAAGGTGGTCATGATCTTTGTCCCTCTTGTCTGGGCACTGATCTCCTGAAAGCAGGTCTGTCCGAGGACGTGTGCATGAACTGAAGTTGCATGCCTTGGTCCCTGCGAGTTGACAGACTGAGGGAGGTGGAGCGTTTGGCAGGTGTCACGAGTGTTCCCCTAGACACGGCCCCGCTTCCTGCAGGCCAGCCTGGTAGGGCTAAGCGGCCAGCTGAAGAGACTGAGAGTGCCCCAGCTGGGAAAAGGGCTAAGGGCAGCAGGCTCATTGCCAAGGTGAACCAGCTATTAGCTCTCGGGTCTCTGAATTGCTTTCTCAGGATTTGACTCGGAGCTCATCTGGGGGGTCGGATGGATGCCTCCATGGGAGCCATTGTTCGTGGGGCTCTAGCCTGCCTCCAGCTTGACTTCCTGCAGAGCGGCCCTGCTCCAGTCAGTGCCTTTTTCAAATGCCAGCCGGCCCAAACAACCTTTTCAGTTCCTCCTTCAGAAGACTATATTAAGGAGCTACACGCATGCTGGAGAGACTCAAAGGCTTTCTCCCACTCCACTTCAGATGCCCTTGGTGGCCATGCAAGATGCAGCCAAGCATGGCTTGGGTCGTATGCCAGCCGTAGAGCCAGCCATTGCATCGCTGATAGTAACCACCTCATGCTTGCCCTCTCTGCGTCACTACAGCAGGGGGTGCCTGACGCATCTCTGTGTAATTTTAGCGACGCGTCGTTGCAGGCTTTTGCCTTCATGACCAGGGAGCTGGGGCGCCTGATGTCAACCCTGGTCCAGGCCCGTCGGCAGGTGTGACTTACTTTCTGGTGACAAAAAAGGACGGAGGATTTTGCCCGGTCCTGGACTTACGGGGACTCAACAAGTTCTTGAAAGTCCTGCCGTTTCACATGCTGACCACAGCAGAGGTTTTGCATGTGGTGGCTCATGGGGAGCGGTTCACGTTGGTGGATCTCAAGGACGCGTACTTTCACGTCCCGATTGCACCACATCACAGGCAGTTCCTGCGGTTCGTGTTCCAAGGGCGCCACTTTCAGTTCAGGGTGCTTCCCTTTGGGCTGCCCCTCTCCCCGAGTGTGCCATGGCCCTTCCATCTGCAGGCAGATGGCTTGACAATTCTGCTGTACTTGGACGATTGGCTGGTTTGTGCACCGTCCAGATCTCAAGTGGCTTGCAATACGACTCAGCTTCTGTCACATGTGGCCCGCCTGGGATTGAGGGTGAACACAAAAAAGAGCCGCCTGGATCCTTTCCAGCAAATAAGCTGGACACCATCACTATGAGAGCCAATCTGTCGTCCCGGTGTGTGGACGACATTCTCGAGTCCCTGTCCCCCTTCAGAAGGGGCAGAGTGGTTCCTCGGCTCTGGCACCCCGACCCCGGCCACCTCCGCCTGTGGATTTGGCCTTTGCAGGGCCCGACCCAATCCGCTTAGGCTGTAGTGATGCCGTTAGTGGCCCAATTCTTAATGCCAGGGCACCCTCCACTAGAGTGCAGTATGAGAACAGATGGAGGATGTTCTCTAATTGGTGTGCAGACAGGCAGGCAGACCCAGTGCACTGCCCAGTGGCGGTCATCCTGGATTTTTTACAGTCCCTTTTCGGTAGTGGGCATTCTCACTCCACCATGAAGATGTTTGTAGCTGCCATCTTGTGTCAACACGCCAAATTCGATGGGGTCACAGTGGGATCCCACAGACTGATGTCCCTGTTTCTGAAGGGGGCCCCAGCAAGGGACTTGCCCCTGGTACTGGAAGCATTGTGCAGGCCCCCCTTTGAGCCTCTAGCCCAGGAAGAGCTCAAGTGGCTATCAAGGAAGACTGCATTTGTCCTTGCCATTGCTTCTGCAAAATGGGTGGGGGAACTTCATGCCCTCTCTGTGAGTGAATCATGCTTGAGGTGGAACTCCTCTGGGTCTGGTGTTACATTGTGGCTGAACGTGGCGTTCCTCCCTAAAGTCTTGACACCCTCTTACAGTAATCAGCCCCTCCAACTGTCTCGATTCGAACCGCCACCTGAGGAGGGCGGGTCTATTTTCCTGTGCCTGGTGTGGGCCCTACAGGCGTACATCAATGTATGCTATCGAGGTTATAGGAGGGGCTGTGGCCTGTCCAAACAGCGGCTGTCCCACTGGGTCATGGACGTCATTATGCATGCCTACTCTGCCAGCGCTCGCCCTCCACCGTCTGGGGTGCGGTGCCACTCTACTCAGGGTGTGTCTGCATCATGGGCTGCCCTGAGAGGAGTGCCCCTTGGTGTTATTTGTGCTGCGGCTTCCTGGGCCTCCCCCAGCACTTTTTCTCATTTTTTATAGGATCAATGTGGCTGCTCCCTCTCAGTTGGGCGCAGTCCTGGTCCCTGGGTCCTCTGCATCTGGTACTTAAGGTGAGTGTTCTTGGATTCCTCGTGACTCTGTTGGTATAGGTCATCCAGTGCTTATGCACCACCTCTGGCGGTCAGTAGGGATGAAATAGAAGGAAAGTTATGGTAACTACGGTTCTATGAATCCACGATAACCGGCAGAGTGTTCAGTCACTCAGAATCCTCATGGTTTCGCGAGAAGATTCCAGCTTCTATGTTGAATTTTGGCAATTTTTAAAGAAATCTAAAGGCATTTTTTAAAAGGTCGGCACTAAAATAAATACAAAATACAACTAAATAAATAGTAAATCCCTGTGCACAGCAGTGCGGTGCTTCTTCTAGGTGCCAGCTGGTGCAGGATAAATCACAGTCAAAAGTTCAAAAACTTCCAGCGCACACTAGAATATCAGGATTGACACAGAGTTTATTCAAAAATGTTTAAAAACAAAAGGAGCGAACAACGCGTTTCGCATGTTGCTTCATCAGATTCGCTCTTGATGGTCATCAGGTGTGTGCTTAAATAGTCAGGGCAAGTAACAACCAGACAATCAATCAATCAATCAGTGAGAAACAAATACAAAATACATAACAATATATCTAGCTGTAATATTAAAGGGAGAGTGCATACAATATAAATAGAAATAGATATCAAAACAGTGATACAAGAAAATATTTTACAATTGCACAGGTCATCATCTGACAAGTCTCAACTCTAATTTTGAGGTAGAGTGTGAACCATATAAATAGTATAGATCAAAAAGGAAGAAAAATGTGGTTATATATGGTTCACACTCTACCTCAAAATTAGAGTTGAGACTTGTCAGATTATGACCTGTGCAAGCCCCCCTCTAGTACTTGAAAAAAAAAAATATTACAAATTACCTGTTCAGTTCATGAACATTAATTTCCAGGATAGGTGAGCATGTGTGTTGTTGTGTTGATATTCGGGGACCTTGTGGAAAATTGCAATTTGTGCCATTTAGTGCAACACGGCTGCCGTCTGCTTGTGGTTTGGGAAAAGGGGAGGAAGGCCAGGGAAATAATTGGCCTCCACCTTTGCACACAATTAATGCCCACACACACAGCAGGCAGAGGTATGCCAGCTTCAACTTCAGGGGCACAAACACACACATTTGCAGGTAAACACGTGAGGGTGAAAATGGCACTTTTCCTCCCCTCAGGTTTAAACCTAATGACCTCAGGGACAAACACAGAGAATGTTCAACATACTGTAACTCTTACTCGTGCATGCACTTCACCAGAAAGTTTGAAATGAGGACTTGAAGAGACAGAGACAAACAGGTTGAGGACAGATAAAAAGACTGATAATTAAAGAAAAAAAGATGGAGCAGACAGACAGGGTGGGAAACAGAGAGAGAGGGAAGGAGATGAATTGAAAGGGGATCGACTTTAGGGATAAAATAGGGAGGAGATAGAGACAGAGACAGGGCGGAGGGTTGGGGGGGCAGAGAGGGTTGGATGAGAAGATGAAAGATTAAGTAGCATGGAGGAATGTTAAGTGTAGCTTAAGCGTGTGTACAGAACTGGGGATTTATGGGCAGCGCACGCTCAGGGCAAAATAGTTTCAGAATTATTAAACGACTTCAATTAAAGTAATATAAGGGGAGAGAGGCAGTGTGCGGGGGGTGGGGGTGGGGTGGTGGTGGGGGGGGGGGGGTCCTCACACACACCCATCAACTTTGATTTATGAATACCCTCTTTTCTTGTCTCTTCTTCCTGCAGTCCGTTCCCCATGCCCCCTCTCTCCTGGCAGTAGTTTACATCCTGATTCTGCCTTTGCTTTCTCTCCTCAGTTTTACTTAAATTCACTGTGAGTATGTGAGCCTAAGTTTCATTGGAAAAAAATTATATAATAATATTGTACACAATTCACTAATTACTGCTCTTGAATTAAAAATCTGTACATTCAAATTAATAGAACATAATGTTAAACAATATTGCAAAAAATTCCAAAGAAAAGCCTTGTATTCTTGTCCAAAATTAACATAGTTACTGTTTATAACATGACAGTACTTTGAAAGCACAAAATAGCAAGTAATTTTAGAGGGCCGAGACAGACGATGAGCTGGTGCATGCCACTGTAGCATGCATTGTTTTCAATATAAAAGTAACACCAGTCATGCCACCAAGGCAGCACCTGAGCATGCCATGTCACAATTGCAACGACAGAAATGACACAGCGGAAACAATTCAGGAGCTAATTTTACTGGTATCTCAGTGACCTGACATATACACATCTTTAGCATTTAACAAATACAGAAAGCAAAATGTCCTAGGGGTAACATCATCTTCAAAAGAGCAACTGAACACCCCATATTAACTTGAAGATGGCCTTTTCGCAAAAAAAAAAAAAAGCCACAAATCACTCAAGTTTCTCTTACAGTTTACATCCATGTCTGTGAAAACATGGATGCTTCACGCACATCTTCCCCTTGGCAGCACAGAAGGTAAATAGAATCAGCACAGTTACAAGGTGGACACCCAAGATTAGTGTCAACAATTCAGTATCTGACCAAATGTCTCCCCTTCTCTTCCTTGAGTTGGACTTATGACATTGAGGAATCGCCCGAAAACTATTTCTGAAGAACATTATGATGTCACAGTGAAGCTGACCTTTGACCTTTTGAACATACAATGTCGTCACTTTATTATTTTTACTTTTAGATATTTGTGTGAAATTTCATCATGATTAGCATTTAAATTCTTGTGTTATGGCCAAAAACACGTTTTGTGAGGTCACCGTGACCTTTGACCACCAAATTATAATCAGTTTATTCTTGAGTCCAAGTGGACATTTGTGCCAAATATGAGGACATCCCTCAAAGCCCTCTGATGATACTGCATTCACAAGAATGAGACAGCTGCAATGTCACAGTGACTGCAACCTCTCCCCCCCAGATTTGAATCAGGTCATTGGTGAGTCCGAGTGAATGTTTGGGCCAGATTTGAAGAAATTCCCTCAACGTGTCCTTGAGATATTCCTTCAACAAGAATGAGATAAATGCAAGGTTACACTGACCTACCATCCATGGACCAACAAAATCTTATCAGTGAGCCCTGCTGCTGAATGTTTGTATCACATTTTAAGAAAAAATAGGACCAGGTTCAATCAATAGCATAGCTGAATAAAGTGGCTGTTCTCAAACTCAAAGAAGGGAACTTTAAACAATGTTTATGATATTAGTAAGCAAAACATGCTATGTTTCAAATATATATATATTTATTTACATGTACACATAAGTATGAGAAATGTGAAAAGTCTTTGGCAATTAGGCCCTGTCATGATGTCATCTATTCCAGGAGGGTGGTAAAGACGTAGTAGATTAGAGAACCCCCTATGGAGTCTAGATGCTGGTTGTAATGGTGGTGAAAAGATGAGATGGAGAGGGACCTGAGGATCTAGATTTTACTTCTAGAACTTAAGTTGAGCTTCATTAATTGTGCTACCCTTTTCCTCAGCTTTAAACTACACTCTGCTGTATTAAGATATGTGATGAGAGGAGAGCAGGTGGGAGGACAGCAGCACTAACATATGGTGCAGGTCATTCAAAGGCACAACCAGAGGAAATCGCTGCTGTCTAAAAGGGGAACTGCCCATTGGTCCAACAGCCCATTGGTCCGACATCCCATTGTTCCGACCATATTAAACCCTGGTTAGGTTTAGGCACAAAAACCACTTGGTTAGGGTTAGGAAAAAATCATGGTGTGGGTTAAAATGAAAAGGAAAGTGGCAAACACATAAGCCGTCAGCCTGCTTCGCCTCAAGCCTTTCCCAGCTGACCCAGAGCCGGTCGCGGCGCACCATCAAGGCAGAAATACACCCGCCGGGAGCCGCTCAGCACTGCAGAGAGCTCCCCACGCAACCCCAACCCCAGAGTTAATAACAGGAGGTTATGGTATTTCACTCTCTTCTCTCTATGGCACTTGTATCTCGACCAGTAGCCTACTTTTGTTGTGTTTGCTGATCCTCTATGGTACACAAATACAGTATAGCCTAGTATTATTACATATCAGGACAACGGGACGTCGGACTAATGGGATGTCCGACCAATGACATGGACCCATCTAAAAGTACATTTACTGCTGCAATATGTGAGCTCAAATTAGGTAATTGGAGGGGAGAAAAAAACTGGACTCCTGTCACCTGACAGACATTCTCAAAGATATAACTACTGAAAAGAAAAAGCAAAGTAAATCCTGAAATGTACTGAATCCTCCGAGTTTCAGTAAAGCCTACTAACTGGATTCCTTACAACAAGTCAGGGGTTGAGAGTCTCGTCCAAAACTTCCTCCCTGCAGACTCTCTCACTGTTCTTCTCTTGCCAGCCAGACATCTGTATCACTATGTTGTAAAAGTGTCATGAAAGGCGATCTGTCCATGAATACTCCCTGCGGGAGTCTAAAGAGCTATGTTTTTAGACCATGGGATTTGTACCATGTCACCAACTCTCCATCCACCCGACATAGCCCATCCAAGTCCAGATGGCCTGCTCACTTTTCCTTCCATGTAATTGCAAGTTAGAAGCAGATGAAGGTCCAATTTATGCATTTTCTCCTGAGCCTCCACAACCACTAACCAGTGTTTTTTATGTATGCATATGTGTATGTAATTTGTTTACCTTTGCCAGGGTTATACCAACAGACAATGCTGCTGTGTTTACGGTCCAGTTTAAGGGCCGTCAATTGGAGGCGATGGGCGAAGGTTACGAGTGCGGGCCTCCGGCCAGCTGAACCATGCATATTTGATTGTAATAACTGTGGACTCACTTGAGAATGGATAGCAGCTAAAGACAGACCTCGGGGTTGGGGAGGTTGGGGGGGATTGGTTGGAGGTGGAATAAATGTAACATCAGGCGAGAATAACGTGAGAGGATGGATGGACGGATGGATGGATGGATGGATTGCTGAACAGATTTTTGCTTCATATTCATATGATATTAAAATATTAACAGCTACAAAAATACAGACATTACAATTTCTGTCAAGAATCAGTGTGTTCAGTTCAGTGTATTTGCATAATTTATAAATTGCCCTAATCCTAGATTCAGGCTTCTCTATATGTGAGCATATCTCACTCATACACATACACACGCACTCATACACACTGTACCAACTGGCCTGTGATGTATGCTATTCCTCCCAGACTTCCTGTTAGCCTGTTACTAGCCAGTCAAGACATCTGCCAATTGCCTGTCCAATCCGACCGACACCAGCGAGGGCCAGCTTTGGAACAATGTTGGCTGGAGGATCAAAGTACTTCTGGGGAAATGCCACCAAGGCTAATTGGTATCGTCAGTGTCTAGGTCCCAGCTGGGATCAAACAGGGCAGACGGGAGAGGCCTGATAACCAAGATAAAGTAGCTAAGTACAGGGCTGGCGCGTGAAACATAATGATATGGTATTTAGAGATTCAATTTCTCTATATTGGCATGGATAACAGCCATGAAAAAGTGGTATGGACTCATCTATTGCTGATAATTTCCGATTTATATCTGGTGGGATATTACTGCCACGGCTGATTACTGTGGAATGGAATGACTGAAAAGAACACAGTCAAAGCTCAGGATTTATAAAAGACACAGACTTTAAGTCCAACTAAACTTAAATTGCTTCTTTTTTTTTCTTGCAACAACATGCACTAAATGCTCTGAAAATAAAATGCTTTATGCTCTCTTTTAGGGAGAAAGATCCAAAATTTGGGACCCGATGGCCTAAGGGTTCAGCTACCCATGTAATTGCAGTCCCTGGTTAAAGTCCGCTGGGGACTTTTTTTTTTCATTCCTCCCCCCATGACTCTCCACTGAAACATGCACTGCTAACATTAGTTTCTTGTATTAATTTCCTTTTTTTCTGTGAAAAGCTATCTATTTTCACTTCCTGGGAAATGTGAATATGGTGCAGCTCAATATCCCCTGCTTACACAATTCTGTTTCACTTGGAAATACAAGCTAAACCTAACTAATATAAATTATAATTATTAGTATATTAATTAATTAATTAATTAAAGTTCACTCATTTCTATTAACAGATTTTGCATATTTATACAGAATCTGTGGGCAACAGGGCATGAGTTTGGTATTCGAGGCATTCTGGTTTCCCATTGTAGTCTGAAAAGTATTGACCAATCATGTTTGAGGTAAACAGCAGCAATTGAGCTGGAAACACACTGACAGCTCTCCAGTTTTTATACTATTAATATTTGCAAATCACGATGGTGCGTCATGATCACAAAATGTGACTAAACAGTCTGCAGCCCTGCAGATACAAAACACACTTTGTCTGCTCTCACTATTGTCAAATTCATTAAGTTAAACTGTTATTGCAGCACTGTTAAACATGATGACATATTCACTGTAAGATGGAAACAAAACAATACCTATCCAGTCCATATATATATATTGGCCTAAAAGGTTCTGCACTAAGCTGGTTTAAATCTTATTTATCTGATCGTGTTGACGTTCATAATGAATCATCCTTACGTACCAAAGTTTGTTTTGGAGTTCCGCAAGGTTCTGTGCTCGGTCCAATCCTATTTACTCTATATATGCTTCCTTTAGGTAACATCATTAGAAATCACTCTATAAATTTCCATTGTTATGCGGATGATACTCAGTTGTATTTATCGATGAAGCCAGAAGAAAGTAATCAATTAACTAAACTCCATAACTGCCTTAAAGACATAAAAACTTGGATGAGCACCAATTTCCTGATGTTAAATTCAGACAAAACTGAAGTTATTGTTCTTGGCCCCAAACAACTCAGAGACTCTTTATCTGATGACATAGTTTCTCTAGATGGCATTGCTCTGGCCTCTAGCACTACCGTAAGAAACCTCGGAGTAATATTTGATCAAGATTTGTCTTTTAATTCTCATTTAAAACAAACCTCACAGACTGCATTTTTTTCATCTGCGTAATATTGCGAAAATTAGGCCTATCCTGACCCAAAAAGATGCAGAAAAATTGGTCCACGCTTTTGTTACCTCTAGGCTGGATTACTGTAACTCTCTATTATCAGGTAGCTCTAGTAAGTCCTTAAAAACTCTCCAGCTAATTCAGAATGCAGCAGCACGTGTACTAACAGGAACTAAGAAACAAGATCATATTTCTCCTGTTTTAGCTTCTCTGCACTGGCTCCCTGTAAAATCCAGAATTGAATTTAAAATCCTACTGTTAACTTATAAAGCTCTAAATGGTCAAGCTCCATCATATCTTAGTGAGCTCATAGTGCCATATTATCCCACCAGAACACTGCGCTCTGAGAACGCAGGGTTACTCATGGTCCCTAAAGTCTCCAAAAGTAGATCAGGAGCTAGAGCCTTCAGCTATCAGGCTCCTCTCCTGTGGAATCATCTTCCTGTTACGGTCCGGGAGGCAGATTCCGTCTCCACATTTAAGACTAGACTTAAGACTTTCCTCTTTGATAAAGCTTATTAGTTAGGCTTATAAGCTTATAAGCTAGTTAGGGCTGGCTCAGGCTTGCCCTGTACCAGCCCCTAGTTAGGCTGACTTAGGCCTAGTCTGCCGGAGGACTCCCCTATAATACACCGGGCACCTTCTCTCCTTCTCTCTCTCTCTCTCTCTCGTATTCTATTACTGCATCTTGCTAACTCGGCCATTCTGGATGTCACTAACTCGGCTTCTTCTCCAGGGCCTTTGTGCTCCACTGTCTCTCAGATTAACTCATATTGCAGCGGTGCCTGGACAGCGTGACGTGTGTGGTTGTGCTGCTGCCGTGGTCCTGCCAGATGCCTCCTGCTGCTGCTGCCATCATTAGTCATTAGTCATACTTCTACTGTTATTATACACATATGACTATTGTCACACATGTATACTGCCAGATATTAATACATACTTTCAACATATTGTACCACAGTAGCCAGAACTATAACTATAATATTATTACTTTCAATAATGTTGTTGTGAGCTACTGTTATTACCTGCATCTCTCTCTCTCTGTCTCTCTCTCTGTCTCATTGTGCCATACGGATTACTGTTAATTTATTATGCTGATCTGTTCTGTACGACATCTATTGCACGTCTGTCCGTCCTGGAAGAGGGATCCCTCCTCAGTTGCTCTTCCTGAGGTTTCGACCGTTTTTTTTCCCCATTAAAGGGGTTTTTTTGGGGAGTTTTTCCTTATCCGCTGCGAGGGTCATAAGGACAGAGGGATGTCGTATGCTGTAAAGCCCTGTGAGGCAAATTGTGATTTGTGATATTGGGCTTTATGAATAAAATTGATTGATTGATTGATTGATTGCTATATTAATAATATTTGCAAACTGCACGGGTGCTCCATTGTTGCAAAATGCAGTTAAATGGTAGCAGTCTGGAGCCCTGCAAATAGAAAAATACAAATGGCCTGCTTTCACATGATTACTGAGGAAAAAAGTGGTCTGGATGGGCAGAGGAGTGTGCTTGTGAGTCTCTCTTTTTGTGTGTGTCTGTGAGAGGGAGAGAGCCAAAGAGAGTCCAATAAAGGTGGCTTAAAACGACATGACAATTTAGGGGTGTTGGTAGCTTAGTGGGTAGAGCAGGCGCCCCATGTACAAGTACAGTCCAGCCTGTGACCCTTTTATGCATGTCATTCCCCCTCTCTCTCTCCCCCTCTCAAACTTACCTGTCCTAAGGCAAAATGCCCTAAAAAATATTAAAAACAAACAAACCAAAAACAAAGGGCTTGACAATTTGTACTTGATGTTTGTCATATATAATATATATATATATATATATATATATATATATATATAAATAAATAAATAAATATATAGTTATAGTAGTATAGTTATAGTTTATACAGCCCTTGTGGAACAAGCTGTGATACATTGAGTATAATCACTATATTGCCCACTCCTAGCTGGAGACAATCAACCGAAGCACCAAGCACCGCCAACCGGCTGGACCACCTTTCTCATTTTACCGCTAAACAGTACACTAAAACTTTTTTTTTTAAATTTTTCTAAAAGCATTTGAGGTGAGAAATAGGCAATGCAGCAGCAGAGTTTTTAATCATGTTTGATCAGTGCTGCCTTGTTTGACCACAGTTCATGAGCAGTGATTGACAGCTGCATTAAACTCCTCGGCTCTGATGGTTTGCAGTAAGGCAGCAAACTTGCTGTAAGGCCATTAGAAGCACTACAAGGCAATAGAGTAGACAAAGGAGTATGTTCTTTTATTTATTTATTTTTTTTCACAGAGATTTTTCATTTAGTGCTGTGTGAATATAACTTTAGCAAACACGAAAAAAAGTTTTAGATCATCCTGTTCTCCGTTTAGAGTTCAGTTACCCCAAACTAGCAGACAGAAAACTCTTTAACCCCATGATTTCAGTTGCACTTCAAGTTCCTTTCTTCTTACCTGTTAGGTTCACAAATGTGAGAATATTTCTCGATAATCTTTATGCCACATCCAGTGTGTCTTTCTTTCTTTGTTTCAGGTTTACATCTGACATTGAAGTATGCTGTAATATCACTATATGCATCCATACAAAGCTCTTCAAACAGTAAATCCTACCTTGACATGTCTTGGGCCCCTTAACAAATTCCTTTGAGTGCCTTGGCCACAATGTGCACACATGAAGGAATCTTTACATAAATCCATCATTCTGGTGAGAACATAGACTCTGATATGTCTTTTGTATGAAGGCTCTCCAGAGGATATGACACCATCAGGTCCCTTTGTTTCAGTGTCGAAATCCAAGTGAAAATTTATAAGTTTACATAAAAATCTCACTTTTTTTAACAGTCCTCTCCCTCCCACTGTCACAGGGCAATATATAATCCTCGCCTAAACATTTGAACTCAACTTCAGAGGCGAGGAACGGCGCCAGAGTGGCCTGTTTTGTTTTATTAGTGTGTCAAAATGTGTATTGATTGTGGGTATGATTGAAAGCACTGTATATAGCCTCAGAAAGTAGAAGACAAATTGAAGCATTGGGTGTGTGTGCTCAGATTTGTCTGTGTAAAAGAGTTAAAGTGAATAACAAGTTGAAGGCTTTTGTAATGTGTATCTGGCATTTCTGAATGGACACAGTGTCCAAAAACTCAAAAATCTACAAAAAATGTAGCAGGATACAGCAAAACAATTCCCAATGAAAAGTGGCTCCCCAAGTCAAACCCATACTTCTTTATTTATAGCCCACAGAGTGACATTTTCACAACACAGCCACCAACCATGAAATTTTCCCTCTATATTTTGCCAGGAAATGGTTAGTTGTAGAGACAAGAGGGAGGTACAGCAGGAACAGAGGGCCGGGAAGGGGGAGAATAAGTTGATTGATTACACAGAGAGCACAGACATTTTGTCGTGTTCATGAAGGCTCTCGTGTTTTTAAATTTTGTTAATGTTTCCTGTCTTCTCCCCACGCTCATCAGCAGGTGCTTGACTGGATCACTGTTGGCAGTAATGTGCTGGCACAGGGGGGGACTCAAGGAAGTGGACAGTGGCTCACCACAGAAAAATAGAGAATGCCTCCATGAGTTAACATCACTGATCTCTCTGTTTTAGAAGCGCAAGCAAGGACTCCTGCTACAGGGCATGCCATTGGTGGGAAGGAAGAGGCCTGACTGTAGGTACAGTATAGTGCACACTGGGGTTTGAAGCATGTAGGTTTTGGCAGGCCTATGCCAGTAACTGATTGTGCAGGTAATCGGTATAGAGTGTGAGTAGCTGGATTTTGCCCCACTATTAATTTCGATTTTGAAGCTTCCCACTTCTTCCAGGCATTGTAAAATGTGTATTAGGCCTAAAATATTGTCCGTGAGACTATTGTAAAGTTGTGGATAGCCCTGCACTAAAATGATGATTTTTTTTTCTTCATGTACCATAGACTGGTATTTACAGAAGAAAGAAAAGATATCCGCTTGCTGTGATTGTTTACCTCATGCATGTCGCTGCGTTCCAAAAGTTGAATTTGGTTTATGTAGTTTAAGGTGTGCTTGGGAATATTTGCACACCACATCAGCATTGCTCTTGCTTTTGAGCACGCCCTCCATGCATCAACCTTGACAATAATTTAAAGCCCCTACAAGGAACTTTCACTTTGAGTTGATTTTGGCGACCCTGTGGACAAAAGCGGTAGTGTTTTGCCGGAATGAAGCCTACATTTCCCATGAGCTCTAGCGCGTATTGTCGTAAAGACGCTTACCTGGCTCGTACACGTGTTTGTTTTGGGGATGAATGAAACAACAAGACGGGAAAACTTTGCCCCCGCTCCTATCAGGGATCCCAGCTCACCTCTGCCGCGCCCCAGCTCTACTGCTCCGGCGTAAGCGCCACTGCCACCAGGGTAAACGCAGCGGTCGTTTGGTAAGGCTGAAGGCCTGTTTGGCGAGCACTTCCACGGCTTCTTGGACTGAGTATGGAGCGGTGCCTCGCCTCTTTATTTCTCGGCACTCGCTGGACCCTGTCGACGCCTGGCTGGTACCTGTCGTGGGCCCGGATGAGGTGTTCCAGCTCCCCGGACAGCTAACGCCGTGGACCTGCCAGCTCCTGCCAGGATTGGACTGGTAAATGCTATTTGACCAGTGACAGTTCAGTTGGAGATTTGGTTTGTTTTGCTAGTTGCGGCTAATGTAGCTTGGTGCCTCAAGCCTGTAGCAGAGATGAAAACCAGACTACAGTACAGCAACCTGTTCTAAGTCATCATATACACTCTGTCTGTGGACCTAAATGTCAAAATACAGTATGATGCACTAGGTAGCCTCCTGCATCAGTTTTGGACATTCACAGATGGCGTCTCAATTGATGCTTGTTAGATTCATTCATTCACACTTTCATTTTCACAGGAAATGTACAATTTCTGTTCATTACATGCATACATTTTTATCAAATTTAACCTTTAATGCAGCTAAACAGAGGCATAAATATAGACAGTGCAGGCAGTGCACTGGGGCCCCTGGGGTGGAGGGGTCTGAAGAGAGCGAGTCCTTGCAAATGATTCAGATTGCCACTCTGGAAATATACCTGTGTTCAAAGATAAATGATAAAAAAAAGAAAGAATATTATTCATTTAAAAACAGTGCCATAATATGTCTTCAAAAAGGCAAACCCATCTGCTTCATGGTTTTCTGTATTCTTTTTATTTTTTTTAAATAGTAGCTATTTAAGACAAATTTATATTCTTCTTCTTTAAGTATAAAATCTAGAAATATACTATAAAACTATTCAAATAAATGATTAATTTTGTTATTTTCTTTGATATTTTTGTCAGATATACAATGATGATTGCTGGGTAATAAGTATGTTGATGTTGTCCTATGTCAAGTCTCTATTTGTGTCAAGACAATACATGTAGGATAGTGTGCACTAGGGCACGTCATAATAGTGTGCACTAGAGTCCACCCTGACTACCTTACACTACTGCAGGTAAAGCACTTTTTATGTAAATTTTCTTAGTTTTAGGCAACAAAGATCCCTGGTTAGGTTTTGACAACAAAAGCACATGGTCAGGTTTAGAAAACAAGCAAACAAACATCACGGTTTAGCTTAAAATAAGACTCCTACTAATGTAATGTCACGTCATGGGACATACAACATGTGACATACGTTGCTAACGTAGCATGCCGCACATACTGGTACACTACATTGTTATTAAAATTACTCCATTGATGGGGCGTTGGTGGCTTTGTGGATAGAGCAGGCGCACCATGTACAAAGGCATCAGCCTTGCTGCAGCGGCCGTGGGCTTGATTCCAGCCTGCAGCCCCACACTGTGCATCATTCCCTCTCTCTCTCTCCCCCATCCATGATTCACTGTTAATTAAAGCCCAAAAAAAATCTTAAAAAAAAAATTCAGAAATCTACAAAAAAATGTAGCTGGGTACAGCAAAACAATCCCACTGAAATCCCCAGTGAATGGCTCCCCAAGTCAAAGCAACACTTCTTTATTTATAGCCCACAGAGTGACATTTTGACCTATTTGTGCTGCTCATTTGGGTATCATATCCCTACAAAGACTGTCGTGGTGCATTTGCGTCTGATCCAACATCTTCTGACAAAGCAGCAGTATTTGAGAAGTTTGTTTGTGGCCGGTGGCATCAGAAATAGCCATGATGCATATTATACCATCATGAATGATGCCTCTGTAAGTCAGTATTTGTCGCCAAAATCATTAACAAAGCAGCAGTATTTGATGAGTTGGGGGTGAGAATTGGCTGGCTACAGACATCTGGTATGCTCACATCTTCACACCTCTAGATTTCTTTGATTTTCAAACACGTAGTATTCAGATCCAACCAAAAGTGACTTAGTGACATCACATGAGAGAATATATCAGACTTAGTGTAAGTGTAAATGATAACATGTCAGGTGTTGAGCAGACAGCTCCCTCTGGAGCCCCAGAAAGCTTTGAAAACATTCTACTTTAAAGCAGCATTCAGACAATCATGGTGTGCTAAAATTCTCCAATCAAACCTATGATAAATGTCAAATTAAATACAAAAATGTGTATCCTGGCACACCTGTGTAGGATATAATCACAATATTGCACTGGACTTAATTGAGGACTACTGTGGCTAGAAGCAGACAATCAGAGCAGTGTCACTTTTCAGTCACACAGCATCATATTGATATGAGAGGTGGGAAACACTGAATGTGTGACAGCTGATTTTTTAGTTTTAATACTGAGCCAATAAAGGCCCAGTGGTAAAAAGTACCAAGTTCTCTCATCTTTTCTTTTTTTAACTGTGCAATTATTTTTGAACCAAACTTAAAATAGCAAACTTGTGAGAAAGAGAGCTGCCGTCTCCTGAAAAGATTCTTCCTCACTGACCTCATGACACACAACAATAATTAGAGCCAATTAAACCATGTGAGTGGCATTTTAATTGCACCCCACACATTTGTTACACTCCTTTAGCCAGTTGAATGGAAAAATATTGCTCATGTCTACCATCCCTACTGCAACTAATGCAATTTTAATTAAAGTTTTTCTTGCCACAGAACCCATCTCTGCTTTGTCCTTGGAGGTAACAAGTTCAGGCATGAACTGTAGGTATCACATTAGGCTGCCAAGATAGTAATAAATAATTTTGTGGTGATCGTGACTCAGTGTGCAACTATTTCTGGTATCCAGTTAACTGTGACTGCAAACAAGTAGCAAACCACAAAATATGTTGATCACTTGTGTTAGTCAGTGTTTGCATTGGCTGGCACACCCAAAACTCATTTTAAAGTCACGGGGGAGGCAATCCGCTGGCAAATCAGAATAAAATGGTATTAAAACAATGTCAATTTAGTGAGCGATTCCATGTGAAATCAGAATATAGCACAGTGACAGAAGTGTGTGTGTGTGTGTGTGTGTGTGTTTAAAGCTCATAGCTACTTTGTCGCAGCTATCACATCTCTGTGAACAACAGATGTCATGCAATAAGCTCACTGTAAACCTCACATCCCCCTGACATCAGGGTTCTCTGTGATTTAACAGTGTTTTGCAGTACCATGATGACACATTTCACATGTGGAAAGTGCTGACATCAGACAACAGTAGTGCCCCCAAGGAGAGGCCACTATTGACAAGGCAGCTGTCTGGAGGACGTAACATATTATGAAACCCTGAAGAAAAAATCTTCTTTTTTTTGTGTGTGTGTTTTTCTAGGTTGGGTACAGTTCTACATTGCTGTAGGTAGAAAGGTCAGTGAATTACTAAATGAAAGTTTTTGCAGGTATGAAGTACACTTTACCAAGGTGCTCTTCAATACGACTGCTGCAGAGACAACAGAAACGTAAGAAAAGTACAATAATTTAAAAATGGCCATGGATGTCATGTTAGTTTGCGTAATGTCATATTCACAATATACTGTCTCAGACAGCAGCACTAGCGCTGATAGTCATACAATGCATTGCTCTTTAAGAACCGATCAAGGATCGGTTACATAACCACACAGGACAAACTTCACCATGAGATGAATTGGTCTCAGAGGAGCAGGGAATAATAGCTTAGGTTATATTAAGTAATTCAACCTTTATTTGTGCAGGAAAGGGTTTGCTGAGCATGCATGCTCTTTTGCAATGAAGCACTGTTTCACATTTACACGGATATATTCACACCTGGGAGCTCCAGCTACAGTTTTCAAGGCTTTGACCGAGATAGACTTTTGAAGGTTGTTACAGATACAATTGTACTGGATAAACACCTTGGTAAAGTGCAGAAATACACAAGGATTCAGTGGTACCTCTATGGTTGTCCCAACCAGTTACAAAAAAAAAAAAAAGAAAAAAAAAAAAGAAAATCATACTTGAACAATTATGAACACAGTCTGACTCCAAGCCAGATCAGAGAAACACAATGTTCTAAGATATAATAATAAGGTGAGGTAGTGGTAGTGGTTAGCACTGTCGCCTCACAGCAAGAGAGTTCCTGGTTCACTGTGCCCAATATGGGGAATAGTGGGGGCTTTAGAAAAAATGGGAAACCCTGCCATTAAGAAGAATGGAGGTCAATTTTTGGAAAGGCGGGAAGGCTGTATTCATCGTTTATGTTCATTCAAACATGTTACTTGGCTAAGCAGAACGCTTCAACTCATTATAATTCAATAACATTGCATGATTTACAACGAGGGGATAATAAGATAAATGTGTTACTTACAGGTTGAGATTGATCCATGTCCATGTCTTTCAGTCTAGCGCGTCTTGTTTGAACACTGCAAACAGTAGCTCAGTAGCTCTGCGATTGGTTTAAAAGTGTGGAGAAAATGTAAGGAGCCATACGATTGGCTGAAAGCAAACACACCTGATTAACTGATGAATCTGTCAATCAGAATCATAAATTTGATTGACAGATTTATCAGCCAGTGGTGACGTTCGTTGACCAGTGACGTCAGGGGAGTCTCAAAATTCACCACACAGTTTTCTCTCACAAATGTAGAGAGGTTCACAAATGAGAAGCAGTGTGTAAATGCACATTCAGCGATTCGCATGATCTGTGCCTCAAAATAATATTTGAATTTATATTACAAGTTTGCATAAAAATTATATTTGTGAACCAGAGCGTGTGCATTTGTGAAACAGATCATGGGCATTTCCAAATTTATATTACAAGTTTGGATAAAAATTATATTTGTGAACCAGAGCGTGTGCATTTGCGAAACAGATCATGTGCATTAGTGAGTCCGAAATACAACTGCGAACCAGAGCATGTGCATTCTTTAAAAAACCCTGCGTGAGTTCATTCATTATGAGACTGATCTGACCCCATACAGTAACATACACGACCCCTGAGCCAAAGCACAAGCTGGTGCAAAGCAACAGACTCTCTTTAGCAGTCAAGCCAGTAGCTCACACATGGTTGCATAGTACAAACCCTCCAAACCATGGAACGAGAGCCGCTGCACAGCTATAGCCTTTCGCAAGTAGCTGATCTTAACCAACCCTTAGCTAGCTTAGCCCTGTTTAGCACTCCAGAGGCCCCATCCTCACAGCGAATATGTAATGTTTACCCCTCCACACTCTCAGATACAGTGCAATATTATGTATTGTACTGTATGCCTTTGCCCATTTTGGCCTTCTTCATCTCCATTAATGAAACATATTCTGTGAACTAATTTAGGCAGTCACATGCTGCCACTACACTCACAAGACATTGTGTACTTTTGCTGTTACTGATCATATAGAATTTCAAGAGCCCCACCTGCACCCCAGCATCCCCCTCTAAGCTCTGAATCTGTTTTCTACAAATTTATTATTGTCAGTCTACCCTTCCTGCTGTACTGTGCTTGGTGTTTCCTTGTGGGAAGAGACAAGGTCAGAGCTTAAACCCCAAATATTATCCCTGTACTTCTACAGTGTTGGGAACATAAATTAGGCATCACACAGAGGCACCAATTATGTAGGGAACATAAATTTCTGGGCGTCACATGGAGGCACCAATTATGTTGGGAACAACAATATTAGGCCTCACCAGGGGGCACCATTTATGTTGTAAATTGGAAATGATTAATAATTATTAATAATGATTAATAATTATGTTAAATAATGTGACTTAATGAACATTAAATCAGCTGCTTAGCCGGCAGAAGAAGGCTGGAAAGAGCTGTGGCTCCAGATGCAGTCTTTGTTGTGTCCTTTGTTCCAAAGGTGAAACTCTGAGGAAGCTGGTCACTCAGGGTCTTTGCAGAGTTAGACGCTGGGTGCTAACTCACTTGGTTCTCCTTGTTGCTAGAAAACTAGTTGCAAACCTTGTGCTTGCAAATCTAACTTCTCTGGTTCAGGTTTTCCTCTGCCTTGAGCGTGGTCAAGTCGTGGTCCAGGAGAAAGAGAGTCTGTGAGCAATTGCCCTCCCTTTAGTGGTTTGGGGCAATGGCCTCTGAGTTGGTCAGAGGTGGTGTGTGCTGCTCGGCATCTCACGAGCAAGAGAGCATCTGGGCTGCTCCAGGCCCAGCCGAAAAGAGAAAGAGTCTGAAGGGAGCAGACCTTCTACAGATGCCTGTGACACCACAGAGTCACATGTCACTGTAAAAATCCTGTCCAATCAAGTTTGGCGACTGGCGACAAGCCTTCTCATGTCCAGTTTAGATTTTAACAAATGACAAATCATCTGTGGTCCTGTGAATCCCAACAACAGCAACATAATCTATTCCATGTGAGTCATTCCATTTGAGTTGATTGAGCTCCCTTTGGCCTGACGTATGAAGTCAAATCACAGAGGTTAAACAATCAGAAAGTTTGATTCATTTAACTCTGGCTGAGATGAGACAGGGGATGGTTTTCATTATGCAGAGTGGTGTTAAAATGAGACACACAAACACACACATACAATTAGAACTGCACACACCAACTGAGCCCCAAATGACCACCGGCAGTAGCTGCATCATGCATCATCAGGCATCTGATTTCTGATAAGAACTTTCAAAGACCAAGAAGAGAGCTGGGAGACTGTGTTGAGGAAATCAAAGCCAGGTAATCTGACCTGCATAGTAACAGCTGAGATGAAACAAGTTATGCTGATGTGCTGTGATCTTATAAAGTGAAGGATATCGCACCACCCACTGAGTGCATGGATTTAGAGAGTCAGTCTGATTGTAAATGGGATATCACACCCTGTGAGATGTCTGATATCTTAAGGATTGCTCACCAGGCATTTTCTGTTGGCCCCCTCCCCTGAAACTTCCCGAGAGCACCATTCATTCACTGTTTTGTCTTGGCAAGGTCAACATACATTTGTGCTCATTTTGAAATCTAAGTCCATGTCTTATACAAAACATCGACCAACAACCAGAATTGACATTTCCTAACTCTTTTGAAAAGTGGCACATAAGTGCTGTGATTATTACGAGTTCTGAGTAAAGAATTTTAGACCCAGGTGTAACCTGGGGTATGCATGCCATCTGATATTCCTGACAAAGCACTATGCCATCCAAGGCAAGGGTCATGGTCCAAAGGGAGACAGTTGAAACTGCTAGTCTTGTTAACCAAAGCTTATAACTTAATATAACATAGGCTCTGAGAAAGTAATCACAGCCAGAGGATAATCGTGTTAGCCTTTATAGTTGGCAACGCCGTATGATAGCAGATGCTTTTAAGTATCCGAAAGTAATTCTGCAATATGGTCTCCATGTATACTTCACATTTCCCAGCCAGAGACTCGGAAATGCATGTCAACTTAGGCCAGAGACTCACCTTGCCGTCTTACATCGCAACATCCAACCTGTGACCAGACCAGGGTTCAAACCAGTAACCCTCTTGTTGTGAGGCAAAAATGCTAACCACTGCACCACTGTGCCCCCACTCCTGAGGATGCCTTGTGATGAAAGGTGTCGTTGAGGTACACAACTGAAGATGCGTCTGAATGGTGGCAATATTGTCTAGTAGTCATCTCCAAGAACATCCCCACTTAAGTTAATTGTAGTGCAGAAACTTCACTCAGTCCAACTAATTTGCAATTTTCTACTAAGGATTATTAAAGTATCTATCTATCTATCTATCTATCTATCTATCTATCTATCTATCTGATAGTAGAGAGAGATGGACAACAAATTACCCTAGCCAGATTCTAACTGGAGACTGTGCAGTATAGGATTATAGTAGCTGTTGGTTAAGCTTTCTCAGAAAAGGCTCCAACTGCACCTGAAAATTAAAAGACCAAAATGCCCTTGCACAAAATAAATTCATCTGTAAATCCGATCCACGAGGGAATCATTAGACAACTCTGACATGCTACCCTCCTCTGCAGCCTATTGTTACAGACTGAGTAGCTACAAAACAACAGTTAAGGGTCAGTGGCTTGCTAAAGGGCACTTTGATGGCAGTTAATTTGAGCAAAGGAGAGTGTTACCTATTTTCTTCCTCTAACTCAAATCCTCCCAAGCTCCTCTCGAGATTTAAACCCCTGACCCTCAGGCAAAACCCATTTTCCCCATCCTTCAGGCTGAAGCTGCCCTTTACCAACTAACCCCCCTCCCCAGTTCTTGTCTTTAAGTTTGTCCCAAACATTTAGCTCAAGTCATTGTCTGTATGCATCCTTGGCAATCTGCCCAGGACTCTCGTTTTTATGTTTTACAGTGGAGACACGTATACACATCCCTGTGGCAATGTGAATAATGAGAACATGTACTTGGGAGGAGAGGAACAAAAAGGGAACCAGCAAAGATGGAAGACAGGATAAAATAAAGATGACCTGATATTTTAGAGGTTTCTCAGTACATACAGTATGTTTTCAGAGCATGAATGGAGGATAAAGTGTATATTTAGGCATTCTATTGAAACAGGTACATGTCACCCACTCCCTGATCCATTCTTCCAGGGCCTGGATGGTAGGCTTACCATGAGGGAAGTGGCAATTATTATTTGAAAAGGTGTAATGGGTGTATGTGTAGGCCGGTTGGCATTGTATCTGCTTGTATTTGTGCAATTCTTCCTTTTTTGCAATCAGTAGCAGAGTAAGTAGAGGGTGTCTCTAGAACGTCTCCTTCAAAAGAAGGATTCCTCCAGTATGACGATGGGCCTGATTGACAGGCCCACACTGCCACATTACCATTCAACTCAGAGCTGAGAACAGATATAAAACAACATGAAAAAAGCTTTATCAAGAGTAATTAATTAAATCGCACAAACACACAAATGCCAACATGAAGACAAACTCTGTTGAAACTCTTTTATGCTCACCTTTTTATGTTCAGTCTTAATTGGTCAGCACAATTGGTTATGCTAGCCACCCTTGGCCACATGCGAAGGCAGCGCCTCTCTTTGTTACCGTGCCAGAATGGATACAGGGATCACTGTCGCCATAATCAGCAGGCCATGCTTTGGGGTTTTACATAATAGAGGACCTACTCTCAATGAGCTGCAATCAGTGGTTATGTGTGTGTTTATTTTTGCAAAGGCAGGACAAAATATAATACTTCTTCCCATCCGGTGTCTCTGCCGGTGGGGCTGATTGGGAGAATTCACCCCTGAAGGAAGTGAGCTACGAATTTGATATCCTTTGTTTAATTGTGCTACTTTGGAGATGCAGAGGTCAAACAGACGCAGATGCTCTAACCCCATCATGTCATAAGAAGTCATCCTCGAACACCAGATACACTCAGGAATAATTCATCAATTCCACATTATCTCTGGAGCACCACAGTCACCACATGCTTTGTGCTGAGTAAACAGCAGCGGTTTTCCAGCGGCCACAGAGGCAAAATGATCCGCTCATTTTGTTTATCCTCCAAGCTTGTACTAAAACCAGGGAGTGGAGTGGCAACCAGGCAAACAGCACAGTTCAGCAGCTCAGTTCCACTGATAGGGCAGGGATTGAGAGTAAAGGGTATCTGATTTCCCTGTTTGGCCCACCCACTTAAACACTCGCAACGAGCAGGAGTTAGAGCCTCAGAGCCCTTTGCGGTGGGTTTCCTCATTTTATAACAAGCCTTGTTAACTTTTTTGCCAATTCAGTGTGCTTTGAATTATCCTGCAGATGATTTGAGTCAGGCAACCTTCATCTTTGTCATCCCCCAACCTCCATCCCTTTAACCAAACATTTGATTGTTGTTAGCTGCAGGGGGAAGCTTATAACATTCCATATTCTGCCCATTTGTTGTGTTTTCACGGGAAAGGGAATTGTGTCTCTTCACTGTGTACTTAAGGAAATGCCACCCAAATCCAACAAAAATGTTTATATCCCTGGTCACAGAAGGAAAAGATAAATACACAGAGGGAAATCTGTTTGGAGTGATGAGGTAAAGATAACAAGGATAGAGAAAACAGTATCACGCTGACAGGCACATGTATAAACAGTTTGATAATGATTCAAATGGCTTGTTTAATACATGCAGACCGTGTTGTACAAGTATAAAGCAGGGGAAATGTTAGAAACAGATGAAATTGTCCTTGACAATCACTCAACAAGCTGCTCGAGCTGCAGAGTCAGATGCTTCTTGGACATACGGTTTGGGAACACTGCTCGGTATCGAGCAATGGCCCAGCCTTCCCCCGGCCTTGAGTCCATTTTATTAACAGCCTTTCTCACCCTCACTTTCTATTTTTACCTTTAATCTTCACTCTAACGCCCCCACTCACCCAATTTGTGTTTTTGCACATACAATATTCCCACCTTTACATTCTTCTTCATGCTACCATTGCTTTGACAGTAAAAGTGTTTTCCCAGTTCAGTTTTTTTTTTCTCACCTACCCACTCCTTTCTTATTTATCCACCTCTCACCTTCTCTTTCATCATACACATTTAATGAGCTTGGAATTACAAAGATCTTTTTTCCAATAGAAAATCGACTTGCTCACATATTCATGATCTCTGAATTTTTTCCTCCCTAGCCCTTTGAACTGAATTGATGCAATTTGTGTTAAAAACTGCACAACTTCTTAATCAAATAACACACAGATGGAATTTACTATTTCAGTGATATCTCCAGTGTTGATCAAGGATAAATGTTCATAAATCTGCCTAGAAATCAAAGAAAAAAGATGCTCTATCACTTTAGATATAGCATCACACAGATATACTCACTCAAGATGTTTTTACATGAATAACCCAGTGATTCTTGTCTGTACACCTGTAGTAACAATACCTAATGCAGCTTGATTTTTTGTGGTGCAGACCCACCAAAATAGGATATAACAAGCAGGACTCAAGTGGCAAGCTGACTCATACTCTTCAACTTTATACTTCATCACCTAATGAAGAATGGAAACACTAGTGGCAAGAACTGAAAACATACTGACAATGACAAAAAATAAGATGACCCAAATTCATTAAAGAATATATATATATATATATATATATATATATATATATGTACCCTCTGCTAGCCTCTGAGCTAGGCCCCGGCTCTCCGTTTGGATCCAACTGGAGCACCGAGCCCTGGTTTGTTATTCAGGTTAAAGTGGGATGAAGCAGAGGGTTTGTTGGGCAGCTGAGTGAAGTGGAGCCTGCGGAGGAAACACCGGGACTGTCTGGATGTAATAGTCCATGGAGGGGCTGCGGTGCTCGGCTGCACAGATAGGAAACCCCTCGGCTGACAGGACTCTGCTACTTTGTTTATCTCATGCATTCCTTGGACTTCTGGTTTCCCTTCTTGCATTATTTTCTGTTACGCAGGCACAGAACGTACGTGCTACTTGGCCGTCGGATGTGGTCTGTGTAGTGTGTTCAAATGCAATTGACACAGGGCGACGTGGGGCGACGTAGACAATGCAACAGTTGCCGCTAGTTCTTTGACGTCGGTTTGGTGTGTCCGCATCTTTACAACTAACCAGGTGAGAGCACAACTGAAGAAGATCTGTGTTAGGAAGGCCACAGGTTCAGATGGCATCAGCCCCAGACTGCTCAGGGACTGTGCTGACCAGCGGTGTGAGGTGTTGTCGCACATCTTCAACCTGAGCCTCAGTCGGGAGAGAGTTCCAGTCCTGTGGAAGACGTCCTGTGTGGTCCCAGTACCCAAGATAGCTCACCCCAGGGAGCCCAACCACTTTAGACCAGCAGCTCTAACCTCACACCTCATAAAGACCATGGAGAGGATTATGCTGAACCACCTGCAACCTCTGGTGAGCTCAATGCTGGATCCACTACAGGCATTGGAGTTGATGATGCTGTAACCTACCTCCTGCACAGGTCTCTCTCACACCTGGAGAACAGTGGGAGTTATGTGAGAGTCATGTTCTTTAACTTTTCATCAGCATTCAACACAATGCAACCATCACTGCTCAGGGGAAAGCTGGAGGAGGCGGGAGTCGACTGTCACCTGGCTGCTTGGATCATCAACTACCTCACTAGCAGACCACAGTATGTGAGGCTGCATGACTGTGTGTCTGATATACTAATCTGCAGCACAGGTGTCCCACAGGGGACAGTGCTCTCTCCTTTCTTGTTCACCCTGTTCACATCTGACTTCACTCACAACACATGTAATTGCCATCTACAGAAATTCTCCAATGATACGGCCATTGTTGGGTGCGTGTCTGAGGGGAATGAACAGGAATATCGGCAGGTCATGAAGGACTTTTTCAACTGGTGTGGGCTAAACCACCTGTACTTGAACGCCAGTAAAACAAAGGAGATGGTTGTCGACTTCTGGAGAAAGGCGCCTCCAACAACACAGGTGAACATCCTAGGTACGGACATTGAGACTGTAACATCATACAAATACCTGGGTGTTCACCTGAACAACAGACTGGACTGGGCAGACAACACTGATGCCATATACAGAAAGGGACAAAGCTGGCTACATCTGCTAAGACTGAGGTATTTTGGGATCTGTAGACCACTTTTAAAGACCTTTTATGACAGCATTGTAGCATCAGTTGTGTTTTATTCTGTTGTGTTTTGGGGGGGGGGGGGGGGGGGGGGGGGGTGTAGTTTGTATTGCTGTTGTGGTTGTTGATGCTGTTGTTTCTGCTGTCATTATCAAGTACCAGTTACATTACATCACAGCCATCCACTGTAGCACTTAACTCACTGCACTTTAATATGTTATTTTATACATCAGGCAGAGTACAGATTTTTATGGTATTTATTTATTATTCATCTGTCCTGTATCCTCTTTTATATTAGGCTGCTGTGACAAATGAATATCCCCCCGGGGATAAATAAAGTCTACCTTACCATACCTTTGTAAAAAAGGTGATGAACATGGTAAATGTTAACCCTGCGAAACATTAGCATGTTAGCATTGTCATTGTGAGCATGTTATGATGCTCATGTTAGCATTTCGCTAGTAGTACCACTGTGCTTCAGTACAGCTTCTCTGAGAGCATGGCTATAGACTGCTTATGTGTGGTTTATAGTTTTGAGCTTCACATATCAGAAAATGACTTAATCACCCACTTGCATCAGCAAATTTTTATTGTACCAAATCTCACAGCAATCCATCCTTTGCTGAATGCTCCAAAAGTTGTTGCAGCACTGGGTCATGTCTCTGAATTTTTGTAACCAGGCTCGTGCTGCACTTTTCAGTTTGGTGGAATGACTGGCTGAGCTGGTTTGCCTGCACAGACATCTGTATATAAGCAGCAGTCATAATTACAGTACGCAAATGCAATGTTTGGCAGTACGTCAGTGTTTACAGTGTGTTTTCACGGCCAACTTAGAAAATACTGTTGCTTTGTCAATGATGTGGCATCAGATACTGACATACAGAGACATCTGTTGTTTCTGATGCTACCAGCCACAACTGAACTCCGCCGAATACTGCTTTGTCAGTGGATGTTCATACCTATGCACCAAGATGCTTTTTGCGGTGATGTGTTACTTACCAAGCGTTGGCTATTTCTGATGCTCCCAACAACTACCATAGTATAAAGAGCAAGAAAGGCCCTATGGAGCAGGCAAAAGGTGAGGTGGATGGGACAAACAAACACTAGACTTTCACCTAAGAGCCTGCTGTTTATTTCCCGTGTGAAACCAAATGTCAGTAGAGTTATTATAAAAACAAAGTGGTGCGCTACTGTGTAGCAAGCTACAGTAGTAACTAACATCACATGACATATGTCACCTACTGTAAGAGCTATACTTAAACCACCATTTTTTTTTCTAAATCTAACCAGGAACTTTTGTTGCCTAATGCCTTGATGAAATAAATGTACAAATGAAGTGTTTTAGTAGTAAGTAGTAAGAGTTTTTTTGAAGACTATGCATCTAACACGCAGAAACTGTACATTTCCTGCGAAATTGGAAGTGTATTTTGAAAAGACACAATGCATGTTAAAAGTGTTAAATGTTAACCTGGAAATCCAGATGCCCCGCCCCTAGCAAATTCGAATTTGCACTGTATGGGAATCTGGCCCCGACGAGCAGAGCCCATTGAATCACAAATCGGACCAATCAGATCAGTTTATCTGACAGAGGCGGGCTCTGGGCAGACGTGACATGATTACGACAGCGCTGCACCGCAGGAGTTGAAAAGTAAACAGCCAAGATGGCAGCTGCTGAAGGACCGCGTCCATTTAATTTAGCTTTGGAAGAAAGACTAAGCCAACTACACTTACCTTTTTCCTTGAGAGAGGAACAGAAGGCTGCCCAGAAGCCTTCCTTTCCAGGAAGGATGTTTTTGCTGTTTTGCCGACGGGATACGGCAAAAGCATAATATATCAGTTAGCCCCACTGTTCGTCAAACAAATGGGGCTTAATGCAATGAATATGTCACCTTGTTTTTTGCTCTGATTGGCCATCGTGCTATCCAATTGCGTGCGGCGGCATTTGAAATGCCTCAGTTAGTGCTGCCCCTTGGGTACGCAGGGTGTATCGGTGAGGGCCAGACTCAAAATCTTTCTAGATTTGAGTCTGGATTTCCAGGCTAGTTAATATGACACCATCTGTTAATGTCCAAAACTGACACATCAGGCCACCTAACACATCATATTTTAACGTTTAGGCCAACTTACAAAGCAGTGGTAATGTGTGGGGATGAGAACATATTTGGCATTTAATACTGTTGCCAGGCAGCCTACTTTTCTGGCAACGTTCTTCTCGTAACACTTGTTAACTTATTGCTTATCCTCAAAATGTTTTATTCGGACACTCCCTGTTGTTCAAAACATATTGCATTGAACATTAATGCCTCTATGCATGCTCATAGCTCTTGTGCCTGCGGAAGCCTGCACCACGGAGTATAAACAAAGCTTTAGTCTTACTGTAATGTCTTACAGATCATCCTTTATTTCTGTCCCATACTCCCCTTCTTCCAGCAGTATCAGTGGCCTCGTCCTCCCCATCAGGCTTCTCTCAGTTTTTACTGAAAGATTCCCTCCTGGACACCGTGCCTGTACAGTTGGAGATACAGTATACTGAACATCAACTACAGCAGAATACTAATGTCCATTGATCTGTTGGAGACATAATATTTCAATCAAAGGGACAGCATCCTCCAAGTCTCCAAACTTGTTTCGATCAATGTGCAATAACCATAAAAGCTATCGAGCTGAGACGGGGGGGGGGGGGGGGTTAACAATCATGTACAATTAAATCAAAGTTTACCACTCAGCAGTGCTATCCATTCACATATCCATCCACTTGGCCTCATTTGGCTCTGTTCAAAGTCTGTGAGGAAACATACTGTGTTCATCAGAGAGAGACAAAGGCAGTAAAACTTGTTTCTCGCTACCTCTTAGAGGAAGGCAGGAGTTAATTAAAATGTGAGACACCTCGCTGAATATCTTTAGCACTGTTTCCAAGCAGGCTTCTCAACGCCCAAGAGTAAAGGAGGGGAGGGGGAATGATTTTGAGTAGGTGAGACAGAGAGAGAAATGAGTTGGAGGGCGGCAAACGCAGCACTATTTCAGCATGCAGATCTGACTAGACAGGCTGAAGCTGCAAATTGCTTTTAGCAGTCAATTTCTCACCTTAATTAAAAGAGGGGAGAGCTCCAGCTACAGGCTACATCACTTTCAGCATCTGCTTTCCATGATAAAAGTGAGACAATGGTGTTTTTTTTTTTTTTCTATTTTCTGCCTCCAACCTCCTGTTGATAAACCGCTGAGTGGTGTTGAGTCAGGTCAAACACTGATGCTTAACCTGTGGTGTGAAACCTCAGTGGGCTGAATGGCAATTAAATGTGCTTTTGCCAGCTTGTCCTGTGAATGCTGCGGCCACCACTTTTTCTCCCTCCCTCTCTCTCTCTCTCTCTCTCTCTGTCTCTCTCTTTTTTGTTTGTTTAGTCAAACCTGCAGTGGCATTATAACTGCAGAAGCCATTGGTGGCTTGGTTAATTAAACCAACAAATCATCCATCTGGAGAGTCCTTTTGTCCACATTGATCGCTGCTGGAAAATGTTTTCAAATGATTGCTTATAATGAATACAGCAGGAGGCATTTCTATTCAATGTAATGTTTTGCCTTATCACTCTCTACAGTAATAGATTAAATAAATATAACATGCAATTTTACAACCTTTATATAGAGTTTGATGTTGTGTGTTGTTAAAGGCAAAAGAGCATCTGCATATTTCAGGCTCTTGGTGCCTTTGTGATTTGTTGTCTTACAAAATTTAAATGCTAAGACTGCAATGCTCCCACAGAAGAGGTAAGGCTGTTTATATGTTTGCAGAGTGGAATTGTGTTCAGACAGAACAACCTCATCAGAGCAACCTCATTTGTTTCAATAAGGCCGCTATGGTGGGCTGCACAGGGCTCACACAGGAAGAAAAGCAAGGTCATTTAGCAAAAATGTACAACCCGTCTCATCCTCTGCAAATGGAATAATTGCAAGGGCACATTCCTGGTAGATTACTTAATAACATGAAGGCCATGTTTCCACTGTTTACCAGGTGATCATTTGGGGTCCGGGAGACACCAGACTCTCTGAAACAGATCACGCCTAACATATTACTACTTTATCACTTTTATACTTCTACTATGGTTGATCTTGACCTGAGAGCATGTTTCCAAACCAGTAGTTAGCTACAAAAAATAAAAAAAAAATAACTTCTGTATTTTTCCAAAATTTCAATCAAAGCCTTTCTCAGACATGCACCGCTTTATACTACTATGAAGGACGTTGCAATATTTCTGTATCACTTTCAACATAGCTCACAGAAATACGTGAAATGACCACGAACTCTTAACACCACATTCTGTGGTGGCAGCACGTAATGGGTTGAAATTACGTGCCGGCAACATGGAAACAATGCCAATGTAAAGTCAATTAGGATCCTTTGTCGTGGTGTACACACAAATTCCCTGGTTCAACAACGTCACCTCAACCTCATTTTCCTCAGTGATATCTTTAACATTGCAGTATACACACAAAAACACAAAAGTGTTCTTGATATTAAAACGGCAAATATATTCCTCTGTCATAATTTCCCCTCAATAATGATAATAATAATAATAATAATAATAATAATAATAATAATAATAATGATAACATGATAGTTCAGCTTTACTAGATATTTCCCAAAAATGCTGTTTCTAGAGTACAAGCTAAAATATCTGAAATTAACCATCATCCTTACTTTCTCTTAATATAGTTCATCTAGGTGCAGTGTCATTACTAGTTTGGCTTTACTAGATATTAGATATATTCAGTAGATTTATCTTTTAACAACCCTATTTTACAACTCTACTTTACAAGCCGGAAGAACTACCATCCCAGAAACACTGTTTCTAGAGTACTAGCTAAAATATCTGAAATTAAACAACATTCTTACTTTTTCTTAACATAGTTCATCTAGGTGCAGTGTCATTACTAGTTCAGCTTTACTAGATATTAGATATATTCAGTAGATATATCTTTTAACAACCCTATTTTACAACTCTACTTACAAGCCGGAAGAACTACCATCCCAAAAATGCCGTTTCTAGAGTACTAGCTAAAATATCTGAAATTAAACAACATCCTTACTTTCTCTTAAAGCCACAGTGTGTAGGAATTTCTCCCATCTAACGTTGAAATCATATATTGTATTCAAACAGATGGCGCACTCTAGTGCCTCACTGTTTCAAACACGTATTGCAACAACTGTAGCCGCTGTGTACCAAAAAGCTATGATAACACTGATGAAACCATGTCATCCGATACTTCATGGAGTATTCATTCAGGTTCCTACACGCGACGCGAGTTGACAAATCCCCTCCTCACCATGCTGGCTGTGTTTACAACGTAGGACTTTTGGGGCGGATGTAAATTGAAACAAACCAATCACGTCTTGTCCTTTGACAACTGACAAGTGGCTCAACCTCACACACCTCATCCCTCTCCTCGCATTTCTGCGCCGCTAACAGCTGTTAGTGGCCAGCGGCACTACTGCCGCATAACAAAGTCCCACTCTTTGAGCATAAAGGCCCGAACATACTCGGGCGGAACATACGCGGAACGGATTCCGCGGAGGTCCGTGCGGACTCAAAGCGGACATCCGCAAGCCCTGTGCACGCAAAGCTCAGATTTTACGACCGCGCGGACTCCGCTCCGCGCACCAGTGACTGCTCGGCATGTATTTTTCACATCGCGGGGATTTTTCACGGACATTTTTACAGGAAACTACAACGCGGAAGTGCGCTCGACTATGAAAGCCCGAATGACTGCGGACATTCCTCGTGGAGTCCGCTCCGCTTATAGTATGCCCAAGTATGCTTGTGTCGTTACAGGAAACTACAACGCGGAAGTGTGCTCGACTATGGAAGCCCGAATGACTGCGGACATTCCTCGTGGAGTCTGTTCCGCATGTGTTCCGCCCGAGTATGTTCGGGCCTTAATGCAGGATCATGTATTATGCAGCATCATGAGAGACGGAATCCTCTTCGCCAAGAAAGTGCAAAAGGGAATCAAAAAGGCAGCGTGACCGGCGAATTAAAAAAACAAGGGTCAGCATTGGGGTTGCCTTTCCCAGGTGGAGAGAGCTGCTGAAGGAGAAAGGTAATACAATCACAGGCCAGCGCTAACAGCGGCTAACAGCAGCTAACAGTGGCTAACAGCTAACAGCTAACAGCTAACAGCGGCGCAGTGATGCGAGGAGAGGGATGAGGCTGTTAGCGACTGGCCGCTAACAGCGGCTAACAGCCACCAGCGGCGCTGGCCTGTGATTGCATTACCATTCTCCCTCAGCAGCTCTCTCTACCTGGGAAAGGCTACCCCGATGTGGGCCTTCGTTTTTTTTAATTCGCCGGCCACGCTGCCTTTTCTATTCCCTTTTGCACTTTCTTGGCGACAAGGATTCCGTCTCCCATGATGCTGCATATGCATGATCCTGCATTATGCTCAAAGAGTGGGACTTTGTTTCAAATTTGCCAGGGTAGTAGCAAAGCGCCTCTTGCTCCTCTCCTTCGGCTCCTCAGTCACACAGTGCTGGCCTGGCTCTCAACGAAAATGCCGAAGGCGGTGCTGTATGTCCCTTGCTGGCAGGTGTATTCTCAAGATGGCGAAACGTAATGGAACCCCACAGACGACTTACCCGCACGATGTACAAACAAATCCGAAATTCTCCTTTTACGAGAATAAGTCAGATTATTGGTGGAGGTAATAGTACACCAGTGATGACATATTTATGAATGCAGACATCAATTTTTGCCAATAAACAACTGAAAATGTTACACAATGTCCCTTTAACGTAGTTCATCTAGGTGCGGTGTCATTACTAGTTCAGCTTTACTAGATATTAGATATATTGGGTAGATATATCTTTTTACAACCCTATTTAGAACCCTGCTTTGCAAATCTGAAGAACTACAACTATGTTGCTGATATGTATCAAACTGCATGGCGTGGTCCCAGGGAATTGTAGCTTTTAAAAAATATAAGTGTTTTTCCTAGATTTGGAAGTTGTTAATATTGAATTCAGAGTACACTGTGGACTTTAAGGGGGATGGTAAATACATTTGTGTAGTCAGATTTTAAATATCTAATTTCTAAATGGGTGAAAATTAATATTATCCATATTTTTCCCATATCTGACAGCACCCCCAGTTGCTGACTACACTCACATGATAGTTGAGGTCAAGAGCTCTCTATAACAGTTGGTCCCATGTCTGTTACCCCTTTTTTTGCTGAATTATAAGCTTTCAAAGGTCAAAGGTCAGCATTTCAAGGTCAGTATTTCAAAGCAGGAGCCACGTAGAATCTTCATACTGACATATGTTACTCTCCAAGTTGAGACATTTCCAGTGATGTATTTGGTTTAGCTCTACGACAAAGTTTTGATTTTTTTCATTTTTTGGACACAAGCCATGCCAGGTCTAGTTTCAGAGAGCACTTTGAAGGCCCACTGTATAAATTGAGTTTTGTTTGTTTCTTTGCTTGTTTTTTTTTATCTTTTTTACTGTAGATAGTTACTAAAATGAGAATTTAAATTATATTTAAATTTTAAAATCTATTTACAGAGTGGAATGGTGTAATAAATTGTGTCTAAATTTTCTATTTAGACACTATTTATTATTGCTTAGATATTATTTATTATTGTATTTACTTTTAGCATGCTCTACTTTTATCTACTGTATATGTTAAAATTTATTTAATAACTAATTTATTTTATGTTACATCTTAATATTTTATGTCATTTATCATAGTTTAGTTCTTAACTCCAGTGTTTCCTCAGTGGAAGCCGTGTGCACTGGGTGGGTAGGGTGGAGGGTTCAGACCATCGCCTTTTGGCAGTGACACTCTCTTCCCCTGCCTGGGCCGGGATGCAGGTTCCTGCTGGCAACCGGGTTGCCGGGGGCGGCGGCCACCTCCCGATGCGGATGGCTCCATGTGATGGTGTTTCCTCTCTGGTTCTTCTGTGCTCAGCCTTATTTTTTTCTTTTTATTTATTTATTCACTTTTTCTTTTATTTTTCTTCTATTTTTTTTTATCACATCTGGATGGAGGTGAGGGGGTCTGTGGGGGATCTGTTGGAGATGGGGGGGGCTCTGCTTTTAACATGTAAACACTTTGTTCTACATTTGATTGTATGAAAATTGCTCTATTAATAAAGATTGATTGATTGATTGATTGATTGATTGATAATAGTCCGGAAATTCTGTCTTCATCCCGTTTATATTGCCATGGTACAAGATTTGATGCACACACACGCACACACGCACGCACGCACGCACACACTTTTTTTTTTTAAAGAATATTTTTGTGTGCTTTTTGCCTTTAATAACAGGACAGAGAGTGAAATGGGGAGACAGAGAGAGAGAGAAAGTGGGGACAGACATGCAGCAGAGGGCCGCGAGCCAGATTCAAACCCGTGGCCGCTGCAGCGAGGCAATGCCTCTGTACATTGGATGCAGGCATTATCCACTATGCTACTGACATCCCCCCCACACACACTTTTCTTAACATAGATAGTGGTGTTTGGATTCAGTTGCGACAGATGGGTGGCAATTTGAAATGGAATGAAGCCCACGGATGGCAGACAGTACAAAACAGTAGTCGAACGCGCCACGTCTGCCCACAGCACAATGCTCTTAAAGCCCTATGCTACTAAGCTGGCAAAATACATTCATTTTATTTTATGACCTTGATATTAACCTGTCATAATTTTGAGTTATCATGGACACTTTGTGTTTTTGTGTTTACAGGAATGTTAAAGATATCATTGAGAAAAAATGAGGTCAACGTGACGTTGTTGAACCAGGGAATTCGTGTGTACAGCACGACAAAGGATCCTAATTGACTTTACATTGGCATTGTTTCCGTGGTACCGGCACATAATTTCAACACATTACATGCTGCCACCACGGAATGTGGTGCTAAGAGGTCGTGGTCATTTCACGTATTTCTGTGAGATCAGTTTGAATCTCAATCTTCATTTCTTATGCACAAAAAAAGTAAAATCTAATAAACTTTGAAAAACTGTGAAAGAAACAGTTCTTGAGATTCTTCTCAGATCCGAGTCAAAACAAATTTACATTCATGCCACCTATGTAGCTAATAACATAACCTTCCAGCAAATTGCTTTATGTGCAGCATGAGGGCAAACAGGAATGAAATCAGAGTCTCAACTTACTGTCCTGTCTTCAGTGTGTGTGCATCTGTCTGATGTTTTAAAACAGGCAGCAAAATTTTGCTCTCTAAAAATGGTAAATGAAGACATTGATAGAAATGTAGATTGGATTAACTATGAGAAGCAAGGCAATCGTTAATACTCAGGTAAATACATTTTTTAGATCCATCAGTGATGCAGTCTGTTAGAGTTTTTATAGGGATGCACTGACTCATTAATTGCACATCAGTACTGACTGATATTTGCCTGTTAATTACTATCGGCAAATAAGAGGACATTCACTGACGGCAGTTGCTGATGTTTTTCTGTTGTGTCCCGTCAATTTTGCGAAAAATCAGGGCTCAAGCATTACAGTGTCTCAGTGTCCCAGGGACAAAACAAAAACATGTTTGAGATGAACAGAGATCTTCTCCAGGACTCCTTTGAGACAAAAGGACGCAGTAAACTCACTTTCAACACATCAGAGGATGCACCATGTTGTTTCATTGATAATGCTACATTCAATAAATTTGTGTTGACATTGGCAGAAGGAGAGCTAGCTATTAGCTATTGGCAGCCAGTTGCTAGAATCAACAGCTGATGGAGGTTGCATTGAGCACAGACGAAAAATAACGTATCAACTGTTGTTTGTGGACTGCCATTTTTGCATTTTGGCTGTCACTATATTGTTTTTTTTTTTTTGTTTGTTTGTTTTTTGGAGCCAGACATGACCATGTTTTGACAAGAGGCTGTGGAGATGCAAGAAGTGGATCTGACTCACAGACTGTTGTGACAGCCTTTCACTCTATCGGACCCATCCTTAAATAACTTTGGGCCTTAAAGAGGCAACAGATAGCATTTTTTCCTAAATATATCATTATGAAAATAATGTGGGTTGCACAGGGTAGTGGCCACAGTAAAATCAGACTATCAGCATTTACATAGGTCACTTAGTGGCTTTGCAATCTTTGCAATAAGCTTCTGCCACCGGTGCCAAAGTTTCGCGGAAAAAAACTGCTTTACAACAGGAAATACGTCATGTACTGCGAAACTGGTCAGTCAACCAATCAGGGACTGGAGCTGGTCCTTATGAGGAGTTGGGCATGAGATAGTTGAGTCACGAGCACAATGGCAGACGGACAAAATTTGGAAACAAGTGAAAAACGGCCTAGGGAAAGAAAACAAGCTCCTCTGTCTGAGGAGGCAAAGAAAAGCAAAAAGGAGAGCAATAAAAGAAGAGGAAAAACAAGAGTAAACCTCAGTCAGCTGTTCAAGAGATGGAGGGAGCTCTGTGATCAAAGAGGTTTCAAAACTGATGTCCAGCTAGCTTTCTTTCTAATGGATCAGTAAGTAACACGGCTAAATGTTAGCTAGATGAGAGAGGACTGTACTGTACTGGCTGCTAGTTAACTCCTAGCTGGCCAGCATCGCAAATCGCCGCAACCAGGGACCGGGTAGCGAGTGTTGGTCGGCTGACATCCTTATTGCCATTCTGCCATTCAGCCCTTGGACAGTGATATCCCCCCTTCCTTCTGTTGTCTTCTCACGGAGGCAGCTATCGACAGAGCATCAAAATCAGTTAACGTTAGTCCACACAGCTCTCCCAAGCTGGCCTGGAGAGCAGGGAGATCATATCGGTCACTGGCCATAAATGTGAGGGCAGCCTTCGCAGCTACTGGGCACCCAGCATCTCCGACCGGGAGAAGTGGAGTAAAATCCTCTCCTCCACTCCAAAAAACAGCCGCAGTTTGTCTGGTGAACGCCTCTCCTCTGTCAATACACTCTGCCAGCAATTTAATAATATTGATGCCAGTTGTCACATTTGAATATTTTAGTAGTAAGCCATGTTCTAAGCTAATAGATAGATAGATAGATAGATAGATAGATAGATAGATAGATAATGTATAGTGAGCCAGTGACTGTTGAAAGAAAAAAAAAAAAAACTCCATTCCCCTGTCGGGAGTTATTTTTCAACTGTCACCGGCTCACTATACATTATCCCTATGTGTCTACTGTATGGAAGCGATTCGTGACCAGTATTTAAATTAAAATGCATTTGCAGAAATGCTTTTTCCTTTTAAGAATGTGGCTGCATTATTTGACTCATAAATAAAATTAATCATCAATCATCCTATTTGCATTTTAATTTTCTTCTTCAAGACTGCTCATTCTTTCACTTAATTAAAATGAAAAAGAAAAAGACATTTGAGATTTAATTTTCAAAATATGCCCCAGCAAATAGATACCAAAATTCAATTTGAAATGTAAAATTTGAAAATTAAAATGCATTTACAGAAATGCTTTTTCATTTTAAGAATGTGGCTGCATTATTTGACTCATAAATAAAATGAATAATCAATCAACCTATTTGCATTTGCATTTTCTTCTTCAAGACTGCTCATTCTTTTACTTAATCAAAATGAAAAAGAAAAAGTCATTTGAGATTTAATTTTCAAAATATGCCCCAGCAAATAGATACCAAAAATCAATTTGAAATGTAAAATTTGAAAATTAAAATGCATTTACAGAAATGCTTTTTTATTTTAAGAATGTGGCTGCATTATTTGACTCATAAATAAAATGAATAATCAATCAACCTATTTGCATTTGCATTTTCTTCTTCAAGACTGCACATTTTATGCCATAATCAAAAAGAAAACAAAGAAGACATTGCTATTTCATTTTCGTGGTCTGCCCCGCAAAATAGTGACCATAATTCGAAAACGATTTAGCAATCTGAGCGGCGCAGGAGAGTGACGTCAGTAGCCGCTCTTCTTCGGCTCCTTGCTGACCTTGTGCTGATCATGGTGCTCCCTGAGATTGTGCAGGCACTTGTAGAATTAGCTGCCCAGGTGGATGCTAATATTATATCTGAGTCTGATGCCCGTGACCGAGTTGAGCAGGTCATAGAGAGCTTGGCTGCATACTCTGCCATCAAAGATTCAGAAGTTAATGAGGTTGCCTTAGCTAACCTCTCTTCAGTCCTGGAACAACTGGATACTGTGCAGCCTCAAAGGGGACGAGGACGACCAGCCATCGACATCCCTTTCGAGGCCATAGAGAACTATTTATTAAATGGGTTCAAAGTGAAGGAAATAGTGGAGCTGTTCGGCGTAGGCTACCAGACCATCCGTCGGAGGATGCAAAGCAACGGATTGAGGTAACGGTAACAGGCTCCTTATTACTATTTGCAGAGTTGGGTATAACGCGTTACAAAGAGTACTTTGATTACTTTTTGCAGTAACCTAACGCGTTAGTTTGCTGTTTGAGTAATCAAATACTTAAGTACATTTTCAAACAAGACATCAGTTACTTCCATTACTTTTAGAACGCTGGTCCTTCAGCTCCGACACAGCAACGACTGTCATTTGGTTCTAATAACGGAGATAACGTTAAAGCTATCAGTCTGAAAGAAGCCACAGAGCTTGTGGCTCGCTACGTGGTCGGAGAAATGATGCCGTTGTCTACGGTGGAGTCTAAATAGGTGGAGTAGGACTCGCTGACAGACATATTTCAGACTCAGGACTTGCATTATGCCTGGTACACACTACACGCTGGTACTCACCAGTTATCCCCGGTTGTCTTTCACGGCGTGTGTGATGTCATCAGGTTATTCTTGTCCTATTTTTCTTACTTTCACTATTATTTGTATTTGTTCAGGTGCCAGCCGACATGTTGTTGTAGTCACCTAAATGCGTCAGCAGATGGCAGGAGCTACATTTGAAGCGCCATACCTAAACTGTCAATCTCCTGTATCTTCCGCAGGAAGTTCTGACAAATGTTTCAGAATAAAAGCCTATTTAGAAAATGGAGGGATTCTCTAGCCGAGGTTATAAGGGGCTTTTAATTTGAAACAAGTGTCGAGTTTGAAATGACGGTGCGATATGTTAACTTTACAAAGACAATGGGAGCGGATAAAAAGTAAGTAAGTATGTAGTCTGTTTCAAATGAAGCTGGGAGCCTCTGCAGTTGTGGTGAGTAAAAGCCCCGCCGCTATTTGTGTTATTGTGTTATTACTTTATGTCCGACCGTGAGGATGTACCATTGTTTGCTAGCTTGATGCTAATGACAGTAACGTTAACTCGGGTTGACAAAGTGCCTCTGCTGTTTCACACCATCATTTCCCCCTTTTACTCTGTGTGGTAACATCCCTAGAGGAAATATTAAAAACGCTGGGGTGTTGTTGTCATACAGTTGTCTACGGCAGCAGATCGTTCTGTGTTTCTACTGGTCAAAGTGACAGCTGTGATGGGAGAACTGGATCTCAGTGAAGAGCAAGTGGTCCATAACTTTAATTTTGGAGACAAAAAAATGTAGGCTTAGCGCCCTGTGGTCCATTGCCCAATAGGAAATGTAGAATACTCAAAAGTACTTCAAACGTACTTGAGTTACTTTACTCAGGGAGTAACATTGGAAGTACTTTTAAAGTAACTGGGTTACTTTACTCAGGGAGTAACGCAGTAACTGGTTACTTTTTTTTAAAAAAAGTAACACAGTAACGTACTTTGATTACTTTTAAAGTAACCCTTATCCAACACTGATTATTTGGAAAGGGACCGTTTTAACTACTAAACATATTTGTTGCCATTTGATGCTTTGTGCCAGAGTTAAAGCCTGATCATTGTTGATGTGACTGCTGTAGTGTAAGGCACACCTGGATTTATCAGTTTGGCCAATATCCATATTCACAGCAGCCATTTCGATGTCACTACCAGGTACAGCTGATGATTTCCAGACCAAAAAGTGTTCAAAACCCGCCAAAACACACACAAAACCGCCAAAAATGTTATTACCGCTTGTCATAAGAAAACACAGTACTGCCACTTAAAATAAAAAAACTAACGTAGATCACTATAGACAACTCACTGTGATGTCATAAGCCTTATGACATCACAGTGAGTTGTCTATAGTGTCTATACTATAATCATGGCTCACTATACTGTATAGTGAGCCATGATTATTGAAATAACTCCCGACAGGGGAATGGTTTCATTCTTTAATACTCTGAATCGAGTATTCAAGAGAGCTATGTTCTAAGAATAATGAATACATAACATTTTAGCCAAATTTATTGTTAATTTGCCATTACCAAAACGTGGACATGATTTATTTAGTTCTCCATGCACTATCCCCCTTGGAAACTCGTTTTCCTTATGTATCCTTGACTATGTGAACGGAGCAGCATAATGTGATGATAGTGGCAAACACCCGTGCACACACAATAAGCTAAAAAAATTCACATTAAAATGGCTGTGAAAATGTCAATTAAAAAAATTAACAAACCATCTTTCTTGCTCTCGACAAACTAAATTTCAGAAATTGTTTTTTTTGTTTGTTTAGAATGTCTGACATGTATTCTGCGCTGAGTGACGAAGAGCTGGATGCCGTCATTGCAGAAATCCACCAAAGTCACCCTAACACAGGATACAGGATGATGAAGTCATTCCTTCATGCCAGGGGACTGCTAGTGCAAAGTAAGTTTAATATAAAGTTTATCCCCATATGAATGCATTAAGTTCTCTGTAAGCTCAATCAATGCACGTTCTCTCAGTTTGACCTAAGTAATAATAATAATAATAATAATAATATAATAAAAGTGCTTTATTTAACAAGGATGATTAAAAGATGATGACATGATATAATTAAAATAAGAAAATAAAATAAAAATAGAATTATTTAAATGAGATGGGCATAAATGAAATCTTACCTTAATTAGCATTACCTGTGTTAACACTGATTTTTGAAGTGCTGTTAATATTTCATGTAATTTGTCTTTGAAATTGAACGTTTGTCATTGTTGTTGTAGTTACAAGAGTACGTGACTCCTTAAAAAGAGTGGACCCAATTGGGAATGAAGTGCGGGCCATGGCCAATCGGACACTAAGACGGAGGCAATACTCTGTTTCTGCACCAAATGCAATGTGGCACATAGATGGAAACCACAAATTAATACGGTATACTTGAACTTGAACATATGATATATTGAGTTTGTTCACCCACTCCACAACTTTTCTTCATTGTACCCTACCTTTCTTTGTGTCAAATAAGCTGTGTATGAACCTTTTTCGAATTGCTATCTGATGCCTTATATATTTTAGAAGGATGTTTTTTCTTCTTCTCCTTTTTTTACCAATAGCTGGAGATTTGTTGTTCATGGTGGAATAGATGGCTTCAGCTGTTTAATTGTTTATCTGTCTGCTGCAACAAACAATTGGGCATCTACTGTGTTGGAGAGCTTCATTGGTGGCATCAACAAATTTGGTTTGCCATCACGTGTGCGCTCTGACAAGGGTGGTGAAAACATAGAGGTTGCCCAATTCATGGTGGAACACAGAGGAGAGAACCGGAACTCTCACATTACTGGAAGGAGTGTCCATAACCAGCGGTAAGTTTTCAGTAGCACAGTATTACGAGAAAACCATTGCAGGAGAACATAATGGCACTAACAAGGGTTATAGGCTAACCTATAAAGAGTTTTTATGCTAGGGTTTAAATATTTCATGACAGAATTGGAATATTTCACTCAAATGTGAGTGAAATACTTGCACTGTAGGGCTCTGAAAAATAGAAAATAGACCCGAACAGTATGTAAGGGTTACAACAACATTTAGGGACCAGGGAACTACTTTCAAACTTATTTTTTTTATTTCTTCTTTTCTATTCACATAATTGTTGGATGTTATGATCTTCTCTCTTCTGACCACTGACATAAAGCTTAATACATCAAACTTCATAGTGTGTAGTTTGCTTATCTCTGACATCACACATTTTCATACTTAGTTTTTTAGGCAAGTAGTCTACCAAGACCAGGGCCTCATATATAAAACTGCAGGATAGGGCTGGGCAATTAATCAAAAAATAATCGAAACTGACATTTAGAAACTTTAATCGACTTAATCTTGCTCATGTCAATTAATCGTGGTGTTCAATGTTGCCATGACAGTAAAGTTTGCATATCTTTAAGGAATTTGAAAACTTGTCTCCAGTGATCATTTTAACCCAAACCATGATCTTTTCATAGTTCTAATCAAGTGGGTTTTGTGCCTAAACTAGACATTAACCTCAGCGTCACACCTTAAAACATCATTATTTTCACTCCCTAAAGATACTCATGTGTGAAGATATCACAAAATATCCAGGTGTGAGGGCAGTATAAAATACAAAACAAAAGAAACTGTGAAAAAACATAATTGTTCATCAAGGGTGGGGATAATCGTTCATTAATCGTAATCGAGGTTAAAAGTTCAATTAATCATGATTTTGATTTTTGCCATAATCGTCCAGCCCTAGCGTAGGGTTAGACACACTGTTCAATTTCCTCATTTATTCAGTCCATAGCTCATTCATCAGCGGAGCTTTACTGTCTGTCACAATCTAAATCCTGGCTGGATATTAGCTCGTTACTCAGGACTATCTAAAGTTACCACTTTTGTGCACATCAATCATTTCTTTGAACATCGTTTTTTGTCTTCAATTCTAATTTTAAATAACTTAAATTATAATTTTGTCAATTATAATTCAAAGCAAAAACATTTTTTCATTTTGTTTGTAATTTTTTTCTTTATCATGTCACTTGCCCTTCCAGGATAGAACGCCTATGGAGAGATGTGTACATCCAAGTCCTGGACCCATTCCATGTTCTCTTTCGAAACCTGGAGAGAGAAGGGATATTGAATCCTGATGATGAGAGTCATCTTTTTGCACTCCACTGGGCTTTTCTGCCTCAACTACAGAGGCAACTGGCCTTCTTCATGGATGCTTGGAACAGTCATGGCCTGAGAACAGCAGGTAGCCAGTCTCCCTACCAACTTTGGGCATCATTCAGAAACCTTGAGGATCCCGATGAGGTATGTTAAAACGATTGAGTGTATCATATTAGGAGTCATCCTTTCAATTATACATTAAAAAACCCTAAAATGATATGGCTAGATTACAGAAATGTAATATTTAAGCTTAGGAGAACTGATTGCATAGCTTAACATTTTTAAAACTGTAATTGGAAATCTTGAAGTGAAAAACTTGAAGATGCCATAGGTTTTGTATTGTATTGTATTTAACAGTCTAAATAAAGCCTCAGTTTTCTGAAACAGTTACAACAAAGTTTATAAAATGTTTAATAATCTTAAAATTCCAATTGTCTTTTATTTGTGTTGAGGTGGAGGCAGACTATGGTATTGATTGGGATGGACCGTATGGCTTTGATGACCTTGGAGGTCAAAGGGAACAAGTTGATGTACCCCAAGTGCAGCTGCAGCGACACCTGACTGAGGAGGACATGGCTAGCTTACCTGACCCCAATGTTCCCTTCTTGGATGCACTGGACATCTACACAGCCACACTACAGCAGTTGATGCAGTGACAGTCTCCCCCTCCCCTTCTCCTATCCAGGACTGGATAAATAGGAGTGAGGCTGCGGGACCAAGAGGTGCATTCATACACACTACTCCAAAAAAGTTAGGGATATTCAACTTTTGGGTCAAATTTATGGAAAATGTAAAAAGTTCATGCTACATGATATATCATGAAAATAGGGCATTCTCTGCCGTTCTGTGACTCTTCCAGTCTATCTGTCTGTTACAACCCGCTGATGACACTGTGACACTCTAAGCTCAGTGACAACTTCCCTCTGAGAACATCCCACTTGAAGCCTTGCAATTACTACTACTACTACTACTACTACTTATTATTGTTATTATTATTGGTGATCGATTGTCTTGGTCTCATGTCAAAATGTGAACAGCCTGATGAAGAGGACTGTTGAAATATAGAAGAGTGGCAGATGGGTTAGGGTGAAGTGTCCGTCCCTTGTTTGAAGGTCATTATCAGTGAAAATGAGTTGTTACTTTTATAGTGTTATAAAAGTTCCTGTTGTGCTCCACTTTTGGATTTGGACATTGTATAGAGTTTAAATATTGTCAAATATTAAACAAGTCTGCCTTAAATTTAATTATACATCCTACTACTTTAATTGGGGAAAAAAATTACTGTTTAAATAAAAGTTGTTACTTAACCAAAACATGTAGTGGTCAATTCATGTATCAGACACTTGTGATTTTTGCGGTTAATCACCTTGATATAGAACAGCATGTTATGCAATAAGTAATGAGACATTGAACATGTTCATTCAAAAGTTTAGAGAAGGTCAAATTAAGTTCACCTGTAAAGGTTATAGTGCATTTAAGGTGCATTCTGGAAGCAGAAAGCACAACAGTTTTTATTCCACAACCTTAACAAACATTTGTCAATAAAATATCACACTCCTTAACTGTATGATATTATAATGTCAACATTATTAACTGGTTTAAGGGGATAGTTCCTCATGAGGTACTTCTGAGCGCTCCAGGTTTCCTGAAGCAGCCACAAGAACCAGCATGTAATGCAGGCCATGAACTGAAAGCTCTGTCTTTTGGCACAATATATTCTCAACAGCTTAACTTCCCTATTAGTAGTAGAGAAAATATAGTGCCAAAAGACAGCTCTGTCTGATGGCAAAGTTAAGCAGTGGAAATATCACATAATGTACATTTAAAACAATACGTTTTTGTTTTTTTGCTAGGCTTTTTTTTTTTGTTGGATAAAATGCTTTTTGTAACCAACCCAAGACTTTAAGCACACGACTTGTGTTACATGCTGGTTCTGAGAGAGTGAAATCTACAGCTCATACAACCCCACTTCAAAAAAAGGGAAATGTCCCTTTGAGGTGATGCCTTAACATGTCTAAGTGCTCCATAACTGAAAGCAGTTTACTTGAAGAGTATGAAAAAGAGATAAACACCAACTTTCACAACTGGGAGTCTGAAATGAATTTCAAACAAATAACACCATTGAAACTTTAAAGCAGGGGTCAGCAACCTTTTGGATGTCTTGTGTCAGGTTTTAAAATTTCACAAAAAGCCCAAATTTCTCAAAAAAAAAAAAAAAAAAAAAAATCATAAAAATCTGAGAAGAAAGTGGTGATTTTTTGCAAATAAGGCATAAAATTTAGCAAAAATAGAAGTCCTGAAATTTTGCAAAAGATTGATGCTACGTGTGTCTATATTACACACAAAGTCAATGCAAAGACTGGGAATAGACTGGTCTTTTGTGTCTCTTGCTGTCAAAAACAATGGTGTATTTTGAGCCTAATTAATTATCTCAGATTATTTTGAATCAAATTGTTCGTTTAATTCACCATTAGGTTATATTTTATTATTAAAAATGTTTTGCCATCCCAAAAAGTATATTAAAATTTTTTTATTGAATTACTCTGCGTTCCCATGTTAATGACCTTGTGTGCCATCATGGGCGCATGTGCCATACAGTACACAAAAACCACCATGCAAAACTGTAAAGAGCTTTTGTGCAATTGACTATACAAATATATTCAACATGAGAGCAGAACTATCTTTTTACAGACTGCTGAAAAATAAAGACAAGCATCACTAAAATTTACAAACACAACTACAAACCAGGCGTGGAAATGAGTGCGGTTTCTCTTATTGCCTACCTCTGCTTTAAAGACACAGTTTCTCAGATCACTCTGAACAGATCATCCCAAACCCGAACTCTGTAGATCTCACAGATGCTTCCAGGTTTTCTTTGAATGCCTGGTAACTTTGGCACTTCAGTGGGAGATTCAGCGTTGTCAGGCAGGTTGAGGCGACTGGCAGAGTAATTTCCGGAGATACTTCAACATAAAGGTGCTGGGGAGTTACACTCCAACCTGTCCAGAACTTCAGGAGGAGTTGTAGTTCCTGAGAAGACCCTACAAAGACAGTCAAATATTTTAAAACACAAGAACAAGCTACATTATACCTTTTTGACGTTTACCCGAACATCATTAGTCACTGCTTCACTGTAGAGTGATTTTAAAAACTTGGACTTTCTACAGTAAAATAAAACATTGTTTACAAAATGTGGTTTTTCACCAACATGTTTCCATAAATATGGACTCAATGTGAATAATTAGCAACAGCTCTAGGAGATGTACATTGTTCCAAATCAGATCTATTTTTTTCTGAGATAACATTTATAATCTGACCTTTTTCAATGTAGTCTCTCAAAAAGCCTGTGACCAGGCATGTCTCCTCCACGTTGCTGTGGTCATCCTCATCCTCACTATCTGGTATTGGCCAGATGATCCTTTTCAAGATGGTCTAAGAAGTAAAAACATTTTCAAAGACTATAAAGTAAAAGGGTATATTAACAGAGTAGAGCTACTTTGCAAAGAACTATCACATTTAGAAAAGTACAGGTAGAAAAGGCAACCTTAATTGTATATAAAAATGGAGGCTTGTTATCTGAATGATAGAACTCCAAGATGTTACACTTAAAGCCTTATTCCAGTTTTATAATTACAATGACAATAATAACCATAATGATATTTATGTAAACAGTCAGCAGTTTCATATGAGAAGCTAATTACCTGTGAGTCCATCACTTGTTCTGCCGATCTTGGGAAAAGGACCTCGGCTAGGGCTGGACGCTCTTTAATCATGGTGACAACACCGCTGTCTTTCAGCCCCCTACGGAGCTGCTTCATTTGTGTTCTTCTCCATTCAATGACCTACAAAAATAAATTATCAAGGAGTTTCTTAAGTATAATTTAGATACAGTTGTTGGAAAAAAATAAGACAACATTACACTAGTGAATCTGTTTGTTTTACAATATACTTAGCATAATTATTTTTGGTGGGACTACTTTTAATGTTTTTTACCCAATAAAAGGGCGGAGAAATTAAAAAAAACAAAAAAGTGCAAAGACATGTAAATCTTTTTTCACATTTACATAATTTCATTTAGAATTATTCATATACCGCATGCTGTAGGATTTTCTCTGCCAACCACCTCCTGTTGTTATTACTGATGCGAGGAAGATCCCAGCTGAAGGCCAAGTTGTTCACCTCGCATCGTTCCTGTGGGGTCAGTTCCCTCTGACTATCAAGCTGCAATTAATAAAGTAAGGCAATGGTATATCACTTTTATGGCCTGTGCTTTTTATGTTAAATACAAAGTAAACATATTTGCATGATAGCATAGGAATAATCAATTCAAGTGAATTTAAAAAAGTAGTGTCATGATGAAATAAAGCAACTTCAAGTGACACTTACTATAGACACCACATCAACAACATCTGTACCAGGGCAGTCAGAAAGCTCAAGTGCAGCAGACTCCTCGTTACTTCGAACAATTAGCTGCAACATTGCTGGACTCAGTCCAGTGAATCGAGGGCCTCCATGAATAAAAGAATGTCCTATGGCAAGTCCAGCTACTCGGAAAAAGTCTCCATCTATCAGGGGTCTGGAAGTGGATGGGACCTTGTGATCGCCTGTCCTATTGAACAGAAGAGTTCTGCCAGTGCTCTCTGAGAGTCAAAAAAAAAAAAAAACAAAAGATACAAATACAAGCTGATTTCTGGTGAGACAGTAGCATTATCCTGAGTTTTTCTAATCGCAGTTCAAGGAAATATCTAGCTCTGATAATGCTTTACGTAGTGTCACACAAACGGATTTGGGTGAGTCAAAATAGACATGAGAGAAGACAATTTTCAGTTAAAGAATATTTATTTGTGAGAATTATGTGAAAAATCTGTACAAGACAGCTTACGCAATGACACAATGCGCCCTCCATTGTCAATTTGAGATCAATTTTGGTGACCAACCTTTCCAAATCCAACAAGGGCTTTAGGGCCAACTAGTCAGAGCCAGTTAATCTAACCCCACTACTTCTATTTGAGGCAAAATTGTATGCTTTTTTACAAACAAAACAATACAATAAATTGTTAAAACTCACCGAGGTCAAGGTCGAAACCAAACTGGATTTTTTCCATTACCATAGACAGGAAATGCCGTTTTACCCCATCTCCAACAGCTGCATCACCTGAAATACAAGGAGTTACTCTGTAGACTTAATAGGAATGTGTATGTAATGTAAGGGCAAATCTATTTCAATAGGTTTTATTCCCAGCTCAACTACTTACTGAAATTAAAGCAGCTCCTTTTTTTCATAAAGGAGTTACTTTAATTTGATAATACATGTATGCCTGATCATGGTTGTTGTGACTGCTTCAGTAAGGCACATCTGGATTAATCAATTTGACATGTAATGTAAGACAGGAAATAAAGGAGCTGCTTTAATTTAAGGAAGTAGTGGAGCTGGGCATGAAGCCTATTCAGCTAGTTAAAAGATTTACTTCAGTTTTAAGTTGCAATCACTGTTCTTGTTACAAATTCTGCAGTAAAACACATTTAATGAAAGATACCTACCAGTCAGTATAACAGAAAATGGGCTTGCCCAGTCAATCCCTGTTTTTCTGTAGAAAGTTAGAATCTCCCTTTCACGATCTTCCTCAGTTGATCTGAGATCAAGCCTTGCAACCAACTCTGGCTTGAGTTCAGCATTGTTGAGCAAGTGACGTCGAAACATGTTGGCTGCCTTGTAAACATCAGGCTCTGTTGTCCACTCTGAAAATCAAGTCATTATAAGTGAAAACTGGACAAAAATGGTAAAAAAGAAAAAGAAAAAAAAAGAAGTTAATTTTAGACTTTAGGACAGCAGTTAAAAGTTCCTCCTTCTATTTTATGGTTATAAACTATTAGACAGTTGCACCTTCAGAGCTACTACTTTGATTTTCTTCAAGGGGATGTTGGTTGCTTGATGAGCTAGCAGCAGCTGAGGTTCCTGCCCAGGTCTCTTCTGAGCTTCCTGACGGGGGATTCTCAAAGGTTTCTTCAGCAGTTGAATCTGAATTATTTTTTCTTGGAATGATAGCAGGAAATTGTTAATACACTGAAGAAATCTAAAACATAATCCATAACAGTTCAGTGTGTGAGACACACTAATAAAATAACAATAAAAAAACAATTGTGTCAACTGATGTTTTAGGATAATAAAATGTCTGTAGGACTTCACGATTTACACCATGTAAATTCATGTATAAACAAGAAATATGTCTCACTTCTCACAACAGTCAATGTGGCCTTGAATCTCAGAGAAACTAAATATCTCTGCACAGTAGACACATTCCACCATTGGTCCAGTTGTTTGAGGAGTGAGGGTCACACTGGGAGGATCCTAGCATAAATGAGACAATAGTAACATAAATATGCATCAAGCAATCAAACATCTTTCTTTACATTAGAGCTTGGTGGATTTTGTACAGACATATTTCAGTTGTGAGGGTTACTGACTGGGGATTTCCTTGCCAATATTCTATCATACGCTAAAGAATCAAATACTACACTGAACAAAAATATAAACGCAACACTTTTGTTTTTGCTCCCATTTTTCATGAGCTGAACTCAAAGATCTAAAACATTTTCTATACACACAAAAGACCATTTCCCTCAAATATTGTTCACAAATCTGTCTAAATCTGTGTTAGTGAGAACTTCTCCTTTGCCGAGATAATCCATCCCACCTCACAGGTGTGGCATATCAAGATGCTGATTAGACAGCATGAATATTGCACAGATGTGCCTTAAGCTGGCCACAATAAAAGGCCACTCTAAAATGTTCAGTTTTATCACACAGCACAATGCCACAGATGTTCATTTCTCTACCATAAGCTGTCTCCAAAGGCGTTTCAGACAATTTGGCAGTACATCCAACCGGCCTCACAACCGCAGACCATGTGTAACCACACCAGCCCAGGACCTCCACATCCAGCATGCTCACCTCCAAGATGGTCTGAGACCAGCCACCCGGACAGCTGCTGCAACAATCAGTTTGCATAACCAAAGAATTTCTGCACAAACTGTCAGAAACCGTCTCAGGGAAGCTCATCTGCATGCTCGTCGTCCTCATCGGGGTCTCAACCTGACTGCAGTACGTCGTCGTAACCGACTTGAGTGGGCAAACGCTCACATTCGATGGCGTCTGGCACGTTGGAGGGGTGTTCTCTTCACGGATGAATCCCGTTTTTCACTGTTCAGGGCAGATGGCAGACAGCGTGTGTGGTTGTCGTGTGGGTGAGCGGTTTGCTGATGTCAACGCTGTGGATCGAGTGGCCCATGGTGGCAGTGGGGTTATGGTATGGGCAGGCGTATGTTATGGACAACGAACACAAGTGCATTTTATTGATGGCATTTTGAATGCACAGAGATACTGTGACGAGATCCTGAGGCCCATTATTGTGCCATTCATCCACGACCATCACCTCATGTTGCAGCATGATAATGCACGGCCCCATGTTGCAAGGATCTGTACACAATTCGTGGAAGCTGAAAACATCCCAGTTCTTGCATGGCCAGCATACTCACCAGACATGTCACCCATTGAGCTTGTTTGGGATGCTCCGGATCGGTGTATACGACAGCGTGTTCCAGTTCCTGCCAATATCCAGCAACTTTGCACAGCCATTGAAGAGGAGTGGACCAACATTCCACAGGCCACAATCAACAACCTGATCAGCTCTATGCGAAGGAGATGTGTTGCACTGCGTGAGGCAAATGGTGGTCACACCAGATACTGACTGGTTTTCTGACCCCCCCCCCAATAAAGCAAAACTGCACATTTCAGAGTGGCCTTTTATTGTGGCCAGCCTAAGGCACACCTGTGCAATGATCATGCTGTCTAATCAGCATCTTGATATGCCACACCTGTGAGGTGGGTTGGATTATCTCGGCAAAGGAGAAGTGCTCACTAACACAGATTTAGACAGATTTGTGAACAATATTTGTGAGAAATGGTCTTTTGTGTATATAGAAAATGTTTTAGATCTTTGAGTTCAGCTCATGAAAAATGGGAGCAAAAACAAAAGTGTTGCGTTTATGTTTTTGTTCAGTGTACATACTACTAAACATACATAATACTAAACAAATTATTACCTGCAGGTCAATATCTTTTTGGAGTGGCCTTATGTAAATCACAGCTGCCCCCACTCCAAGTTCTTTGTTGCACAGGCCCTCTGGAGTATACCCATCCTTTGGGCAAGGTATGATTTCCAAGACCTTGGACCTTGTAGAGCCCCGGCTCCGCAGGAGTTGAAACCCACCACAGTGCTTTAGTTGTGGAAAGTTCAACTCTAGGTGATCGGAAAAGTCAGATGCACCACAGTATTTATCTGAGGAAAAAACAAAACAAAATAGTATTATAACCGGCTTGGAGGTAAAATGTAAACATTTGTGCTTTAATACAACATCATGGACAAGTCCTAACAGCTCTACTCAGCATAGCACAGTGCTGGTACTGCCCTCAGAGGTGCTTAATAGAAAAAAACCCATATTAATACACATGCACCTGTTTGACTGAGATGTCATTTCTCTTTGAGTGAATGAGATGTGCTTTTTAAGAAGAAATAAGATGTACAATCATTTATTAACACATTTGAAATTAAAATATGTAAATATGTACAATGTTTACATTGTACATGTTTTATTCATGTAGTAGTTTTTGTAAATTTTAGTCATGCTTGTCTTCATTTTTCAGCAGTCTGTAAAAAGATAGTTCTGCTCTCATGTTGAATATATTTGTATAGTCAATCGCACAACAGCTCTTTACAATTTTACATGTGGTTTTTGTGTTTTCACGGCATTCAAGCTAATGGTGCCTCTTGTCTTTCTGCCATTCAGCGGGCGTAAACCCTGTGACTCCTCCATGCTGTGACATCATGTACATACCCTCTTTACAGGATGATGTTAGCTTGCTATGGCATTGCTGCCTGGCACACCTCCTCTGGTGCCCTAAAGTTAGCTAGCTGACCAATCTTTGACATTTTAAGTAGCACAGCTGAGGCATTGGTCTTACTGACTGCGATGGCCACACCTGTGGCCTCACAACTGGTCTAAATGTCAGTAACCCTCTGGCATTTACACTTGAATTTCTTTCTAGTGTACATTTAGTTCATTTTGTCCTGATTTAGTTTACTTTGTTTCAGGCACATGGCACATTACAGACAGAAGGCAACACACATGGGTTTTGTTTTACACAACATACACACATTTTATTTAGCATTTTCATAGTACATTAGTTCTAATTGTAACGGGCACATTTAGTTAACTTTTGTACAGTCAATATTTTGTTCTTTAGTTAAATGGCTTTTTCTAATTTATATTTCTTTGAGTTACCAAAGGTCCCTTACACTTGACATTATGCAATACATACTTGTAGACCTACCTGGGAATGTGATTTTCCTTTCCCCTAGACCTGCCCTTTCAAGTGCTCTTTTCTTGGCTGGGGTTGGGACGTCACTGTCCTTTCTTTTAGCCAGGCAGAAGAAAACGTGAGTGTATGTGGTCTTTTTTAATTTTTTGGTCATGATGGCTGGTGAGGTTGACTTCCGTTGTACACCTCATGCAGAGTAAGGACTGAACAGCCTCAAAACCTCTGCTGGAAGAAATATGGGGAAAAAGCAGAAGATAAATTGAACTAATTTAACTTTATTTTGAATATTTCAAAAAGAAGAAACAGAATGAAAAAATAAAATAATAAGGATAGGATAGTGTAGTTATACATAAACATGCAAACATAAATGGTGAGATAAACATACAGCCCAACAATTCCTTTGATCAATGGATATTTTTTTGCTTAAAAATTTAATGCAGAACAGCAAGATGGCATGATGCAATTTAATGTCTGTCATGGTCAAGATCATGCTGAATTAATAGTAGTGTAAATATATCTGTGAAACGTATACAAGTTTACAAGGGTCTTTGTTGACTGCAGCTTGTTAGCTATGGCCTCCAGGCTTATTACACACTGATGTCAATAGGTACTCAATATCATATCAGTTAATCTTAGCTGTGCATAATTTCTTAATTTCACGATGCAGCAGATTCAATATTTGACAACCATATTTTATGGGTTAGAATCAAACCAAGGCAGCTTTGTATGTATGAAAATTATTTAACGTGTCAATGTCACAGGGCTTCCCCCGAAAAAGTTGCTGGACTGTGTGGTATTTTTTTAGTCATTCAGTCTTTGTCTACAAAGTGTAAGCTCAAACTGAGAGACACGGCACCTGCTGCTACTAGCTTAAATGACTGTCAAGTCAGCAGATGTATTAACTCCGTAACTCAATGAACAGTCCATGAAAAATTGTTTCACTACTCTGAGTTTTCACATAACCCGCTTTCTGGAATACCCCCCAGGACTAGTTAACGTCAGACCTCATGTATTTCCATTGAAACAGACAGAACACTAGCAAAAATATTTTATATTTTGAGAGCGTATTGCTTATGTATTCGATTTTTATTGGTGGTTGTTGTATAATCGCATTATTACACTCGAGGGTGTGCTTTACCATGGTTATTGTGACTTCAGTGATGCTAACGGAACTTGGCGCCAATGCTTAATTAAACGGGCCACACTGATGTCAGACCTGCTGTTGTTGACGTTTAAGTTAGTTGTTTAAACAGATAAATGGTTAGTGTGAACTTTCTAACCCACTGTAACTGTAACGTCAGTAAAAAACTAATCACTGATGCTTGCCTGGCGGGCCCTAACACTCAACAACAGTGAATCTCATGCTCTAACGACATCATAATAAATCGATCCAGCAACTGCATGTTATTTTGCTAGCTTTTCTTGCTAAAATCTTACCTCGAGCATTGTTACGGCGCTCAGGAGCAGAAGGTGTTGAAGAAAGACTTGAGTCGGAAACTGCTGTTTGTGGCTGAACTTGATGCTGTTCCAAAGCAGCAGCGGCCTCCCTCAGCAGCTCTGCCACGGTTTTAGCCATGGTTTCCGATCCGATGCACCATGCTTTTCACTTTCACACGATTCTTCCTTTCTCTTTCTTCAAGTTGATGAAGTTGCTGATCTGTGATGCGTCCAAGTGCACACCGCCCCCTACCGTATAGATGGGTATGGGTAGCATGGTCAGCACGGAGCCGAAGAAGAGCGGCTACTGACGTCACTCTCCTGCGCCGCTCAGATTGCTAAATCGTTTTCGAATTATGGTCACTATTTTGCGGGGCAGACCACGAAAATGAAATAGCAATGTCTTCTTTGTTTTCTTTTTGATTATGGCATAAAATGTGCAGTCTTGAAGAAGAAAATGCAAATAGGTTGATTGATTATTCATTTTATTTATGAGTCAAATAATGCAGCCACATTCTTGAAATGAAAAAGCATTTCTGCAAATGCCTTTTAATTTTCAAATTTTACATTTCAAATTGAATTTTGGTATCTATTTGCTGGGGCATATTTTGAAAATTAAATCTCAAATGACTTTTTCTTTTTCATTTTAATTAAGTGAAAGAATGAGCAGTCTTGAAGAAGAAAATGCAAATGCAAATAGGTTGATTGATTATTCATTTTATTTATGAGCCAAATAATGCAGCCACATTCTTGAAATAGAAAAGCATTTCTGCAAATGCCTTTTAATTTTCAAATTTTACATTTCAAATTGAATTTTGGTATCTATTTGCTGGGGCATATTTTGAAAATTAAATCTCAAATGTCTTTTTCTTTTTCATTTTAATTAAGTGAAAGAATGAGCAGTCTTGAAGAAGAAAATGCAAATGCAAATAGGTTGATTGATGATTAATTTTATTTATGAGTCAAAAAATGCAGCCACATTCTTAAAAGGAAAAAGCATTTCTGCAAATGCATTTTAATTTAAATACTGGTCACGAATCGCTTCCATACTACTGTTGTTTGTACTGATACTGTGCATATTGGTATAATTTACTGTGAGTTGTTTGTACTGGTACTGTGCATTCTGGTATAATTATTTGCATTACTATTTGTTTTTTCTTCAGATAAATTTGATAATTGTTGCTCGGTCTCTTTACTCATTTATTTAGAATAGTGTCCACATACCTTCTCATTCTACATAAACATAGAGGTATACTGGTGGCTTTACAGCCTACATTTTATTGATTATCTCTGATCACCACGGTCAATTTGGTCACTGTGACAGTGCGAGCAACACCACTGACGCTAGGTGGCGCCAAGCTAAAAAAACAATGAATTCTATCTGTTGCCTCTTTAATAAAAAATGTAAACTGGTGATTATAAAATAAATTCACCCCCTATAGTTGTAAAGAATGATAAAATTAACTATAGAGACCAAAACCAGGCTGTAAACATGTTCATCTTTGCTGTAAAGTTTTAACATGGGAGTCTATGGGAATTTACTCGATTTTAGAACCAGCCTTAAGTGGCCATGCGAGGAACTGCTGTTTTTGGCACTTGTGCATTGGCTTAATTTTTCAGCCTTGGAGGTTGCTGCCTGGCATTGAGTTACATTATGAAACATTTCAAACTCCTCCGTAAAAAGGAGAATTGAGCAAAGGTAAACTATAATGTTCAATGATATGTTCAAATGTTATCTTGTAAAATGTAGTTGTTGGCGAGAAACGTGGAAAAAATGTAGTTGTTTAAAGGGAAAAAAACTGTTGAGTTTTTTTTACAATAATATAAAATGTATATTAGAGAGGAAATTATGATATATATATTTTCATGTTATCTATAATTATGGCTTTTCAAACAGTTATTTTAAAAAAATAGAAGGTTATTTTGAAGGTTGTTTCACAAATGTTTTGACTAAAATTGGGGTAGTGTAATGAATGTCTGAATGAGTTTAAAACAATAAAAATGTTTTCATAATGAACATTTCTTTGTTCCTCTGGCCCAAAAAAGGGAATTAATAAAACAGAAAAAAACATTGGTATTGTCTATTGGCCAAATTGTTTCTTTAAACTTTGGTACTGGCTCAGAATTCACAATTTCTATGCTGGCCTTTGATGGACACAGCCCCTAAATGTCTGAATGAAAGCATTTTCACTTCACAAGTTAAACATTGAGGTTTAATATGGTCAGAAGAAGTAAAGAAAAAAAAAGTTTTGTTGTTTTATAAATACATATCTTTACACATGTAAACAAGGCAACAGTATAGCCAGATTATCTTGAGGACTTTATTAGATGGTAAAGGTAAAAGTGAGCATACACAAAATATCACTTATCAGGCTGTTCTGACAAATTATATTCATATGTTTTCCTACGAAAAACAATGTACACAAATTCATACATATTTTAGGTATTTTAAAAGACTGCAATCACATGACCAATGCGCTATAGGCAGTAAACAAGTAAGCAGTCCCGAGTGCTTGCAAGGAGGCAGGTTGAGGAGGTGGATGGCTCACAAAAAAAACAGACTTTCGCCTGGGACTATCTGTTGGAGTCACGTCCACATTTGTGTGAACTTTGAGTTTAAAATATGTCCTCACCATGTTTCTTTTCCTAAACCTAACCTTTGTAACTTTACTTGCCTAAACCTAACCCCCGTAACTTCACCTTAACTGCATAACTGTATGTCAAGGATGTAATATCATTCGTGGGGTACAAATTTGTAGAATATCATATGAACTGTTGTACATGCATTTTTCTGGGTCCATGTCATTGGTTCGACAGCCCATTGGTTCAACATCCCATTAGTCCGACTGTCCGCGGTGCTGAACGGCTCACGGCGGGTGTATGGTGCGCCGCGACCGGCTTGAGGCGGAGCAGGCTCACGGCTTATGTGTTTGCCACTTTCTTTTTCATTTTAACCCACACCATGATCTTTTCCTGACCCTAACCAAGTGGTTTTTGTGCCTAAACCTAACCAGACCTTAACCACAGGGCGTCATGATGATTTCGGAACGGACTGCGGAACAATGAGTTTAATATGGTCGGAACAATGGGATGTCGAACCAATGGGCTGTCGAACCAATGGGCAGTTCCCCATTTTTCTTAGGATATCATATGAACCATTCTTTGAGAATATGTTGCACTTATCCACCATTGCACTTGAAAACCACGAGTGCACACAACTAAGGCAAGTACAGGAGGTCAAAGTTGAACCAGGATGTTGGGCTGTAAAATGTGATGGATGTTAACAGTTTAGGTTGTAATTTTGAAGTTCACATGTCTGATCCACAGACTGCCTGTTTTGTTTTGTTTTTCCTCTTTGGACCTATTTTTTAGCAATGTAGCCAATAAAACCCAAGGTGTAATTATCTATCAGCCTGTTACATTTACGTTGACTTCAGTTTTATTGTGGGTAACACTTTACAATAAGGTACACAAAATTCAAGTAGTTACTGAGGAACTAATGAGGAACTAACGAGTAGTTACTGATGAACTAATGAGGAACGAAAGAGTAGTTACTGAGGAACTAAGCAACACAAAATAAGAGTAGTTACTGAGGAACTAATGAGGAACTAATGATGAACTAACTATTAGTTAATGGTCAGTTCTTCATTAACTCATGATCAAATTTCAGAGGAGTAGTTAATGAGGAACTAACTATTAGTTAATGGTCAGTTCTTCAGTAACCCCTGATCAAATTTCAGAGGAGTAGCTACTGAGGAACTAATGAGGAACTAACTATTGGTTAATGGTCAGTTCTTCATTAACTCATGATCAAATTTCAAAGAGGGGTTAATCACGACTTAATAATTAGTGAACTAATTACTAACCCGTCCATTAGTTAACCTTTTTATGTCGTAAAGTAAAGTGACACATAATAAGTAGTCTTTCATTACTTCATCATCTTTACAATTAGTTCCTTAACAAATAAAATCACAGACAGCAGGATTCTTGAGAAGAAGAGTTTAATTAATTATTTTCAGACCACATACACATTAATATGATCATCCATGTTATTCTGTACAAGGTGCTGACACACCAAACCGACATCAAAGAACTAGCGGCAACGAAAGCCAACTGTTGCATCGTCTACGTCGCCTCACGTCACCCTGTGTCAGTTGCATTTGAACACACCACAAAGACTACACCCAACGCTTGAAACTGTTACTCATTTATTTTGGCACTGCCCCATTGTCAAAAGACTCTGGCGTGATATTTATAATTTTATTGCGAACAATATTAAAAAATAATTTAAGCTGTTTTGGAGGAATGTGCTGTTTGGACTTTTTGACTTTAACAGAAATACGGCAAAACCCATTGAAAGATTTATTATTAATCTCATCTTACTTTTGGCAAGATTTCACATTCACAAATGTAAGTTTACACATAGAAAACATTTTATATTTTTAATATTTTCTTGTAAACTCTTATCCCCCCTGGCATATGTGATATATGACATATATGTGTAATGTTGAAGATCTGCATTCTGTAAACTTCCTGTCTTAAATAAAGTTGTGGGGGAAAAAAAGAAGACTAGATCCGACGGCCAAGTAGCACCTACGTTCTGCGCCTGCGTGAAAGGAAATAACGCAAAAAGGGAAACCGGAAGTCCGTTGAATGCATGAGATCAACAAAGTAGCGCTGAGTGACAGAGTGATACATCCTGACAGCCGAGGGGTTTCCTATCTGTGCAGCCGAGCACCGCAGCACCTCCACGGACTATTACATCCAGACGCTCCCGGTGTTTCCTCCGCAGGCTCCACTTCACTCAACTTCACTCAGCTGCCCGACAAACCCGCTGCTTCTTCCCACGTTAACCTGAATAACAGGTTGGATCCAAACGGAGAGCCGGGGCTAACGTTAGCTGGGAAGCTAGCAGAGGCTAATTGGCTGCTTCCCTCCGGTCATGCTGCGGCTAACACTCCACTAGCCGCTCCCAGCTAGCTCCGGTTTGTTATTCAGGTTAAAGTGGGAAGAAGCAGCGGATCTGTCGGGCAGCTGAGTGAAGTGGAGCCTGAGGAGGAAGCACCGGTTAGCCCCGGTTTCACTACAGGCAGATTCGCTTGCTACAGGGAAGAGGATATAACACCTGAACAGCCAGTCAGAGGGATCTCTCTCACCGACAAGCTCCGCTGCCGACTCAACATGCTCAATCAGCCGAAAATTTGGAATGAATGATGAACTAACTATTAGTTCTTCAGTAAGTCCTGATCAAATTTCAGAGGAGTAGTTACTGAGGAACTAATGAGGAACTAACTGTTACTTAATCATTACCTACCTTTTTTGTGTACCCTAAAGTAAAGTGAGACATCAAAATGAGTAGGTAATGAATCATTACCTACTCATTTTGATGTCTCACTTTACTTTAGGGTACACAAAAAGAGTAACTAATGATTAGGTAATGATTCAGTAATCATTACCTACTCATTTTGATGTCTCACTTTACTTTAGGGTACACAAAAAGGGTAGGTAATGATTAAGTAATTGTTAGTTCCTCATTAGTTCCTCAGTAACTACTGAAATTTGATCAGGAGTTACTGAAGAACTGACCATTAACTAATAGTTAGTTCCTCATTAGTTCCAAATTTGTTTCATAGTAACTACTTTAAATTTTGTGCACCTGAAACAACTGTACTGTGAACAACGGTGTGATCAGTATACAGTACTTTACACGCAGCCCCCATGATAAATTCTTTAAGCTTAGCCTACCTAAAATGTGACACACTATCATATTTATTTATAAGGCATCATCGTGCAGAATAACATGGATGGTCATATTCATGTGTATGTGGTCTGAAAATAATGAATAAAACTCTTCTCAAGAATCCTGCTGTCTGATTATTTTTGTTAAGGAACTAATTGTAAAGATGATGATAATGTAATGAAAGACTACTCATTATGTGTCACTTTACTTTAGGACATAAAAAGGTTAACTAATGGATGGGTTATTGAGTAATGATTCTGCACTGATGAAGTAACTAGTTCACTAATTATTAAGTCGTGATTAACCCCTCTATGAAATTTGATCATGAGTTAATGAAGAACTGACCATTAACTAATAGTTAGTTCATCATTAGTTCCTCATTAGTTCCTCAGTAACTACTCAATAATTCCTCATTAGTTTCTCAGTAACTACTCCTCTGAAATTTGATCGTGACTTACTGAGGAACTGACCATTAACTAATAGTTAGTTCCTCATAGGTTCCTCATTAGTTCCTCATTCGTTCCTCAGTAACTACTCTAATTTTGTGTACCTTAGTTCCTCAGTAACTACTCAATAGTTCCTCATTAGTTCCTCAGTAACTACTCAATAGTTCCTCATTAGTTCCTCAGTAACTACTCCTCTGAAATTTGATCATGAGTTACTGAGGAACTGACCATTAACTAATAGTTAGTTCCTCATTAGTTCCTCATTCGTTCCTCATTAGTTCATCAGTAACTACTCTAATTTTGTGTACCGTAGTTCCTCAGTAACTACTCATTAGTTCCTCATTAGTTCCTCAGTAACTACTCATTAGTTCCTCATTAGTTCCTCATTAGTTCCTCAGTAACTACTCTAATTTTGTGTACCTTATTGTAAAGTGTTACCCCCTCCTCCCTGCCTTTGTACATTCTCATCTTCTCGTAAAATACTTGATGATGTTGGCCACGATTAACAGCCTCTGTGAGGAAATGTTGAGATCCTGTATTGACAGAATCATAACAACAATCTCAGGATTCCCTGACGGATCAGAACATAATTTTACTTTGTCCATAATCTACATTCTTGATCACAGCAAGCCTGTTCCTGACACTGTGCATGATGGGAGAAGAGATATGTTTCCTGTTGGCAGTTGAGAAATGACATGGATGAATGTCAAAGAAAAACATTCAGTTATCTTAAGCAGGTTTACACAAGTGATTGCCCTGTTGATGGGGGGCGAATAAGGGGGGCGGGGGTGGGGGGCGCACTGAGACGGGACATAGGGAGTACAAATGGTCGGCTGGAGGTCGGTTTGATTTGATGGGATTCGTTCTGATGGGCCAAGTTGAAGTTTCCTCTTTTTGGTGACGGCTAAAGAGGGAGCAACAAATTACTCCTTGCTGGCTGAGGCCAGTGTGGAAATCTGATGAGGGAAAATTACACACCACATCTGCCCTCGTTTTGGGGCAAAACGTGCCTAAAACCCTAATTCTGTAGTTTAAAGGTTGCTTTAGAATAGTCTGTATGAGAGTGCACTGAAAAAGAATGCCTTTGTGAAGAAGTTCGTACATGCGTATGTTTGCGTATGTACTGTACAATCTCCAGCCAGCTGTCACTCAGTTGTCACTGATCAGAAGAGGCATGTTTCATAGCCCCACTGGATTACGGGAGGAGAGGGAACATTCAACTGATGCTCGAGGCTAATCAGGCTGTTTGTTCTTGCCCCATTTTCAGAGTCCAAGTAAATTGGATGATTAAACTCTTTAAACCTTGACCTTGGGCTAATTATTTATGGGTGGGGGAAGAGGTGAGTTTGGAGTTCACAACCAGACTGACAGGCTGACATGCGTCATGTCTACATGAAGTTGGACTTGAAGGTTGCAGTTTAGCAGAGGGAGCTGAAGGAGAAAGATAAGGTTGGAGAGCAGAGGAGCTTTTGGGAGCTGGCTTGGCAGAAAGTACTACTGACATTACAGTTTTATAGTAAGGTCTCTGTCTCCAGGCTACCTCTCTAGCTTACCCTTGATCAAGAGAAAAAACATAGAGTACATACTGTATACACACACTGACCCATGCCCCTCAAGATTTGAAGCTTGATTTTTCACCTCTGGAAATGTGAAACACTAATGTATTCCTTTGACAGCTACATACTACATGCTGTACATACTGTAAATGTGTCAGTATGCTCTCTCTCTCACACACACACACACACACACACACACACACACACACACAAGCACACGCACACACACACACAATATGAGGGGTCAAACATTTCACCCAACCACACTACAACGCGTAACTTGCGCCTACTTAGGACACTTCAGATCTAATCAAACCGCGTGAGCGCACGCCTACATTTTACATAGGGTTACTATGGAGACACGAGTGTTACACGCACGCCCGCTACATGACGCGCAGGCGTTGTTCGCTCCGCTCACATGACGCGCTCACACGTCTTTTCAGGATGCGTGCACAGCGCGTTACAAACGCCACATATACACTACACCTGCGTGTGCGTGTGAATCTCGCACACACACAGTGCATGAACACATCATTAACACCTGAACGTGTCAAATTACTTTGGCAAACTGTCTGTCCCCATAGTTCACACGTGCAGGCAGGCGTTTGTGCGTGTGCTTCGCAAGAGTGGAATGAATGAATGAATCAAGTCGCTGCAGATATAAGCCTGCATATACACACACATGATTTTTTTTAAACTTTATTTTATCCTCACAAATCAGAGCTACTGACCACCCTCGATGTCTGGCTGTGGTTTAAAAATATTAAACTAAGATAATATATAGGCTACAACAGCCTAATTGTGAATATATAGCCTATTATTGAATTGGATCCTAAATGCTGCAAACCTCCATCTGTATGTTTTTAATCAATAGTTGTGCTTTCATAAACATTTTTTTCGCATTTTGCCCTTTTGCAAATTTGACTGTTTATGGAAACAGCTTTTCAGACATCCTTAAATGGGTTTAAATGGTTTAAATTCACTCGAACTTTCGCTGCCAGGTTGAGAGCGGGGAACACTCAGTGTTGTTCATGCTGATGTCTTGTCAAGTCTTTCCTTACTTGTAAAATCTAGATTTATATTTTATTCCTGTTTGCTGTAAAAAGCCTATATGCCTGAGGGACATTCAGTTTTGGGATGACGTAAAGTAGGCTAGAGATATTCCGTATATCCACAGATTTGGGTCATTCAATTTTAATTATTAGGGTAATTAATAGTGGATAGGGTACGGGCGGATTAAAACCAGCAGACTTCTGTGTTATACTTTCCCAAACTATAGGCTTTATTGTGTGTAGAACCATTTTCTACAGGTGGCGGCTGGCTTAACTCGCCAATAATGTGCTGAGAAAAATGTTTGAAGTCCAAAAAAAGTAATTTATGACCCGGCCGTATGCAGTGGAGGTTCCAGCGCTGGAACACCGAGCGGCTGACAGCGTGACAGACGCCCGCACACACAAAGCTGGAAAGCGGGAGGACACTCCTAATTCCCCGATCCTTAACTAACCTCCACCCTACCCCCGGAACTTCTCCACCTACGCTGGCTGTCTTCTCCCCCCCTCCCGGCCGTGAATGCAATAAAGGTGGCTTCGTCAGGCACTTTACAGCAGCTCCGCTTCCCAGAGCCAAACTGTTGCTCGCTCGGATCTCCTTTCTCAGTTCGTACCCTGCAGTCAAGTCCAGCTGTGTATGATCGGTCCAGAGTCTCTGTCAGATCCACAGGTGAACGCATTGTCTTTGATTACTTGTCGCCATGGCAACCGGTCCACTCAACCCCAGTTCATTAGCCTGCAATATGAATAAATATTGGACGGTGATTAGAAATTCCTCCAACATGGTGCAGGGAAACTATTTTTCGAGTCGACCCAGGAGAGAGAGACTAGGATTTTTTTCCCCTTGATATAAAGCTGAGAGTATTCTATTATTATAACAAATGATCTGATGTAGAAGTGTTAAAAATAGTGCCTGAACAAGGAAAGAAAATAAAAAGATAGATAGATAGATACTGTGTAAAAACATATACACTACTACCTAGTTAGCATAGCGATGCTACATGTCTGATTAGCAGAGTTAGCATAGCAAGCTAGTTAGCATAGAGATGCTACATGTCACACGTCCATAACATGAAGCGTTGTTGCTTCAAGAGCTGACACTTTGACCCCTGCGATCACATGACGTGTCAACGCACGCACGTCTAATATCCACATGTCTAGGTGTGTGCAGGCATTGCACGCGCATTGCATGTGTAACAAGTACACGGTCAATGCACGTGCAGTGCACGCGAAGCAAGTACATGGTGATGGTTGCACACGCAATGTACACGTATCAAGTATGCAGTGAATGCACTGTGTGTGTGTTCACTGATACGTTTCACCCCTCATACACACACACACACACAGTACAGCACTGGGTGAAGAGTCACTGACCTTCAGCCTGATTACCATTTGAAAGGGAGGCACTAGTGGAAAGGCATCGCACAAGCAAATATATTGTCTTTGACCTCCTGGAGGCGACTCAGTTGTAATATGCAGCTCAACATCAATATTGTACATCCACATGAAAACAGATTTCCATGTCAAAACTTTATGATTTTTATGTGCTTCAGTTTATCCATCTGTTGAAGAACATCATAGAAACTGTACAACATGCATGACATGTTGTGTGTCATTCCCAGTTTCTCTCTGCTCTTAAAACTAGAAAAGACACATTGACAAAATTCATTTATGTGGCCCAGAGAAGTACATTCTGACCATAAGAGAAATCAGTCTTGCAGGTGCATGCAGTCACTCAGCTTTTTTATCCTATGTGTGTCCTATGTGAAAATAGAAAAACAGTAGAAGTAAAAGAACACTTTCTATGCCCAAATTGCACAAAATGTGGCAAATGTGTTGTGCGATAAATTCATGTAATGTAGGCAAAAATGGCAAACATATTTCATGTGTAAAATGTGTTTTTGCATGTACATACAACTATTTTACATGTAATGTCACATTTGAAGCTTCATTTCATATGTGATGAATTTACATAATAGACGTGTGCTTTACAGATATGATAACATGAACTCTACCTTACTGAGCTTTTTTAAACAATGGGTTGACATCAAGGTTATCAAGTCCCACGCGGTAAAGAATTAAGTCCCTTTCAAGGACGAATAGGACTGAATAAAATTTGGTGGTCAAAGGTCACTGTGACCTCACAAGAACTCATATGGTAATTATTTTATATATATTCTCTGCTGGCACTTGACATCAATATGGCATCAAAAAGACATTGGACTCTTACATTTGATGGATATTTAATTTTGCTTGGCATGAAAATCATGTTGACGATATTTTAAATGTCTAACATTTTAATTTCATGTTGTACTGCCATCAATATTATGGTGTTTTGCAGATGCTGGGCTTTGTTTCCGCTGCCTTAGTGTTATTGTTCTACCTCTAATGAGGTTTGGAAGATGTTAGAGTTTGGTTACTCGAGAACACAACTTAAACCAACTAAATATTAATGTGATCTGTCATCAGTGTTCTACATCAAATTGACGTTTGCATCAGACATTGTCCTGACATTGAATTTTGGTGGTCATTACAACCGAAATTCAACCAAATATCAAAGTCTAATGACATTGGTGGCCAGCTGGGTAAGCTGTTTTGAGATACTGCGATTAAAAGAATGAGACGTACATACATTATGTACATACAGAGGGAAAGACACACAACCTGAAACCATAATGAGGCCATGGCTGCTGCCTGCACAGAGGCATATAACCACATGGAATCAACACTGACTAAAGAAAAGCCCCAGTATGTAAATAGGAGAGCATTATATATACAGGCAAAGAGCTGTGTGCTATACTATGTAATAAAACAGTTCTGATAATGGTTGAGATTTGGGCGACTCTGCTTTAATTTCCTCATAAACCTGGTTTCTTTTTGAATAATCATTTTCTCATAAACCTGGTTTCTTTTTGAATACTCATTTTCTGTCGTTTTTTCTTCAGGTGTCCTGGAGTGACATCTTTGTTATTCTGCAGAATAGTCAAAATGTTGAAACAGAGATGAAAAACAGGCAAATCCGGGACAAGTGAAGCACAAAGAAGAGAAAAACAAAAAGGAGTAGAACAGAAAAGAACAGATAGATGGCTGAATAGATAGTGACATGTGAAGCATAAAGCAAGGCTTAAAAAGAATGTTGTAGTGAAAATGACAATAAGGTGGAAAAGGCAGAAGGATCAGATCAGACAGCCAGAGAAGGTATGACAGGATGGAGCATAAGAATGAGTGCAAGTGAATAAATACTGAACAGGCACTGCAAGATATAAGCGATAGAAGCCATGGAATAAAACAAAACAAAATTATCTTCAAACACTTAGATAAACTCATAGTCTGGGAAGTCATGTTCATACTGTAGAGAGCCAGATCAGGGGGTAAAAAAGCAATACACTATATAGCATATGACCAAACACAAAAAGAAATACAGAAAGAATGACAATTAAAAGCAGCAGCAAGTGGGATAAAGACGGTGGAAGGAACGGCAGAAAAATAGTTCTGAGGTTTTATTTTATGACCTCACCCAGAAGCCATCTTCTATTCAGTGACCCCAAATTCTGTGGAGCTGAGCTGGTTTTCAAAGAGGCTCCCCTCCACCAAGCCTCATCACGATAGTCACAGTAGAGCAGAGTGGGAAGATGCATCTGCGCTTCACGGTGCTGGGCCCAACCTGCACTATGTGGAATAACTCAGCAAGGCACCAGAATTTATCATTTAAAGAGTTTGAAAATTGAAAATGCTGCTTGAATGAGAAGTTACTTATCATTCTTAATTGATTTGTGACAGACTGGTGGCTCTCAACTGCCTCCTGTTAGATGTTTTATACAGTACATTCATCTTTTTGTGGATTTTCCTTTCTTATTTCCTCCTGCTCTCCTTTCTTTAGCCTCTTCCCTTTATATGTCATACTCTCCATTCACACTGTGCACTGAGCCTGTCTCTCTGTTTCTTTCTCACAGCAGCAGGATTTGAGACCTGCTAGGGTCTGCTGTGGTCTGCTGGGAGCTCATAGATTCTGCCAACTCTCTAGCCAAAGGCCCTGCTATGGTTTTGTCATTCTGCCCAGCCTGCAGCAGGGCTGGAAGCGTTGGCCGGGCACACAGAGTCCTGGGGGAAGATGGAGGTCTGGCTGGAGGGCACAGAGCAAAAAAAAGAGAGAAGGTGGAGGTGGAGGTGGGGGGTTGGAATTGACACACAAGTTTGGCCAGAGAGATGGACAGCAGCCAGACCGGCAACCAGCATCAGAGGTGACCCGCCTTCACCCACTGCCACCACCAGCCACAACCCAAAATCATCCACTGGAAGGACTGATGTGATCCTTTGTGACACTGAAGCATTCCAGTGTTCCTCATTCAGCTGGCATGGAAATTTGTGGCATGCAGGCAGCCAAAATCCTATTTGTGGATTTATTTTCTGTCACCAGTGAAATGGAATTTGGTGGAGCTGGTAAAAAGAAGATTTGGGCCTGCATTTATCAGGCAGCTCAGAGTTAATCCTAGAGATCACACAGAAAGTTAACTTAAAACCAAAAACACTTCTACCTCAGAGTGAAAAGTTCCCTACATTTTCAAGCAAGGATAATCCTAACTCCTGGGCAAAGGCACACATTGAATTTAAAGGTTGGGGGTCAAAAACTAGAATTACCGCCCTGTGGTTGTATGCCTCTGCCTTTTATCATATAAGACATGAGTGTGAAATGTTGCCATAATTAACATATACATTATTTTATTATGGCCATTTCCAAAGGCTGAGTACAGTTCAGTAAATATTTGTAATTATGAGTGACTCTCTCAAAGCCAGAAAGCAGAGAAGTGAGCCTCAAACTTCTGATGTCCCAGGGTATAAAGTCTGGAGCTGCTCCATAGACAATGAAGGAGAGACTGCACCATGAAGTTTTGAAATAATTTGCATATGAATTCTTGACTTATGTCTAAAAGCATATTTTGTGAGGTCACACTGACCTTGACCTTTGATCTTCGCCCACAAAATACTAATCAGTTTCTTCAGTCCAAGTAGACATTTGTATCAAACTTAAAGAAATTCTCTTAAGGTGTTCTTGAGATATCGCGTTAACGAGAAGGAGACAGATATTAGGTCACACTGACCTTGACCTTTGACCACCATAAGCCAGTCAGTTCATTGTTGAATCAAAGTGGACTGTGCCGAATTTGAAGAAATTCCCTCACAGTGTTCTTGAGATACTGCATTCACAAAAATGCAGTAGACTAGGTCACAGTGATCTTGACCTTTGACCACCAAAATTAGTTCATCATTGAATCCAATTGAACATTTGTGCCCAAATCTGAATAAATTCCGTATGTGGCTGTTTCACTGAGCAGAGCAGTGATTTTGGCATGGTAGTCCGCTGTCTTCAGCACCACTGTGCATCTCCCTTTGTCTGCTGGCAAGATGGTGATGTTCCGGTCTTTCCTCAGTGATGCCAGGGCCTTCCTTTCCTCGATGGTTAGGTTGGAGGGTGGTGTTTTTGTTCCAGCAAGAGCTGCTGATACCTTTAATCTCAGTTGTTCTGCCTCTGTGTCTGCCTCTTAAAGAAATGCCCTCACAATGTTCTTGAGATCTTGCATGCACAAAAATGAGACAAGGTCACATTGATCTTCATGTTTGACCACCAAAATCTGATCAATTCTTCATTGAGTCCAAGTGAACATGTGCCAAATTTGAAGAAATCATCGCTGTTCATGAGGTATCACTTTCACGAGAATGAGACAGACGAGGTCACAGTGACCCTGACCTTTGATCTTTGACCACAAAAAACTAATCAGTTCATTGTTGAGTCCAAATAGACATTTATACCAAATTTGAGGAAATCCCCTCAAGCTGTTCTTGAGATGTCACGTTCACGAGAATGAGATGGATGCAAGGTCACATTGACCTTGACCTATGATCTTTGAGCACCAAAATTTACTCAGTACATCTTCAAATCCAAATCAACCTTTGTGCCAAGTTTGAAAAAATTCCCTCAAGGCATTCTTGAGATATTGCATTCATGAGAATGGGACAGACAAGGTCATAGCAACCTTGACCTATGACTACCAAAAAATAATCAGTTCATTGCTAAGTCCAAGTGGACATTTGTGCCAAATTTAAAGAAATTGTTTTGAGGCATGATGGAAAACCTGAAAACATAATGCCTCTAGCCACGGCTCTTCTGGTGCGGAGGCATAACAGTAGAGAAAATGTACTGTGTACAACATAGGCTTCATTTGCACCGTGTCCTAACAACAAGCATCTGACTGTCACGCTGCATCGCATTACATTGGACACTCTTTTCACACTGGATTTGTTAAATATGGAACTCCATCATGTCATGTAAACAAACCACTTACCTAGCAGCTGTGGTGTCAAAGTCAACTTGAATAGATGGGTTAGTACATACTTCCTTATTATTCATAACAACACTATTGCAGTTCATTTCTAAGTATCGTTGTTACTACCATACTGTATCATGCCACTATCTCCACTTTGTAAAACAAGCTAGCTAGCAAGCTCTGCTGAGGAAACATTCAGCTCCCTCGTGATCTCCCTCCAGCCAACTTACTTAGGTTTTGTTGTGAATGGAGGAGGTATCATAGATAACTCCACATGTCAACCTTGTGAATCTGCCCTTTTTCGTCCAGTGTCACACTTTTAACATGAGTGATAGGAATAAAACAAAAATAGGGCATCCAACAAAAGTTTCACCCAAAATGGTGCACTGCATTGTGCTGTCGATCGTAGGCAGTTAGGACAGTCCAATAGAGAACTGACAATTGCTTGAGTCACATACAGTTAGTACAAGGTGTTACACAGGCATTTACAATCAGGATACCAGCAGGTGCATTTTCATATCACTGCTAATATGCCCAATGTGTGATGGAATATTGCAAGAATTACCACTGAAACCGAACTCACACAAATCGCAAAATTACGCCAATAAGCGCTGCACTTTGGGCATTTGTCTAAGGAGATGGAGCAATGGCGCACCAAGCACAGTGAACGTGCTGTACTTAACTATTTGTTTATTCATATCTTTTCCTTTGAACAACACAGCTCTCATGTTCAGAGTTGGGTACTCTAAGTAATCAAAGTACTCTAACAGCAACGGCTGTCGTTTGGTTCTAATAACGGAGATAACGTTAAACCTAAGCCACAGAGCTTGTGGCTCTCTATGTGGTCGGAGAAATGCTGCCGTTGTCTACGGTGGAGTCTAAATAGGTGGAGTAGGACTCGCTGACAGACATATTTCAGACTCAGGACTTGCATTATGCCTGCTACACGCTACACGCTGATACTCACCAATTATCCCCAGTCGTCTTTCATGGAGTGTGTGATATCATCGGATTATTCTTGTCCTGTTTTTATTACTTTTACTATTATTTGAGTCACTGTGTCTGTTCATGTGCCAGCCGACATGTTGTTGTAGTCACCTAAAAGCCTCAGCAGATGGCAGGAGCTACATTTGAAGCGCCATACGTAAACTGTCAAGCTACTGTATCTTCCACAGGAAGTTCTGACAAATGTTTCAGAATAAAAGCCTATTTAGAAAATGGAGGGATTCTATCAGCCGATGTTATAAGGGGCTTTGAATTTGAAACAAGTGTTGAGTTTGAAATGATGGTGCGATATGTTAACTTTATAAAGACAATGGAGCGGATAAAAAGTAAATATATAAACACACGTAGGGATTAATAAATAATGGACCGTCTATAATGTAGTTTGTTTCAAATGAAGCTGGGAGCCTCTGCAGTTGTGGTGAGTAAAAGCCCCGCCGCTATTTGTTAATGTTATTACTTTATGTCTGACCGTGAGGATGTACCATTGTTGCTAGCTTGATGCTAATGACAGTAACGTTAACTCAGCGGGTTGACAAAGTGCCTCTGCTGTTTCACACCATCATTTCCCCCTTTTACTCTGTGTGGTAACATTCCTAGAGGAAATATTAAAAACACTGGGGTGTTGTTGTCATACAGTTGTCTATGGCAGCAGATCGTTCTGTGTTTCTACTGGTCAAAGTGATGGCTGTGATGGGAGAATTGGATCTCAGTGAAGGGCAAGTGGTCCATAACTTTAATTTTGGAGACAAAAAAATGTAGGCTGATCGCCCTGTGGTCCATTGCCCAATAGGAAATGTAGAATACTAAAAAGTACGTTTAAAAGTGCTTGAGTTACTTTTCTCAGGGAGTAACGTTGGAAGTACTTTTAAAGTAACTGAGTTACTTTACTCAGCGAGTAACGCAGTAACGTACTTTGATTACTTTTAAAGTAACCCTTACCCAACACTGCTCATTTTAGAGCATCAAACTGGATTTACAAACACACTTATGGCTCTGTGATATTATAAAAAAAAATATAGATAATATTTAAATCCTTACACCTAATGTGGTTGCGGCATTAAGGGGTTCAGTGAGCTCCTGAAACAAAGAAAGCTGCATCTGTGCTCCCTGGCAAAATGTGATGACAGTGTTTCCAACATCCAGAGCCATAGAGTTAAAGTTATGAAGATGTTTTAGTTTTAGTTATATCTCACACAGGCTTCGCCCTCTGCTGGACTCTACGGGTATAATCTCCTCCAATCGCGTGCACGCGATGGACCACTGAAAAATTTGCATGTACATAGCCAGCCAATAGGATGTGCCTACCTTACCCGCCCTCTCTGACGGGTATATAAGCAGCATCAGCGAGTGCCCACTGACACAACCACCTCCTAGAATGGAGTCGCCGCTAGAAGAGATGAGACACTGCAGGGCCTGCCCCAGCGGTTTCCTCACTCTGGCAGACCCGCATCTTCTGTGCTACGAGTGCCTCGGCAGGCAGCACACCATCGCCGGGCTTGAGCGGCGCCCAGCCTGCCCGTGCTACAGAAAACTTCCCCATGTCCGCCGCCAACAACAAGCTGACTTCTTCTCCAGCGCCGATCAACTCGCCTAAACCCTCGACGAGAGTGACGAGGAGCAGCGGGAGTTTGAGGAGGACGCCATGGAGGAGGAGCACGCCGCTCCGGTGCACACCACCACCGTGCCGCTTGATGAAGCGGTGCTGGCCGGCTCGGCTTCAGCCTCCTTTGCCGGCCAGTGAGCTGCCTTCGCCAAGGTTTCTACGGCCCGGCTCATCCACCCCAACCTGTGTTCGTCTCCCCGGCGCTTCCTGACATATGGCAATGTGTCAAGGCGCCATGGCAGGAGCCGCTGAAAACCAAAGCAGCACAGAAAGAATTTTGATAAAATATTCCAGCTGGGCGCGCAGCTGGCCGCAGCAGTGAACAACTTGGGTGTGCTGGGTGTCACGACCGAGGCTTCGATCCTGCGTGACGCCCCCCCTTCCCCCGACACGTTGGAGTATGTCGGCCGTGCCGTCGGTCAGATCAACAACCTGATCCAGGGAGTCGCTACTGCTGTAGGACGCGTGATGTAGCTGTCTGTCGTCGGCTCATGCCACGTCTGGCTAGGCCTCACCGCCCTCCCCAGAAGAGACCGAGAGGACCTTCTGTCTGCACCCGTCTCACCAGACGGCCTCTTTGGCTCCCTCACTACGGTGACGCAGCGGCTGAAGAGGCTGGAGGAGGAGAAAGTGTAGCTGAGCCGTCATCTACTGCTTGCTGCCACTGCAAAAGTGAAGAGGGATGACAAGCTGCCCTGCCATAACGCAACGGCGAGGAGGAGAGAGTGTGGCCAGCGCAAGGGATTCCCCCACGCGACCCCCTCAGCAACCCCGCAACCAGCCCCACCAGGGCCACCCCAGCACAGCTCGTCCCGCAGCGCGCAGCATCAGCAGACCCAAGCTGAGATTATCCGGCTCTTGGGGCGCACAGCAGCCGACCAAGTGACTGTTGGCGGGAGGGATGACGCAGGCAGGCTTCCTCGCTGCCCTCCCCCGTTATTGTTCATATGGTTATCAGGGTTGTGTATGCAAATGTTCTGTTTGTGCTACTGTGGGTCATTATGCTTGTGTTCAAGGTAAAAATGTTTTTATTAAAACATATTACACCACTGAAAGAGCAAAATCCTCCCCTTCCACCCCCTCCATGCCCCCGGCTTTCTGTGCGGCTCTGACCGGTGCAGCTCCCGCTGTATTAACTGGCGATCCGCCGATATGTGCTCCACTGTTTCACCCCTGTGGCGGGTCCTGGACACGGGCCCCCCGGATCGCAGTTACACAAGCACATGCACACAACACACCCTCTGCTTCCGTTAAGAGAGACTCAGCATAGCGGAGTACTGTTGTTTCTTCCAGCTGGGAAGACTCTGCCGTTGTCCCCTCATCTGTGCACTACAACCGGCGGCGATGCGTGAGAGATAAACACTCCCTGATGGTTGTAGCGACTGCACGGCTTGCTTCGCGCGCTGCTGACCGACACTGTATTCCTCTCACGGTCGAGCCAGCACAGCGCGTTTGCCGTCTGACTAGCGATGATTCTCACCGCCAAGCCTGCAATCATCCCTCATGCCAGCACGACAAAGCTGGGTTAAAGACGATCAATAGAACGGTTGTTACGCACCACACGCGCCCCGACCGTAACATTGGCCAGCTGGCTTTTTGCTCGCTTAACCCACACCGTTGTAGTAGAACGGCCGGGTTAACACGGGCTGTCTCCCTGTCAAACGGCAGAGGCACCAGCGATAGCTGCCCCGTGACTCGGAGGTTAACAGCTGGCTGCTCGCTCACAATGTCGGCAGCTCCTGGCGGTGTTAAGCGCCGAGTTGAGCAGACTGCCTCGGTCCATGACACTTATAACTTCAAAAGAAGAGGGCGTCCCTCTTTTTCACGAGTACCGTAACGCTGAGCTGAGTGTTCCTATTCATTCCCCCGCTATTGATTCCACGGGTGGATCTAATAGCAGTGGGGACAACATGTTGTCAGAGACTGTGACGAGCCGGAGCATGACGGTGCATTCAAGTGATGCCATGTTGGCTCGGACAACGGAGATGCATTCACGGACGACCCCGGGAGCTCGGCCAACGGGCCTGGTGCGTTCAGGAACGACTCAGCCCTTTCATAGAGGGCCCCACCATGGGCCAGACTCCCCATTATGGTGGGTTTGGTGGCAGAGAGGGCCAAATTGGCGTATCACAATTTTATGTTAGCTGCTCCACAGCTGCCTGCACGTCCTCTCACGTTGTTTTACGAGGAATGGTGGAACAGCTGTGCGTTAACAAACTGGTTAGACAGGACCCTCAGACTAGGTTATTCACTCCAGTTCTGCGGGCTCCCCCCAGCATTCAGAGGCATACAGGAGAATGATCTATCCTCACAGCAGGAGGTAGATTTTCTCAAGGGGGAAATTCAGGACCTGTTGTCAAAACAGGCCGTGTCTGTTGTCCCTCCCCACGACAGAGACCAGGGGTTCTACTCCCGTACTTTTTGGTTCCCAAAAAGACGGGAGGTTACAGACCCATCCTGGACCTTCGTGCCTTGAACATGAGTATTGGGCCGTTCTGTCGGAGTCCAGACAGACGGCCCTACAGCAGGAGATTCTCAAGCTGCAACAGGGTCCACGAGTTACAGCCTTGACGGTTATGCAGGCGGTGGGACACATGGCGGCGGCTCACCCAGTTAAGACACACATTTAAGACTAGACTTAAGACTTTCCTCTTTGATAAAGCTTATAGTTAGGGCTGGCTCAGGCTTGCCTTGTATCAGCCCCTAGTTAGGCTGACTTAGGCCTAGTCTGCTGGAGGACCCCCTATAATACACCGGGCACCTTCTCTCTCTCTCTCTCTCTCTCTCTCTCTCTCTCTCTCTCTCTCTCTCTCTCATATCCTATTACTGCATCTTGCTAACTCGACCATTCTGGATGTCACTAACTCAGCTTCTTCTCTGGGGCCTTTGTGCTTCACTGTCTCTCAGATTAACTCATATCACAGCGGTGCCTAGATAGCGTGACATGTGTGGTTGTGCTGCTGCCGTGGTCCTGCCAGATGCCTCCTGCTGCTGTTGCTGCCATCATTAGTCATTAGTCATACTTTTACTGTTATTATACACATATGATTATTATCACATATGTATACGGCCAGATACTAATATATATTTTCAACATATTGTACCACAGTAGCCAGAACTATAACGATAATATTATTACTTTCATTAATGTTGTTGTAAGCTACTGTCATTACTGTCTGTCCTGCATCTCTCTCTCTCTCTCTCTCCCTCTCTCTGTCTCTCTTTCTGTCTCATTGTGTCATACGGATTACTGTTAATTTATTATGCTGATCTGTTCTGTACGACATCTATTGCAACATTCTATCTATCCTGGAAGAGGGATCCCTCCTCAGTTGCTCTTCCTGAGGTTTCTACCGTTTTTTTTTTCCTCCGTTAAAGGGTTTTTTTGGGGGAGTTTTTCCTTATCCGCTGTGAGGGTCCAAAGGACAGAGGGATATTGTGTGCTGTAAAGCCCTGTGAGGCAAATTGTGATTTGTGATATTGGGCTTTATAAATAAAATTGATTGATTGATTGATGTGTTGGTGAGGACCGACAACCGCACCATGGTCGCATACATCAACAGGGTGGCGTACACTCCGCAGCCCTGCTAGTGATGGCGGAGAACCTGTAGTCATGGACCTCAGAGCACCTACTATCTCTGGGAGCCCTCCATGTTCCAGGGCACGAGAACAGGGGGGCCGACCTCATGTCCAGGGGCGGACCCCTGGAGGACGAGTGGAGACTGCAACCGAAAGTGGTGCAGCAGGACTGGAAGAGATTCGGGAAAGTGACGGTGGACCTGTTTGCCGCTGTGGTTCTCCCTGAGGCCGGAGGACCGTCTGCCCTTGGGGGTGGACGCGTTTGCACATGCGCCATGCCCAAGAGGACTACTTTACGCATTCTCTCCCCTCCGCCTCATCCCCCAGCTACTGGAGAGAGTGAGACTGGAGCGATTGAAGGTCATTCTGGTGGCCCCCGACCGGCGGTCAGCTCCGTGGTACGCAGAGTTGACCCCGATGGTGGTGGCCCAGCCCATCCCCCAATACTGGGGGGCACTGTCGCAGGAGGCAGGTGCAATACAGGTGCTGCCGGTCCTGGGTCAGCCACTTCAGGCCTGGCTCCTGAAAGGGACAGGCTGATGCGGGCTGGACTGTCTGTGCGGGTGGTGCAAACCATACAAGCGGCTAGAGCTGGATCCACCGTTGCCTGTTACGAGGCTAAGTGGTTGGGATTCCAGTGTTGGTGTGAGGAAAGGGGAGTGGATCCACTGACGTGTCCAGTGGGGGACACTCTTTCCTTTTTACAGCTTTTGGTTGATAGGGGGCTGTCTCACGCGACCATTAAGGTTTACGCTGCAGCCATCTCATCATGCCATGAAGGACTGGGCGGCAGACCGGTCTTCGCCCACCCTCTGGTGAAACGGTTCCTGCAGGGAGTCAGAAGGCAGCGGCCAGTGGCACGCACTTCTGTACCACAGTGGGAATTTCCGTTGGTGCTCGAGGCCCTCATGAGGGACCCCTATGAGCCTTTGGAGCACTCCTCCTTGAAGGCGTTGTCATTCAAGACAGCGTTCCTGCTTGCTTTGACGTCGGCCAAGAGAGTGAGCGAACTGTGTGCCCTGTCGGTCCACCCAAGTTGTGTACTTGTTCGTGAGGACTGCAGTGGTGCTTTTCTTAAACCGAACCCCTCCTTTGTTCCAAAGAATATAAGGAGTTCGTTTCGGTCTAGAACAATCAAGTTGGGGGCTCCCCCCCCCAACGGGGATTTGAGGGAGGTGAAATTGCACTTCCTATGCCCTGTACGTGCGTTGGCATGTTATGTCAACCACACGGCCACCGTCAGGAACACCGACCAGTCGTTGGTGTGTTATGGTGACGGGACGGCCGGCAGAGCCCTGTCCAAGAAACGGCGAGGTAGGTGGCTGTGTGAGTGTATTTCCTCAGCCTACAGTCAAGTGGGTCAGGAGCCCCCCACTGTGGTCCGGGCGCACTCCACAAGAGGAGTGGCGGTGTCCACGGCTCTATTCAGTGGTGTGAGTGTTGAGGACATATGTATAGCGGCGTTGTGGTCTACACCCTGCCTGTTCATACGGTTCTATCTCTTGGACGTGTCGGGTTCCTTTTCAAGGTCTGTGCTCACCGTAGGGACACAGGACTTGTGAAAAGAGGGATGTGTCAAGTGTTTTTATGCTTGACCCCCACGGGGCGACAAACACCTGCATTGAGCCATGCTCTGTTAAGACACGGACGATGGGGTGCGCAGGGCATCTTATGATTGAGATCCCTGCAAGGTTAGACCACAACCTCACCCAGTCTAGCCAGGTGATGCTAACTGGGATGGAGTTGGTTCCATCATCACTCTGCAGGGTGGCTAAGATCAATAAAGTGGTGATTGGGTCTTGGTACCTAACCGGTAGCTGGCTTGGTCAGTGGGTGGAGCCTCTCCCGCGGCAGGGAGTACATAGATCGGGCTTCGCCTACTGTACCCATAAAGTCCAGTAGAGGGCGAAGCCTGTGTGAGATATAACGAAGATATTGTAAACCTAGTTATATTAGCACAGGCGGAGCCCTCTACTTAGGGCCCTGCCGCTCTTTCGCCTTACGCTGAAGTTTGGTCGGAATGAGGGCAGCTATGGACGAAGCTGCTTATATACCCGTCAAAGAGGGTGGGTAAGGTAGGCACATCCTATTGGCCGGCTACGTACATGCAAATTTTTCAGTGGGCTAGTTGGTGCAGCCTGACCAAAATGTTTTTGTTGCCATTTGCGGAGCCTGGGCTGCCTACAGAGACCAGACTTTTTCACAGTATATTCAGAGGACATGTAGCTAGCGGATCGTGAGGAGATGTTTGCTGTATGTGACAAAAACTTTTCAAGCTTAGGAAGACTTAGAGAGCCTTTAATCGCGCAATTAAAATGTGAAAAGTCTCACTGACTGACCGTCACCTGTGTGTATGTGGACAAGGAGAGGGGCGGAGGGAGCGGAGCTGTGGAAACTTCCTGCAGCCCGACATAGTGTCATGTGTTTAAATAACTTATTAGATGGTTATATATAGAGAAAGGTGACGTTTAAAGAGCAAGCCCAAATAAGCAACTCCACTTTAGAAACAAGCCCAAAAAAAAAAACGCAACCTGGGACTACCAATATTTGTAACCCTGCTTGTGCTTGTGAATACTCGCCCTACTGTGATTGGTTTATGATGGAACTTTACTCTCCCTAAGCCAATCATCATCACTTATGCGGTTGTCTCTCCTTCCCTTCCCCCTCACTTGCCCTCACCAAAGCAAAAAAACTTTAGAGCGCCGCTGAGAAGGAGCTTGCTTGGGTGAAAGCCGCTTCAGTGAACTCAAGTAAAGCCAAGTAATGGCGCATTTTATTGTGAGTGACAGTAACGGCGTTATAACGTGGGAGACACTAACTTTTTTGATTACTCGTTACTGAAAAAAGTAGCACCGTTAGTAACGCCGTTTATTTATAACACCGTTATTCCCATCACTGTCTGTCAGTCAGTCAATCCATCACTTCGGTCAGGACTGAAATAACTCAATAACTATTGAATGGACTGCCATGGAAGTTCATAGAGATATGTAAAGTGCCCAGAAGATGAATCCTACTGACTTTGGTGATCTCCTCACATTTTCACTAGTGTCACCATGATGTTGACATGTGTGGTCTTGAGGTAAATGTCTCAACAATTATTGGATGGATGGATTACCACAGATTTTGGTACAGTCATGTTTTGTTTAATTCTAATTATCTTATTCACAACGACAATAAATTCATTTACACTGGGAATCCTTTTTTTTGGACTTTGATTTAAAAGCCAGAGTGAGAATCAGAGTTAAAACAAACAAAAAAGCGCATAAAACTAAAGCTTGCCTATTTAAAAAACATAAAACATTAATTTTTAATACCTGTTTAATAACTGGCCTCTGGCCTCCTGTCATTTTGCAAAAGTGGCCCCCAGGCAAAGCTGAGTATCTCTGGTTTACAGCCTGAGGACCACATCCTTTAACCTCAATGGAAGAGAGGAACGTTAACTTGTAACCAGGCTGCAGTCCTCACTACTCAGAAAATCACATTACCCTAGGTTACCTTGGAGGCGCACAGCACCTAATGAAATAAATACCATCTGCTCCAAGTGCCTGTTACCTTTGACCTGTCAAATAAGCAGGAGGACAGTGTTGTGTCAGATCTCTGTCATGTCTCTGTGAACTTTCCATGCAAGCACACCTCCTCATAATAAACAACCTTGACTTCACATTGTGGCACAGCTGATAGGATCTCTTAGCTTTTATGTCAGTGGCATCTGTCTTTGTTCTTCTTGATACAGTGACATACTGTAGATAGCAAAGTGTTAGACAGCAAGTGTTTAAAACATCTGTCAACAGACATCAATGTGCTCTAACATACAGATATCACTGCACTGGACTGGATTCATTTATGAAACAGCTCATTGTTAACTAACCCATACATTCATAATACATTTCATAATAAAACGAAGCTATAAAAGGACATTGCAACTGCAGAATTGCAATATATATATATATATAATAAAAAACAAACACAAAATACACATGATCCAAAAGTGTATGGACATTTGTATCTGTATATAAATTTAAGTCTGACAAATCATTGTTATGGAATTGTTTTGTTTTTCCTGACTAATGTTAGCTAATTACATACAGTATTTACCAGTTACTAAAATGTACAGTGACTAATGTTTATAAATCTACAACTCTGTCATCGCTAATTACACTTCACAAGTAGTCTTGTTTTTGCAGCTATGAGCAGCTCCTCCGTTCCCTTTGTGCACAGCATTGTGGGGGAATATTGACCATCAATAGCACTCAAAAATCAACAATATTTAGTATGCATGCTGCCTGGTAGGTATACTTTTATATGTCACTTTTCCAGTGTGAACACAATATATTCTCAAAACCTGCTTAGAGATAGTGTATGATCCTGGGAGACGCCGACTGAATTTCAAATATACCATCTTTTTAGGAGAATAGAGACAGGGCAACCATCATCCATTATCATCGTGTATCAAAAAGTGATAATTATTGTGTGGTATAGACAAACAAAATACAGCCTGATAATGTGTGACATACTGTGTCTACAGCTGTATCAATGGGCGCAAAAACACTGAAATGTTAAGCAGCTTTCACAAGAATAATTCCAACTCGTTGAAGGTTGGCCACTGATGTTGGATGATAAGACTCAGAGTCAGCTTTCCAGTTCATCTCAAAGGTGTTGGATGGAGTTGAGGTCAGGGCTCTGTGCAGACCACTCAACTTCTTCCACACCAAACTGTGAAAACTTAGCCTGAGTGTCAGACTGAAGCTACCAGAACCTTCAGTCTGACATTGCCTCCATTGAAGGCGATTTACAATGGGGAGGGAATTTGATTTTTCCCTAACCAATCAGTAGAGATCAACAACTCACCCAGAATCCGACGTCATTAGTATCCATGCCTCGGGGGTGCCGAAAACAAGCAAGCATTGCCCGTTTAAAATGTCTCCGTTGTCATGCATGCCCAGCTGCTGTGGAAGCAAAAAAGTCAAGGTCCCGAGCCATGCCAGAAAGCTCGCGACCTCGCTCTTCTCTTCTCAAATGGACTTTCTTTGTCTTCCCTTAGATATCAAAAACTCAAATACTCAGAGGTCAAAAAAATCACTGGAGACACGTAGAATCAGATACAACTGAGTTTAATGTGCTCGCAGGCAACAAACACATCACAGCTCAATGAGTCAAGCTCCGGAGCAAGACTGAAATTTCTTTGTTTGCGCTCGCTCTTTTATCGTAGAATTTCTGCTGAGTCCTTTCTTTTCCTTAAACTTTTCCACTGGGCGCTGATCATAAAGGTGTCACATTTCTGCTGAGTTTTAGTCCTTCCCACCATATCGGTGTCACATTTCTGCTGAGTTTGCACTTTTTTAGTCCTTACCCCTCTAGGGTCATTATCAGGACAAACTGCAATTCCCCTAACTTTCCACTAGTGATTTCTGAACCCATCCTCGTGCTATTTTTAGAAATGATTCACAGTGAGTCCTAGGTACTTCTCCACCACAATGCTTAAGTGCTCAATGAGTGTGTGTGTGTCATAAGAATACATGAAATATTAAACCAGTGTGTAATTTGTCAGTTGCACAGATTATATTGCTTCAACACGTATCTTTTAAAGGTCAGTTTAAAGGTACAGTACGAACACTATAGTAAATATTACACTACACTGCATCGCCGTTAAATCCAGTTTAGCAGCTTCCTTAATTTGGTCCTCCATTAACGCGAGTAGTGGCGAAATACCTCGATAGCATTGTTAATGTGGTCTGTAGGATCTGTAGCGGTCGCCATTGTTGCTATCCTCACCAGTTACCCACCGGCGTACAGCTTGACATCAGCATGGCGCTGATTGGCTAATCGCTAGACCCGCCCACACCCCCGGCGTTCATTGGTCCATCCATAGTTTGGACGAGATAAATCGCAAATTTATTGCAGTATGCCAGACCAGAGATGCAAGCCTACTCAGTTGAGTGGGCGGGGTCAGTGGTCTGGAACCAGGCTAGTGAAAACTATTTCTTTTACAGACCTGCTTTGTGCACATTTGCATTTTTGCTGTTGAACAGCAAAAGGCAAACACACTGTTCACTCAAAGGTGGAAGAACACAATTGTCTAAATATCATTGCATGCTGGAGCACTTGGGGCCATATTTTTGTGCAACGCATCCTCATAGAACAGTTCATATGATATCCTATGAATTGGCACCTCACATATGATCTTGTGTCCTTAACATAAAGTTACGTAATTAACGTACAACTACAGAGGTTAGATTTAGGCAAGTGAAGTTACTGTGGTTAGGTTTAGGAAAAGAAACATGGTGAGGACGTACCTGAAAATGACTTTTTTTTTTTTTTTCAAAAAAATGAATGCCACCAATAAAAAAAAAATGCTTGCTGCACCTTTTTATTTATTTCAACTTGAGGAGTTCAGAACACTTGCAAAACACTGCAAAAACGCCAGGTGCCTAGATTGCAGAAACCTGGCTCATCATTACGTGGGATATGTCCAAATTTGGATGCATTACTTTTTGTTTTTTACTATTCATGTCTAACAAAACTTCAACACCATCTGCCTTTGGCTGCAGATTTGTGGTGCTGTGTGTTCATGCCATGCTCCATCCTGACAACAGCATCAGTTCTTCAAGAAATGTCTTTCCATTTGTTAAGCTATTGTCCTTGTACAATTGTTTTAGCTGTTTCACAGAAATGACACCAGTGATGTGACTAGTTGGGAATGTAAAATCACCACACCCTTCGATCAATCTTCCACTTTGCTCTTTTGCATTTGCTGCACATATGTGAACCAAACTAACAGGAGGAGATGCACACATTCGGTACATCTAAGGCCTACATTAGCACTTAGTGTTGGGTTTGCACAGTTAAAATAGGCTTTAAAGACTTCCCTTCACTGGAACCAAGGGGGCCTATTTCAAACCCTGAAATGTTATCTGGGGTGGCGACATACTTTTGGTCACATAGTGTAATCGCCATAGTTTACAACCTAAAAGCTACTAGAGCACACATCTACTAAAGGCTAAACACTAAATCTGATAATTAGTCGTACTGCCTATAGCAAACCTGACATATCACAGCCTCTTTCATTTCCATTAGTCTCCAGTAAACTGATGCTAAGTACTTCTCACTTCACCATTTAAATCTGATCAGTGTTCATGATGCTCTTTATCCTCTATTGATGTCACCATAACAGCATCAGTGGGAGGGAGAGGCAATCAGCTCTTATTGTCTACTTAATTAAGTTTCATTTGATAGAGATAGTGATTTGTAATCAGCGCCTCAACCTGCAACCATGTGCCAAGTGTAAAGCTGCAGTTGCAAACACAACTTCCAGCATTTTAGAGTACATTTTAAATGCCATGGCCACCAGTCTATCTATCTGTCTATTGACAGCTAGACACCTTCATTTTCAGTCATGTGTTGATTAATGCAACAGCAGAGGGTCAGAGGGCTTCTTTTTTTTTCTTTTCCATCTTTGCGCTGCGTTGTCCTGATGCAGCAATGTCTGATTGTGCCGCAGGATGCCAGTCACTCAACTGCAAGTAAATGAGTAGAAGTCATCTCAGGTATGTTAGCAGACTGGTTTGACAAAGCCTCTGTTGCTTGTCTTATCATCTTGGAAATCACAGCAAAGGTACATAACAAGACAGTCAGGAAAGTTTATTTCAATGAATGCCCGGTGTCACTCCGTGGTCGTCACATCTGTGTCTTCTGCACCCAGCCCCTGACACACCGACACATACTCTCCACCACCACCACCACCACCACCGGATGGCCTACTTGACTGTGCATGGCACCATATGGAAGCCCCATTTGAAACTGCCAGCATAAAACCACACAGTTAATTCTGAATTACGCCAGACAATCTGCTGCAAGACGGCCCTAATGAAACTGACATGGATGGGTTCTGGGTGTGCACACAAGAGGGCTAAGGCCTTTGGGCAGGGACATACATAGTCATAGATCCAGACACACCAACACACTGATTCACACAGGCACGCATGGACAGACACACTTACATGCATGCACACAGTGTGGCAGTCATTCAGACTGTGCATTCAGGAAACGTCCGCATGACTGCCCTAAATTTGCCTGACGTGGGCTTGAAATTGAATCTAATGTAGCTCCCCCTGGAGACACTGAGCAGCACACTGGTAAATTATTTAAAAAACAGAAGCTTTGGTCTGCATAATTTAACCCAAATAAATGAGGAATATGAGAAGAGAATGGTAACTGAAGACAAGTGTCTGTTGACTTGTAGTGTGGCTCGTTTATCACGATCACAGCATGAAGGGAGTGTGGCGGGAGTGTTATGTTTGCGTGTGTGTTTGTGAATATTCAGCCAGCAGGAGATGTAACAACTCCTTGGAGAACAGAGGAAATGTTATGGAAATTAAAATTATGTTTATTATTATTTTGAGGGTTATTTTTGACACCACTCTGCTATAGAAACACTGGTATGAATATATTTAATGGCAGCTTTTACACGGACTGCATATACATCACTTTGCATGATCTGCATTCACCGCATTCAAAACCCTCCACCAAACACTGGCATTACAACTAATAAGCCTCTTACTTCCATTTTCCATTTTCTATAGTGCCCTTGTTAAAACAGTTCAGTGTTAATGTGTGAGCTCACAGCGTCAGTCCCCCTGCTACAGTACATGACTGTGCAGCAGCACTTTGCAGTTAGATAGATTTGACAGGAATACACAGCAGCAGCCCTGTATACTGTGGCAGCTAGTGTACCATGCTTTAATTCCCATCTCATTTCTCATGCACAAATCAGACGGGCTCCAGTGCCCTCGCAGCTTGTCTTCATCTGCAGCATGCATTGGTTATTTCAGCCTCCTTTCAGTGCTCGGCCCTAGCAGACCTTCAATTATTTATAAATGTTTTTTTTTTTTTTTTTTTTTTTTTTGGGCAAGGGGGAGGCAGAGGATGCTGTCATCTCTCTGCTCTTCCATGTATATTTCCTGGCCTAATAATCGAGTTCTGCTGTTGAATCATCGGCAGTGACATTGAGAGGAAATAACTTCACAGCATTAAAGGAGATATGTTTCCATTTTGAGGGAGATTAAATTAATCTACTGTTATTGAGTGCCTTAATGCATTCAGCAAGCCTAGTCCCACAGCGCAACCTAATTATATCAATTGGGGAAAGAAAAAAAGAAGAAGAAGAACTTAGGTTTGATGTGCTCCCATTTATCTCATCTGGATGTGATGAGATTGTTTGATAAGAAGGGTCACAGTGGTGTTATCTTTATTAAAAGCTGGTTCAAAGGACGCTTGTAATGATGATCCACTCAGTTTGGCGGATTACAATCTCTTTGATGGGTTAAATACCTAACATATGTGCAGGCCCCTTACATGTGTTCCCACCAGCTGTGCTGCTATCACATGCCTTGGTAATTCACTGCTCTGACCTTTTCTCTGTTTGCCTATGGGGCACATTGAGCAGAGGTACCTCTGACACTGACACTGAACCCCTATAGAAAGTTCCACAAAATGACAAACATGTATATGGGGACATGAGGTATGGCCACTACCAACTTGCTGCAGTCAAACTGAATGATATCTCTGTTTTTGGGTTTAGTGTGAACATCTGGTAGACACCATGAAATTACATCTTTCAGAACCCACCAGGTTTGAGTTATGTCAGCCAGCAGCAGGGTCAGAGTTGAGGCCAGGTAACAGCTGGCCGTGGCAAACAGTTTGAGGATGGATCAAGGTTAAGAGTGGAAATCATACAGTTAATGCAGCACTTTCGTTTAGTTGTTAATGTAATTTAATTGCTAATCATAACTACACGTAGACAATCCTGTTAAGGGTGGTGTCTGTATTTTAAATTGTGAAATCATGAACATGTCCATCCGTGTGGTGGGGGATCATAAAAAATGCAAGCTGGCACATTTAGTGCGGGTGGAGGCACTGTTTGTCCGGAGATGGACATCAGCATGTCATAGCTTGTCAGCTCACATCTGTTGGGGCTGACTTTGCCAATAAGAGCCACTCTTCTGGAAGCAATGCATTTCACACCATAATTATATTTTCATGCTTCAGTAACCTCTGCAACAAAATGAATATCTGAATGAATGAATGAATGAATCAATCAATCAATCAATCAATCAATCAATCAATCAATCATTTATTTGTAAAATGGAGTCATAAAAGGTCAAGCTGTTCACACAAATTTTCCGTATGTTTTCCTCCAAAAAGCAATGCACCCAAATTCGTACATATCCCACATATTTTGAAAGGCTGTGATCATGTGACCAATGCACTGATGACAGTAAACAAGGAAGCAGTCCCGAGCGCTTGTAAGGAGGCAGGCCGGGGTGGTGGATGGGTCATCAAAAACTGGAGTAATTTTAAGGTACGTCCTCAACATGTGTCTTTTCCTGAACTTCACCATAGTCAACTTTTCATAGTCAACCTGGGCTCTATTTCCCCATGTGTATGTGTGCATATGATTCATGGATACCACTTGTTCTAAAATTGGTTCAGTATTGAGCCGTGAAACGAGCTAAAATAGTAATGGGGGCAAATGCGTCCCGTATAAAAGTGCTTTTTTTCGCCACTGACCGGTTAAGATCGCCAGTGCTATCTCTGTAGATAGCATATTATAGCGGCCCTGGGGCAGTGGTGACTGTGAATGAGTGGAGTCAGCTGTCAGTCAGTGTTGGAGCAGAGAGGCGGATGGCGTCCCCGCTCGATATTGTAAATGAGTATGTGTGTGTGAAGTGTGCGCCACTGACCGGTTCAGATCGCCAGTGCTATCTCTGTAAATAGCATGCTAACTTAGCCTTTCCCTTACCTCTGGGCTGTGTGATGTCATGAGCTTTGCTCCACTGTGTCTGTAGCTCTCTCTATTCGTGGGACAGCCGTTTTCTTGAGGAAGAGGAGTTTCGGGATTGGATGTCTTCTCTTCTTCGGCTGGCAGTAGTCATCTTGGGAGAAGTGAGCACTGCAGACCCGATGGTCTGCAAGGCGCAGTGTCTGGAGAGGAGTGTTAGTATCCATTTGTAGCACAACTAGCTAACTTCAGCATCTCGCCGTCCGACAAAGGCAGCCTGTGAAAGCTGTACGGGGTGTTGCGCGACATCCTGTTCTTGCGTTCGGGAAAAAGGCCCGTTTATTTGAGCACTCCAAAAACTCTGGTAACACTCCAGGGGGTAGCACGTAAAAGACTCCGTCCTCTGACTCTTCTAGCGTAACACACACTTCACACACACACACATACTCATTTACATTACCAAGCAGGGACGCCATCCACCTCTCTGCTCCAACACTGACTGACAGTTGACTCCACTCATTCACACTCACCACTGCCCCAGGGCCGCTAAAATATGCTATCTACAGAGATAGCACTGGCGATCTGAACCGGTCAGTGGCGGAAAAAAAGCACTTTTATATTTGCCCCCATTACCGTTTTAGCTCATTTCACGGCTCAATACTGAACCAATTTTAGAACGAGTGGTACCCATGAATCATACGCACACATACACATGGGGAAATAGAGCCCAGGTTGAAAAATACCGAAGTTGTCCTTTAAGGACATAACGTCATTTGTGGGGTGCCAATTCATAGCATATCATATGAACTGTTCTATGAGGATGCGTTGCACAAAAATATGGCCCCTAGTGCATGCAATGACATTTCCAACATTTGTGTTCTTCCACCTTTGAGTGAACAGTGTGTTTGCCTTTTGTTGTTCAACAGCAACAATGCAAATGTGCACAAAGCAGGTCTATAAAGAAATAGTAGTTGTATGTTAATTAAGTGGACCTCAAGGATGTAGCGTCATTTGTAGGGCACAAATTCATAAAATATAATATGAACTGTTGCGCATGCATTTTTCTTAGGATATCATTTGAACCGTTCTGAGAACACACTGATATGGTACAAATCAAGTAAAATGTGCCTCTTCTTACAGACTGCATCTGTATAATTATTCATGATTCCAGACTGGCTGCAATGTGTGTGTCCAGGATAATCTGGTAATCCATGGTTTCTGGTTGTAGCATGACTTAAGTGTAGTTTTGGGTACAGTTGCTTCTGTTGTTTTATAAATTCATTCACCAGACTCAGTAAGTTCCTTTTGTCATCAGTGACATTGACAATAGTGTTCTGGAATATGTTCCAGAATATGATAGGCTCCACCTTTTGCATCACTTGGAGCATGTGTCGTAGTTTGTTTACATGTCTCGACCTCAGCAAAATGGTTGCATGGTCTCTCCCCCCAAACACACTGCAGCCATCTCTGAACAGCACATAGCAGTGAGGTTTTATTCCCCTTGTGGCACAGAGCGAGCAGGAATGGGACAGCACCTCACTGTCCCACTATCACACCAGTCCTAATTCACCAAAAAGCACAAGCCTTCTCTCGACAGAGTCCTCTGCTCTGTCAGATTGGCTTATAGAAAAAGAGTCACCAGGTTGAAAGGCACTGTCACAGTTTTAGAAAAGTTTTGGTGAGTCATAGGATATTACAGTTCCTGATATCCCAGTGGCAACTGATGCCGCATGGAGGTCTTTTATCTAACTCCTGTACAATGGTTTGCAGGATGCTAGTTGGATTGGTGCTCATCTTCTCCATGTTTTCCTCAATGTTTACTGATGTTTGCATTTGAAAACCTTGATCTAGCTAGCTAGCAGCTAGCTAGCAGAAGTTGGCAGGAGGACAGTTTACAGTCTGGTGAGTTGATATCCTCATCCCAATTAATGACTCGCAGCCACACTGTCAAACACCAACTGCAAAAAGCAAAAAGCTATGTCAAAAAATAAAATAAAATAAAATAAAATAATATAAAATGTATATTACAAGTTATGTTGTAGGTAAAGGTCCAGTGTGTAGAATTTACGGGCATCTATTGGCAAAAATGGCATATAATATTTATAACTATGTTTAAATTAGTTTATAATCACCTTAAAATGAGAACAATTGGTTTTGTTACCTTAGATTCAGCCATATATTTCTATACAGAGTGGGTTCTCTTCCACATTTTCTACAATAGCCCACAATGGACAAATCAAACTACCAGCTACCATAGTTCTCCTATATGTGCAACACATGGGAAATGTTTCAGTTGGTTGCAATGTGGAACCTCACCACTAGATCCCACTAAATTGGCCTAAAAGGTTCTGCACTAAGCTGGTTTAAATCTTACTTATCTGATCGTTTTCAGTCCGTCCATGTTAATGATGAATCATCTCTACATACTAAAGTTTGTTTTGGAGTTCCACAAGGTTCTGTGGAAGGACCAATCCTATTCACTCTATATATGCTTCCCTTAGGTAACATCATTAGAAATCACTCTGTAAATTTCCATTGTTATGCGGATGATACACAGTTGTATTTATCAATAAAGCCAGAAGAAACTGATCAATTAACTAAACTTCAAAAATGCCTTAAAGACATAAAAACCTGGATGAGCACCAATTTCCTGATGTTAAATTCAGAGACTCTTTATCTGATGATATAGTTTCTCTGGATGGCATTGCTCCAGCCTCTAACCGTAAGAAACCTCTGAGTAATATTTGACCAAGATTTGTCTTTTAATTCTCATTTAAAACAAACCTCACGGACTGCGTTTTTTCATCTGCATAATATTGCGAAAATTAGGCCTATCCTGACCCGAAAAGCTGCAGAAAAATTGGTCCACGTTTTTGTTACCTCTAGGCTGGATTACTGTAATTCCCTATTATCAGGTAGCTCTAGTAAGTCCTTAAAAACTCTCCAGCTAATTCAGAATGCAGCGGCACGTGTACTAACAGGAATTAAGAAACAAGATCATATTTCTCCTGTTTTAGCTACTCTGCACAGGCTCCCTGTAAAATTCCAGAATTGAATTTAAAATCCTACTGTTAACTTACAAAGCTTTAATTGGTCAGGCTCCATCATATCTTAGAGAGCTCATAGTGCTATATTATTACACCAGAACATTGTGCTCTGAGAATGCAGGGTTACTTGTGGTCCCTAAAGTCTCCAAAAGTAGATCAGGAGCCAGAGCCTTCAGATATCAGGCTCCTCTCCTGTGGAATCATCTTCCTGTTGCGGTCCGGGAGGCAGACACCATCTCCACATTTAAGACTAGACTTAAGACTTTCCTTTTTGATAAAGCTTATAGTTAGGGTTGGCTCAGGCTTGCCTTGTACCAGCCCCTAGTTAGGCTGACTTAGGCCTAGTCTGCCAGGCGACCTCCTACAATACACTGAGCACCTTCTCTCCTTCTTTCTCCCTCTCTTTCTCTCTCGCTCTCCTTTGCTAACACTCATGTCCTGTTACTGCATCTCACTAACCTGGATGTACTGCATGTCACCAACTTGGCTTCTTCTCCAGAGCCTTTGTGCTCCACTGTCTCGCAGGTTAACTTATATCGCAGCGGTACCTGGATAGTGTGACATGTGTGGTTGTGCTGCTGCTAAGGGTTTATAAATAAAATTGATTGATTGATTGATAAATCCGACATACTGGAACTTGGGTGTTTCAAGTAACATTTCTATGGGGTATAATAACATTGTATTTACCAAAGTGACTGTTGGCTCCTGAAAGCATGGTATTCTTAAAATAAAGTTATATAGGGCAAGAAACTGGCTTGTTCCAATGATGACCATTTAGCCAGATTATAGTATCCACATTTGCTCAACAATGTTCACAAAAATTCATGCAAATCAAATTTAACATTTTAAACATTCATCCTGTATTTTTACTATTTTTCAGTAAAATGACTTTGTAGGGGAAACAGTGGATGCAGCAGATACAGGACAGAAGCAAGCTGTCTGTGACGGGTACCCCTGCAAGACATTAGTGGCAGTTAAGCTTTCAGTTTCCCAAATGGCTTCTGAAAACTACCCAGTGGAAAGCAACGCTAAATAGAACTATCGAGGGGCAGGAAATAGTTGGAATTTGATGTCACCCCTGTGCCACTGCGTTTACCCTACACAATTAAGTGCTCTTCCCGTCAGTGTTGCACTCTCTAACTTAATCCATCTGTGTCACCATCCAGGTCCCCATGCAGGACCTAATCTAGGCTAAATGCAACTATAATCCAATTAATCTGTCATAGTACAGGCCCGCTGACGATATTTTTACTTTCTGCTGACACGTCCCATTTCCCTCTTGGCAAAATAATGAGGAAGGATAACTTAATTTGGATAACGGAAAGCAATAATGAAAGACAGTTAACACAGTGAAGACAGAGATGGAAAGAGGGATGGAAAGAGCAAAGAGTGTAAGTATATGGTTTTGTAATAAGTTGCATTCGCTGGCTTCAAACTTCTGTTTACTTACTGTCATCTCAATGATGACACATCAAACACGGTCACGCATCCTTGTACAGAAGTGGCCTGGTGCTGTTAATTTCTTTTACATCTCAGTCACCATAAGGAAAGGTAATTTGGAAGTGTTTAAACATCAACTCTTGACAGTGTACAGTGTGGCTGATATGAGCAAAGTGTTTACAAACTGCTGATGAACAGTGCTGATTACCATTGTTCATTCATTGATAAACAAATATAAGATGCATTATTAGCCTAGATTGGGAGTCTAATAACTACTGAGCCAAAGAAACATCATGTGGGATGTTTAGAGAGCTCCTTTTTCTGTTTTTCTTAATTGATTTATTCATAAATATTCTACAGTAAGATAAAATCTTGTCTTTTAGGTGATCATTCTAAGACATTACCTTGTAGCTACCTGCTGACAGCAGAGAAGAGAAAGGCATAATCATCTGATCACATTTGAAGAGTGTTTCACATCCACTTTGCTTCTTTGGGCGAGCTTTTACTGTCTGACATTTCTATCTTGGCAGGAGCTGTTGGATGAAATGATAAAACTCCCAATGCCCTTTTCTCCTGAAGAAGGATGTCACATACTTGAGATATACTCATTGTCTTTTTCAAAACCAAACTATAGACAACTGCAACCTTTGGTCTATGTTCAACATTGTCTCTATTGCTACCAAGGATAGCTAATGAATCAACCACATCGCCAGACAAGGACATATTGGACAATTCTGCATAGCCCACATTACATCAGGCTGGTCTCATTGCAGGAGGCTTAGCAAAAAAAAAAAAAAAAGGCAAGGTTCCCCAACAAAGAAGCTGCACCTGGCAAGACTTTTGTCACAAAGCAATGCACTGTCATCTGGCAAGATGCTGTGGTGTCCAATCAAATATATGTAAGCCAGAATTCCTTGTCCCTGCAGTCAACATTATCTCTTTTGTTAATTAAGATTATCTAGCTAATTAAGCAACTCTATCACCTGACAACATCCACAATATTGGAACGCTTCTTCAAAACCCTGCACTGCATTCAACAAAAAGTCTTGCTTTCTGAAATATTTGTGTGTGGCAACAATGGTATGATTAAGGTTGGGAAAAGATCTTAATTACAGTTGATGTAAAGGTGAATTTTACGTGCACGTGGTACTGTGTACGCCTGTCCATATTCCTGACCTCCACAGCACAGTAGTCACATGCAGGTATTGTTTGACTGGAGATGTTTCGATATTTTGATTTTTGGGCAGCAGTAGCTCGGTCCGTAGGAACTTGGGCTGGGAACAAGTGGGTCACCAGTTCAAGTCCTCGTCCATACCCAATATGGATCATGGACTGGTTGCTTGTGAGGAACCAGTTTGCCTCCTGGGCACTGCTGAGGTGTGCTTGAGCAAGGGACCAAAACCCCAACTGCTTGGGGTCCCTGTCAATGGGCAGCCTGCTCTGAAATCTCTCCATGCACTGTTTGTGCATGTGTGTGTATTTCAGGCTCATTTCAGCCAATACCTTACCCCGCAATGATACTCAGCCCAAATGCAAGCAGGTATTACTGTTGTTTACCACATGTTTAATGATAACTTTAAATTCCTGTCTCATAGAATTATAAATTGCTGTGCAGCAAACTCAAGGATCTGTTACTCAAACTGGAATTCCTGGATCAGATGTCAGATGTCTCACTGGTACCTGAAGCAGCACACCCCCACCAATGCGTTGTTTTTAACACAAGGCTTCTCTCTCTGATTTTTTTTTTCTTTCAGTCTAAACGCCCACTTACTGTCCACCTCTCTACAGAAAGGGCACAGTTCTGCATTGGCACTGAATGTTGGCACTGGATGTAAATCACAAGGTGCCGATTCGTCCAATATGGATATAGTGGCTGTCAATTGTTTGTTCAAAAATGCAAGAATAATGGAATGTGCCTCCAGCCATTTGTCCTTTCCATTGCTGTGCTTTTTGAAATCATAAAAAAAAAAAAGGTTCACACCATGACATCAAGGTGAGCGTGAATGCAATAAAGAAGTGGGAATATATCACTCAAACACCTGTGAAGAATGGCTCATTATCACACCTGTCTATCAGCAGCTACAGCACATGCATTTCAAGAACACTGGATTTGAACTTTGCCAATGCACCCTGTCTTTACAACCTCTTCCTATTTCCATCAAAATGTCAGTGCTTCTGATAATCAGGTGCTACGCTTTGAAAAGTCAAATGCCAGAGTTGAGCCTCTATTGAACCTTCTGAGGTGGGTTTAATCTACCTACATCTGCATGATTTAAAGAAATTAATACAGAAATGGTCTTTATCAAACAGTTGGTGATTTTCTTGAATCTAAGTACCTATTATTTTAAATGCTGTGTATTTAAAACTGTCATATGCAGCTTTAATTATGGTATTAACTGTGATTGATAGAATGGAATAAACTAGTGTGAAACAGCCATGTTATGCTTACCAGTGCATATACTGTTTTAAGTTATCCACAAAGTACACTCAGAAAATTGAACAAAATGAGGCAGATGCAAAAAAGATGGATAATTAGCTCCCTGGTTACCACAAATTTGGACATAGCAACCATTAAAGCCACCTCAGGCTTGTTAGATTGCCATCAGAGGGTTCAAAGCCTGCCTAGTGCAGGAGAGGAAAAGGCAAGGATACGTTTGTCTTCTGAATTAGAATAATTTTAATGGGCAAGTGTGTAACACGTTCTGCAGAAAGAAGAAATTGTAGCTGTAATGATACAGATGGACGCACATTAATGTAATTAATACTCAAAAAAGAGCACTTGTTGCTTTTAGTGAATTATTTTGTATGCCTTCTCATGTTAAAGATTAGGAAAGACAGCAGGCACCAATCCTGCAGACCAAAAATTTTCTCTCCCTGTGGGCAACATAAGATATCTTGGCATAAATATTTCACCCAAACTATCAGACCTGGTCCACCTGAACTTTAGCCCGCTGCTAGATAAGATCTGTGGTGACCTGAAGCGCTGGAATAATCTTCCCATCTCCCTCCTGGGACGAATAGCCACAGTTAAAATGAAAATTCTACCCCAAATTACCTATTTTTTTTCCATGATTCCATTCACACCCGAAATGGTTCCTGTCATTAGATTCTGCAATTATAAAATTCTATTCAAAGAACAAAACAGCAAAAATTAGCCTAAGCACCGTTCAGAAAAACAAATTGGAAAGGGGATTGGACGCTCCTAACTTTAAACATTACTATTTTGCTAACCAGCTACAATACCTATTGAAATGGTTATATCCTAACGAAGACTACAACTCCTGGCTCGAACTAGAACAGGCGGACTGCAACAATATAAAACTCTCTGACCTCCCGTTTATCACCACTACACTCAGACGTCATAACTGTTTTAAGAACCCAATGATTGCTTCCACCTTATCAGCCTGGTGGAAAACACTAGAAATCACAAACTCTCCAATAGAACCTTGCTTGCTCTCTCCAATTTGGCACAACCCGGATTTTGAAATTAACAAAAGACCTCTCCATTTTAGCACATGGGAGATGAAGGGAGTAACTCATCTCCATCACCTTTTCCAAGACAATATACTTATGACATACACAAACTTATTTCAAACTTTTGAAATAAGAAATGGCAATTTTCTACAATATTTACAATCGATAAAAACAATCAAAAGGAGAATTCCAGCGCCTCAGGACACTTTGCAGCCACCAGAATTTGCCAAACATATTACAAAGCTTTCTCCGAGTAATAAGAAGAACCTTTCTAAGATTTATAAATTACTGTCAAAGACCAGTTCTATACATTTACCAATTTTAAAATGGGAAAAAGAACTGGGTGTATCACCGGACCCTGACTTCTGGACTCAGATATGCAAAAATACATTTAAGATGACAAGACACACTAATATACAACTTATCCAATTTAAAGTACTCCACAGAACACACATCACCCAACAAAAGATGAATAGAATGGGCTTTAGTCAATCTGACACATGCACTCAGTGTACTCAGAACACTGCAGACACCTACTTTCATGCACTCTGGTTATGTTCACCCGTCCAGCACTTCTGGTCAACAGTCACTCAAAAACTCTCCTCCATTTTGGACTGCAGGATCCCATTATCTCCCAACCTGTGCTTAATTGGTGACCTGATGACAATTGACCTCCCAAACAGCCACTGCAACTCTCTTCTTGTAGCTCTCGCCATCACCAAGAAAACAATCCTAGTCAACTGGAAAGATAAACAGACCCTCAACATCAACCATTGGCTGAATCACCTTGTAGAACATATTTCGCTGGAGAAAATATCTGCTGGCCACAGAAACCAATTAACATACTTTACAGAAAAATGGTCACCATTTATTCACTCACTAAACGTGTCTGTATAGTGCCACTCAGCCTGTGAGCATATGCCACCTGTACATATAAATATTACAACTCAACAAAGACTGTTGTGTAATATGTAACGTGTTTCTGTTAATGATGTAACCCCTAATCCCTCTATCTCTCTCACCACAATATACCACAGCGGTTCATCAGAACTCAAGGTCTTAAGCATGTGTTAGGTGCACCTTCTTCCCCTTGAATCCAGGCCTGCTCCCTGGCTCTGTGGGGGATTGCGGGGCCGGGCGGTTTCCCCTGGGGGCGGGTGCGTCTGGACTGCTCGCCCTGTGTGCCTGGGGGGGGGCGGGGTCTCCTCGTGCTCCCTGGGCCTGGGGCGGCGTGGCCGGTCCCCCCTGGGGGGCTGTTTCCGCCCCTGGTGTTGTGCGGGGTGGGTGGGCTCCTCCCCCCCCCCTTCGCTCCGCTCCTGCCCTTCCCCCTCCCTCCTCCCTCCTCCCTCCCCCCTCTCCCCGTCCCTCCCTGCTCCTCTCTCCCGGCCTCAGGCGGGCCCGGGGTCCTCCCCCGGGTTGGGGGGCCCTGCACCCTGGTGGCGCACCTCGTCCTTCTGCTGGGGGTCGATTTGCTGCGGGCGGTGTGGCCCAGGTCGGGACCACTGCGGGGGCCTGACGCTGCAGTTGCTTGGGGGGCGGGGTTAGGTGGGGGCCCGTTGGGTTTCCTTGGGGCCTGCCTGGCCCGCTGTCCATGGGCGCTGGGGGCCTCGTGGCGCCAGAGTCTGGTTGGCGCCACCTCCTAGCCCCTCAAATCCATCCGTCCGGCCCTCGGGCCGGGTCTACACTGGCCTGGCCTCCTAAACCACATTTAGTTCACTCACCACACATTCCACAGTTTTAATGCACCACATACACTCACTCTTCGAGGTGCAGACCACGGATGGATTGGGGGACTTCATGATGGGGCAGGCTATGGGACAGTGGTGTCCGGTAGCCCTCCATGCTGCCCCCCGGCCCATCCTTATCTGTTCTCCAATTTTAAAGCACCACATACACCTACATCTTGGGGGACAGATGGGAACAGGTTCCAGGTGCCTTATGGCTGCACGGGCTGCAGGACAGCAGTGTGCTGTAGCCATCAGCCTTGCCCCCACCTGTCTCCTATGTCCCTCAATTTTAATGCACCACATCACACTTATGGGCACTCACATTCACATTCACGGTGTAGGGTTAATGTTTCTCCGTCAGGGATTGGAGAATCATAGTAAGAGGGGGGGTGGTAGGTTTACACACACTGTAGATACGCATGGTGTGGCTAGTGGGGCCCAGCCCTCCTGGGCTGAGGGTTGGAGCCAGGGAGCCCATTTACATCATGGTGGTGTGGCTGGGTTCCCGGTGTCTGGGGGGTCCCGTGGCCCTGTGGCGGGTGGGTCGGGTGGCGCCCTGGGGGCTCTGTGGGTTCCTGCCGGGGTTCTGCCTCCTGACTGGCTGTGGTTTATGGGCCCTCTGCTAGGGGGTCCCAATGGGGGATTGACTGCTCGTGGCGGGCCGCTCTCTCCTGTGTGTTGGTGGGGGCCCGCCCTGGGGGGTTCGGGCGGTCCGTGTCGGGCGGTGGGTGGGCGGGCCCTCCTGCCCCGCCTGTCTGGGGTGTGTCTCTGGCTCTCTCGGGGTGCCGGCCATCGCCGCCCTGGGTCCTTGGGCCTGCGTGGTGTCCTGCGGCCTCTGCAGCTCCCTGGTCTTGGGGTCTGGGCGCTCCTGCGGTCTTGGGGTGCCATACCGCCCCCCTTCCCCCGCAGGGCTGGCCCTGGACCCTGGTGATGGTTTTCATAAACACATTGGGAGGGTTCAAATACACGCATGCATGTTCGATACTTCAGCTCCGTGACGCATGGCAAAGAACCGATGGGATCACTTAAAAGGGGCCCACTTGCTTCTCAAACCTACCACACCGCGCTGGCAACTCTTCTCTGCAATCGGGCTTTCCCCCTCCACCAAGACTCTCACATTTTTGGTGTTCAGTATAGACTTCTCTTTTGTTTTTGTTTTTCAGTACAGTATAGTAGACATGTATATGTTTATTTTTGATAATCTGCATGGAGCACAACCACCTCAAGGCCACAATACATCAGCTACACTGCCTGTTTCTCCCCTGTTTTTTTTTCCGTTTGTTTGTTTATTTGTTTGTTTTTCCTCCTTCTTCTCCGCATGCACTGTCACTATATAACTCAGGACTTAAGCACCTGCCCCTTCCCCCTTGCTTGCTTCCTTACTTTCCCCCTGACACACTTTGGTGTATCACAGCCCTCTCTGACTCATATTAGGAAGTTTTTCCAATAAAGGCTGTTAGGCTAGTCTCCAGGGAGGGTGGGTGACGGTCACAACCACGCATTATGGGTATAAAATACTTGACTGCAAGATTAACAGTGCATCAATCTTCACAAGAAGCTTACACCCTTTAGTGGCGCTAAGCTATGAAGACCAATGCAGACAAGTAGGAAGGAAAAAAAAAAAAAAAAAGGAAAGACAGCAGGCACATTGGAACCCAATGCAGCAATACGTGCAATGCACTATGAACCCGTAAGTGTGCAAACAACCAGTCCCATGAGTTTATATCATGTTGTGCGAGAAGGCAAACTAGCAATTAATAAAACATGCTGTTGTCTCTATGTGCACTCACAAAATACCAACTGATGAATGGAGTTCATTACAAGTAGTCTGACAAAAGCATATACTGCACAGTAAGTGATACTCACCTTACAGCCCATGGGCTGAATCTGGCCTGTGATAGGGTGCCGGATGGCCCACCAATCATTGTCTAATTCACCATGAAATTAAAATGATTTCAACTTGGGTTGTTTTGTATTTTGAATGTGAATAAGGTGCCAAAGTGTGTTAAAAAAAAAAAAAAAAAGAATCAAAATCGAGTTGTTTTTTTTATTCAAAAAAAAAAAAAAAGAACGTGCCAGGGTAGGATCCTCCACACTCCCCCTACAGATGTCCAGGCCAAGCCCCAAATATTCTAAGAACCTAGAAATGCCCCTGCGTAACCTTGACAAGTGCAGGGCTGTTCTGATTGGGTTTTCCTCTTGATAAATTTGAGTGATAAAACAAATGTTGAAAGCTTAAAAACAAGAGTACAAGAGCAGTAGCTCAGTCCATAGGGACTTGGGTTGGGAACCGGAGGGTCGCCTGTTCAAGTCCCCGTCCGGCCCAAAATAGGGAACGTGGACTGATAGCTGGAGAGGTGCCAGTTCACCTCCTGGGCACTGCCCCTGAGCAAGGCACTGAACCCCTCAACCGCTCGGCGCGCCTGTCATGGGCATCCCACTCTGACATCTCTCCACTCAGTGCATGTATAGGTCCAGTTTGTGCATGTGTGTGTTCGGACCTGTGTGTAATTGACAAACAGAGTGAAAAATTGAATTTCCCTCAAATATTGTTCACAAATCTGTCTAAATCTGTGTTAGTGAGCACTTCTCCTTTGCCGAGAGAATGTTGGTCCACTCCTCTTCAATGGCTGTGCGAAGTTGCTGGATAATTGGCAGGAACTGGAACATGCTGTCGTATACGCCGATCCAGAGCATCCCAAACATGCTCAATGGGTGACATGTCCGGTGAGTATGCTGGCCATGCAAGAACTGGGATGTTTTCAGCTTCCAGGAATTGTGTACAGATCCTTGCAACATGGGGCCGTGCATTATCATGCTGCAACATGAGGTAATGGTTGTGGATGAATGGCACAACAGTGGGCCTCAGGATCTCGTCACAGTATCTCTGTGCATTCAAAATGCCATCAATAAAATGCACCTGTGTTCGCCTGCCCCTACCATAACCCCACTGCCACCATGGGCCACTCGATCCTCAACGTTGACATCAGCAAACCGCTCACCCACACAACGCCACACACGCTGTCTGCCATCTGCCCCGAACATTGAAAACCGGGATTCATCTGTGATGAAAACACCTCTCCAACGTGCCAGACACCATCGAATGTGAGCATTTGCCCACTCAAGTCGGTTACGACAACGAACTGCAGTCAGGTCGAGACCCCGATGAGGACGACGAGCATGTAGATGAGCTTCCCTGAGACGGTTTCTGACAGTTTGTGCAGAAATTCTTTGGTTATGCAAACCGATTGTTGCAGCAGCTGTCCGGGTGGCTGGTGGGGCTGCCACTAACGATTATTTTCATTGTCGACTAATCTGTCGATTATTTCTTCGATTAGTCGACTAATCATTTCATCGAAAAATGTGTTAAAATGCTGAAAAATGTCAGCCTGTCTCACCCAAACCCCAAAATTACGTCATCTAATGTTTTGTTTCATACTCACGCCAAAGGGTTTTAGTTCACTGTCACAGGAGAGTGTGTAAAGCTGCCAATATCTGAATGTAAGAAGCTGCAGAAAGAGTATTTTGGGGTACTTTCATAGTACTTTTCTATGAAAAATGACTCAAACCGATTAGTCGACTACTAAAATAGTCACCGATTATTTTAATAGTCGATTAGTCATCGATTAGTCGACTAATCGTGGCAGCCCTAGTGGCTGGTCTCAGACAATCTTGGAGGTGAACATGCTGGATGTGGTCCTGGGCTGGTGTGGTCTGCGGCTGTGAGGCCGGTTGGATGTACTGCCAAATTGTCTGAAACGCCTTTGGTGACGGCTTATGGTAGAGAAATGAACATTCAATTCACAGGCAACAGCTCTGGTGGACATTCTTGCAGTCAGCATGCCAATTGCACACTCCCTCAAAACTTGCGATATCTGTGGCATTGTGCTGTGTGATAAAACTGAACATTTTAGAGTGGCCTTTTATTATGGCCAGCCTAAGGCACACCTGTTTAATAATCATGCTGTCTAATCAGCATCTTGATATGCCACACCTGTGAGGTGGGATGGATTATCTCAGCAAAGGAGAAGTGCTCACTAACACAGATTTAGACAGATTTGTGAACAGTATTTGAGGGAAATGGTCTTTTGTGTGTATAGAATATGTTTTAGATCTTTGAGTTCAGCTCATGAAAAATGGGAGCAAAAACAAAAGTGTTGCGTTTATATTTTTGTTCAGTGTATATATATATATATATATATATATATATATATGTATATATATATATACACTGAACAAAAAAAAAAAATATATATATATATAGTGATAAATATTATTGTTTGTTTATTAACTGGCCCCTGGTCGACTGTCATTTTGCAAAGGTGACATTGAGGCAGAGCAAGCTGAGTACCCTTGCTGTACAGACATGGTTCACTTTTTGGAACATGTGAGTCCACTCAGTCAATGTCACAATATGTAACGTCCAAACATTTCATATCCAAAATGAGCTACTCCACTTTGTGCAGAAGTGTACTTTAAATCCTTTATTCTCTTTCTATTTTTACTCTCTTACTTTGGCATCATGTTTCATCATCAGCTTATTTTTCAGCCCACAGCTCAACCAATTAACATTCACAAAAGAGGGCTAAAATCAAGCAAATATTCTTGCTGTCCAGGGGCTCATAATTTTCCTAAAGACATTCAATTTTTTTGTTTGTTTTACAGTAGCCTAATAGCTTTTAATTGCTTACACTGTTTATTAGCTATTTCTTCTCTGATTGATGTTAACGTTGATGTATGAAAGGTGTGGTCTGAACATTTTCTAATTATAGTAACTAACATTTGTATTTTGTGAAAAAACAAATTGTGCTTCTCCTTCTAATAGCAGTGCTATTTTTACAGCACATTAGTGGTCACAGTTATGGTGACACAATAGATATATGCACACAAGAAATCCCTTAGAAGACATCTCTCTTCCCCAACAAGAGTGACATATTGCAACCTAATCACCAGAGTAAATGTTAGGATAGGTTTGTGTAAGCCATGCATTGTTACATTTGTACATTTTATGTAATATATTTGCATGTTTCATTTGTAATGGACATGTTGAAACTTAGTTTTTAGTTTCAGTTTTCAATTAAAATTTCAATTTTATCTTGTGAAGTGGTTATGGTGAAGTTGCCTATTTATACATGCAGCAGTTATGGAAAAACATTAGCATTAATTTAGTCGTTGGTCATCCGATGAATAGAAGACCAATATTCACTCTCTTTTAGCTCTGTTTTGGTCTTCACCAACTCTTGAGAAAAATATCTGGCCCCTTTACTGCTGAATGCCCCTTTTTTTCACCAGCTAGTTGCTAACACTGTCTTTCTGTTTACTCTTTGGTGCTGGGCACAAAGTGTACAGTGGGTTTGTCAAAGCTCTTCTGACAGAAAACAGCTCCTGCTGGAAACAATGCTGATGAGAATGGTGAGAATGAACCCAATCAGTGAAGTTGTGGGACACAAAACCAAAACAAGCTGAAAGACACTTTACTGTAATGAGCGGTTAAGGGTGAGATGGTGATGACTATAATCAAACAAGTGACCCTTTTCACATAACACAAGGTCATCTGAGCCACTGTTAGTGTAAAAGATAGTTTTTAGCCCCATTTTAAGTGTATGCAAATGCACTGATAACCAAAAGACCTTCCTCCAAAAAGCAAACTAACTAAAAGCACAAATTTGTTTCTACTTCCAGAAAACTGTTCCAACACGCCTCTTTAAACAACACTCATTTCATTGTTGTTAAATGTTACAATATCAATTTCTTCTGACTGGAAGAGAGATGTGCTTGTTAGCTGAAACCACTTCACTTAATATTTCTTGTCTAGGACAACCCAAAAAAGTGCTAATGATTTTCAGACCTTTCTCCTTAATTTACCCAACAGCTGTACTAGCAGCTGTATGCCCACATAGACAGCCAATCAAAATCTGAGACCCTGCATTTTTCTTTGTCAGTTTCTCCTCTCTTTTGCTCCCTTTTCTTGTCTTTCCATTCATTTTTCATCTTTTATGTGTATTGGCTCAAGTTGACATTCTTTCCTGTCACTCCTTACTGTCCTGTTCAGACTTCTCTTCATCTGTATGACTTGTGAATCTGGGATGCAACATTTTAATCCTCTGTTATGTGTAAGTGCCTAAGTCCCATGGAGTAAATTATTAGAATCCAATTTAATTTTGTTGTTCAGTCCATATTTCATCCACGCTTGTATCTTAAGTTTTTCTCAGTTAATGAGCAAAAAGAATCTCAAATTACACAAAAGATTCACTCTTTCAGGTGGGAACAGCTCTTTCTCTTTCCAAGGTCGTCAAATACAGATGTTTTCCACGCCCTCCTGCGTGTATTGATGCAATGCACCAAGCCTTCCACATACTCCACTGTAAACCATCAAGTAGTATAAAGAGCGAGAAAGTCCATGTAGAATGTTATGGACTGCAGGTGTATGGGTCAAACAATAACAGACTTTCACTGTCAGATACCATCCTTTTACATTGGCATGTTACACACCCAGGGCTCGGCAGAGTCAGGGGGAAACGTGCCGGACAACATCAGCAGTTAAGGAACACAAGGAAACAGTTCTTTTTAATCAGGAATGGAATTATTTTAAATGCTTTATATACTGCAAATAAATGTAGTAGAGTAAAAAGTACAGTATTCCCTTTGAGATGTAGAGAAGTAGAAGTATAAAGTAGCATGAAATAGAGTTACTCAAGTAAAAAGCAATAAATAAGAGTGAAAAAAAAAAAATCCATGGGATGATCCCCCTGAACCCCCTCTGCAAAGGTCCAGGCTAAGCCCCCAATGTCCTCGAATCCTAGAAACACCTCTGCATAAAAAAAAGGAAATAAAAACAACCAATAAGACTAATGCTAAATTAAAAATTAACATCTTTAGAAGGGTGTCAGTGAAACTATTATTATTATGATTATTATTATTATTATTTATTTATCCATTTATTTTATTGGTATGAGTGAAGCAACATACACATTCTGTAAACAAAAAAGAAAGCTGTATAACACAACAGTCAATCCCCAAATCAAAGTGAGGGGAAGCTTTCAACATTTATAAGAGCATTCTGATATTTCAACAAAATGTCCAAGAACAATATGATTCAAGCTACTGAAACAACATGCAGAAATGTCTCAACACAATTTCCATCCCTGTCACTGCACACTGTCAGTGTAAGGTAAAAAAACAGAGTGTCAAACAACTTTGTGATTGGCATTATGTTTTTTTTCCACCTCAGAGAGAGTGAACTTTTGCATTGGGGTGAATTGTTTTACTAAAAATGTTACCTCATAATTACAGTATAATCTCATATGAAAGAAAAAAAAATCAGAAAAAGAGAATTAACACCATTTCATGATTAATCATCTGCAGCTCTGTGTTCAAAATCAAACCTCATACATGCGAGAAATCCAATTTTCATGGGAAAAGAGTGATATTCCTTGGAAGTAATCATTTTCAAACCACAGGGAAACCTTCAACCCTTGTGTACACGTGTGAGTGGCCACACGTCCGCTCCTAGAGTTTTCACATTGTTTGGACGTGGTCTGAAGTGGACGTCTGGAATGTAAATCTCAACCCTGATTTTCGGGAGACAACTTGTGTCTGAATGTGCAGCTGAGGGCAATTTTCTCACAATCACTCCGAGTGGTTTTGTTGCTCACTAATTAATCCTAAGTGTGAGAATACACACACACAGACATACATAGAATATCAAACACACCTGGGTGCGTGTGCATGCAATCAGTCACTCCACCCAAACCGCTGCTTTTCCTCAACGTCTCTCTCTCTGGGAGAAAATTATTTGGCTAGTCCCTCTGGCCCAAGAAACTCATAAGTAGTGGTGGGCAGCAGATTCTCAGAGGGAGGTACAGCTTTTGGGTGGAGGAAGCGCAATTACTCCACAGGGAGCTCTGGAAGCAATTATTCCACCATCCAAATGCCCCTGAAACAACTCACCAACCGCTATCAAACACACACAAATTGTTCCGCCAACCTATTGTACTGAGTCACCACATCATTGCTTGGAGAATCGTATTAACCTCATTTGCCAAGCATACACCCACACAGAGCAGTTGAGTTTGAAAATAAACAATTGGCCGGCTCAGATAATAACTGGCGAGACAGAATATAGGAAAAGGTGGCGTATGAAAATACTTTAGAGGTAGAGCAGTGGCAGCGGGATTGTGCGATAGTAGAGCTCAGCCTGCAGCTCCCTCTACCTCCCATTCACACCCGCACTTGCATTTACTTACACCTTGAAACACACATTTGTGCTTGGACTGTGCTACACCTGCAAGGGCACGCAGGAACAAAAGAACAAAACTGCATGCACACTCTTTCTGATTACCACAGTAAACACACACACATGCAGACACATATGCTCACACTCCCTTCTCCGTAGGTGCATGTATCTTCACACAAACATCCACAACTGCATGCACACTTCCACAGGAACACACTCATATTCCAACACACACACACACACACACACACACACACACACACACAGTAAATCCTCTGAAAGTTGCAGATGAAACTGAGTTGAAACACGTCTCCACCACCAGCAGCCAGGAGCATGCTTTCACACTGTAAAAGCAGCATCTGGATAAAATGCTGAGCAGAGGAGAACCACAGACACTGAAGAATTTCTCCTCCCTCTCTTTCTCCCCCTTTCATGTTTCCTTGCTTCTCTACTTCTCTCTCTTTTGCTCTGTAATCATTTATACATGTCATTCTTTTATAAAAGTGACAGAGTCAGAACTCCTGTAGTGTATAAAAAGTGAAACTAATGACGTGGCTAACTCTTATTTAACAATTACAGTAATTGAATTATATATTGTACAACTAACAGATTTTTTCTTCACTAAATTACATTTATTTGGCTGATACTTTTGTCCTGTTGCAGTTGTGCAGTGTATTTAGAAAGTATACCTGTTTTTTTCTAAAAGCTGATTCGAGTGTGTTACAACTGGAAATTTATTTTGCCATCATTTCTATCAGTAGTATTTAGAAATGACTGATGATGAGTTTACCCATCAAGTTAATCACTGAGTGGTGATAAAAAAAAAAAAAAGTCAAATGGGGCAAGAAACATACGCAGAAACAGGCTTTAAAAGATATGGTTTATGTTGTCCTATATCATTCTAACGGCCAATAAATCCAACCCGGTCTCATTCCAAAGTCGTCGTATACCGGTGCTTGGGCAGTGACTTTCGGCATCAGACATAGACGAAAAAAGCCGTAATTTCACGACAGCATAATATGCAACAGGTCACTGTTATTGGGAGGCAAGGGCGATGGATGGGTCCAGCAACCACCTTACGACCCAGGGAGCGTGTGTTCACTTCCCTTATGATTGTAAAGCCAAACCCTGTTCTATTTTCCTAAACCCATCCATGTACGAGTCTTGGCTAAACATAACCATGTGCGCTTGAAAAAAGGGGAAAAAAATGAAAAAAACAAAACAAAAAAACAATAACCAAAAACCCATCAAGTTAAGGTGTTGTACCAACATAGTTTGTTTATTTTGAAAGAGACTGTATGCAAACTGTACATTTCCTGTGAAAACAGAAGTGTATTTTGAAAACAGACAATGCGTGTAACAGGCTGAAGTTGACACAGTGTCTCAGAACATCAACAGTTAACACACCCAGGGTACGCTGCACTTCATATGTTAATGTAGAAAGTCCACGCCCAGATGTTGAAATGTGGCAGGGTCAGAGTGAGAATGTGTTGATAAATCCATGAAAAGACACTGTTGTACTGTCACATGTTCCTTCATTACCGCAAACACACACACACACACACACACACACACACTGTTGTTTATTTTGACTAAATCCCATCAATGTGTCCTCATACAACGGTTTGTGTGATATCTTACAAATTAGCGGCCCATGAATTACATTAAATCCCTAATGTAAAGTTATTTAATTAAGGTTAAGTTACAGAGGTTAGGTTTAGGCAAGTGAAGTTACTGTGGTTAGAGAGTATGTAGCCTAATCGCAGCCCTACAAAATACGTGGCTTACACCATCCTGCTGCTATGAATAATTACTAGAGCATCAAATTAAGATTAATCCACCATTTAAAATGCTCTCCAACAAATGTACTAGTTCCCTATGAGTATCGCTGGTAAAAACTACAGTGACCAGCTTTTTAAGAAATGATTGAGCCTCTAGAAATAATAATAAACTGAATTGAACAGTCGGAACCAGTGGGGGGTTCAGAGCCACAGACTGAAAAGGGAAGTCATAAAGTACTGAGAGACAGAATACAATGAATATCAACAGATTTATCCCTTATACTATTATTGATAATAATACAGCTTTTTTGGAATAAGAAAATGAAGGCTAATGGCACGATTCTTACTGTCTGTTGTAAACCATAACAATCCATCACACTTTACAAACTGATGTGGAGTTGGTTTGACTTTCACGTACTGTACTTACAACTGTTTTTTTTTGTGTGTGTGTGTTTTTCATTAGTTTTTATTTCTATTTAATCCATCCATCCCAGCTGACAATGGGCAAGAGGCGGGGTACACCCTGGACAGGTCGCCAGACTATCATAGGGCTGACACATAGAGACAGACAACCATTCACACTCACATTCACACCTACGGACAATTTAGAGTCACCAATTAACCTATCCCCAACCTGCATGTCTTTGGACTGTGGGAGGAAGCCGGAGTACCCGGAGAAAACCCACGCTGACACGGGGAGAACATACAAACTCCACACAGAAGGGCTCCCTCCTGGGACTGAACCAGGAACCCTCTTGCCGTGAGGCGAGACTGCCCATTTTTATTTCAGTCATTTTACTTTTCCGTCATTTTTGTTTTCAATTTAGTTTCATTAAGTTTCCAGAGTGGGTTTACTCAGTGGTGTAGTGGTAGTTGATGAAGTGGGGGTACTGCTAGGTACATAGGTAGGTTACCAATGAGAAAGTAGGAATACTCTCCTATATATTACAATGGCTTTTTAGCTGATAGGTGGGTATACTGTAACTGGATAGAAAAAGAAGTTGGTATACCCCGTATACCTGAGTATACCCTCCACTACACCACTGGGTTTACTCGTTTCAGTTTGATCTTTCTTGTTTAAAAAAAACAAACAAAAAAAAACTTCAAAGTTTTAGTTAAATTTTAATTTGTTTTAGTATTAATACATTAATTTACAAACACAACACTGTGAAGGCAGCTAATAATAACAATTTTGGCAACTACTATAGTTGTATGCACACACTATCCTGATTCCCATGGCTCTTTATGTGCTTCTCTCCCTATTCTCTTTTGCTCTCTCTCTGAAAGCATTTCTGTCCATGTCTTTCTTTTATACAGTAAAAGTGACATGGAGTCAGAGCTCCATGTCCATGTGAAGAGTTATACTAACAATTGACAGGGCTTTCTGGCCCAACAATTGAACTGAAACATTATTACCAGTACTGTGTGCTCACTTTCAGTTTTACATTCAAATAAAGTGGTTTAGATAATCTGGCTAAACTGTTGGACTGTGCTGTAACATTGAGCCCCATGCAGCAACATTCTCTTAAACTCTTCTTATATTCTCTGTTAATTTTCTGGTAGGAGAAGACGACATCAATTCCAGATGCACCAAACTTTTTAGCCATCCCAATCTTCTCTTACCCAGGTGCACTGAACGATAAATTCCACTTGATTTTGAGTCATCTTTTAGCATCGGTAACGCCCCCCAAACACTGTATAAGTGCAGGTAAGGTGCAGTGTGTAAGACTCTGGCACATGACCATGATTGGAGAGATGCCACAAAGAAAATGGCTGGAAGAAGAAGAAGAAGAAGGAGAAGAAGAAGAAGACGGCAGTTGTTAAATTGGTATACTGTTAAATAAACTTAAATACAGTGAATGTGATTTTCAATGCAGTGTCTGTAGGTGTTACAGGAAAATCACAAACTAAGCATTAACAAAACATCTGCTGTGTTAGCAGGAGTGGTGAAGGAAGTATTTAGATCCTTTACTGAGGTAAAGGTACTAATACCACACTGTATAATGAAACGAGTAAAAGCTCTGCATTGACAATGTTACTTAAGCAAAAGTATAAAAGTGCAATCAGGAAAATGTATTGATATATTAAAAGTAAAAGTCCTCATGCAGGAAAGTTTAAATAAATTAAATAAATCAAAACAATTGAAATAAAGGAAAAACAGCAAGACCTTGTACATACATATGAGAAGCTGAAACCATAAAATGTGTTTTGCATGAAAAATGACTGAAACAATTGTAATAATAGTTGCCAAGTAATTCCCTAATTAAGCAAGTAATTGTTTCAGCTGCACCTGCATATTTTCATAATGTGCAAAAATCTTAATTTGTAAAGAAACTAGGAACTAACAAAACATTCTAATTATTCTTAAACATAATCTAAATTTGATTATATGATATTAATATATATACATATATATATATATATATATATATATATATGAATATATTAAATGTTCCTCAAAACTTGTTTCTTTACGCTAGGCAAAATATGGACAAATCTTGGTTATGAAGAAAAATAAGAGAAAATGTGTAAATATATGGTTTCTTGCATTAGGCCCAATGGCACCATTCTCAAATCTCAGCACTTTAGTGATCCTTCAAACTGAATTGTAGTAATGCCTTTATTTATTTATTTATTTATTTATTTTTTGTATTTTTGGGGACAAAACAAAAATACAGCATTTTGGTTATAATAAATATTCTATTAATTTATGTTATGACTATGATGAAGTCTTCCATGTTTTTTAGATGTCACATATCAGTGGATAGCTCTCTCTCCCTGTCATTATCTATCTCTCTCTCCCCTCACTGTTTTCAGAGGCCCTCCCCTGTCCTCTTTCCACTAATAAATCAATCCACCTGTAATAAAGATAATTACACCTTTTTATTTTTTAGCAACACATTCCGAAACATCTCTGTGCACCAGTGTGTCCAGAGGTTGGCCCCCTTAAAAAATATACATCAGTCGTAATGAAACCGAATCCAGCCGTCTGAAAGCACTTAACCCTCAAAGGCTTGCCTGGGATTGGCCTGCTGTTTGATTTTCAGCCTATACAACCACACCACACGAAGGCAGACAGTGTGCGGTGGACATGTGAATTAAGTTCTGTCTCTGCACGTGTGTGTATGTGCAGGTCTGTAGGAATCAGAGTCAAACAAGCACTGTTGCGTGATTCATCCCCAGAAAGGCAGCGTTTTTAAACTCTCCAATTATCCTGATGAGCTGCACGTCATGTCGTCATGGCGACCCCCCCCCCCCCAGCCACATCCCCACTGAAAAGGAAGCAACGCTGACGCTGCACAGGATGTAAGTTACCAACATCTTACAGAGTGGGGTAATTCCACCAGTCGGATGGGACATATGGAAGTGATTTATGCTGAGGAAGGTGTCAAGGCGGGTACACGTTGCTGCTGGATTTTTGGGATGTATCCCCCACAGTACCCTCTGCCCCCATCCGCCTTCTCTAAGCCTGAGCCAAGAGATGTCTGGTGGGGTTTTTAAAAGTAGGGAAGAGAGACGTTAGATCAGATTAACTCACACCACGTGCCTAATGGGCTGTTACATAGGTCTGACACACACCATTACCCACCATTTACACCTCACAGGCACAGATGTGAAGACAGAGACAGTACCTCCAGATTGCTTGCATGTGTATGTGTGTGAGAGAGAAAGGTGGCAACATGGACAAAAGGATGCAGAGATAAGGAATGTGTGTGCCTGTGTGAGAGAGAGTGTATCTGTGTGTGTGATTGCTCTTGAACTGGATGGGTGGGCGCGCTGAGGTAAAAAGCAGACTTTATTGGATAATTAAGAGGAACTGAGTTGCTCCCATTACTCCGCTGCTGCTCTCCCCCTTGTTGGCCTCAGATACTGACAGAGCAGAAAAACACTCAAACAAAGACTCCACAAGGGGAAACGCCATCCTGCCACAGTTTGTGTTCAGCCTGCCCATTCACTTCCTGAACTGAGTCTCTCTTCCTCTTTGGATCATAACATTGTCCCACACTGTATCACTGTTGAGCAGAGCTGTCCACACTGGCCATGGGCTTTACCCCCTGCGGCTTCCAATTCGCTCTGCAATTTCAACATGCTCCACTTGGACAAAATGCACAACATGGCTTCGTCCAAGTTTAAACGTGCAGCTGTGTAGCCAGAGAGGATCCCATGAGTAGTAAATCTTTGCAACGGGAAACATTCAGGAACGTTCCAGAGGAGCTGAAGTTATCTTTGAAGCTATAAATCTGGCAGCCCTGATAGTCAGTTCACATGGAACAGGTTGTCTGTATTTTAAGAAAGAGACCGTAACATAAAAGAAGTGGGAAAAAGAAAAAAAAGAAAAAAGAAAAAGTGAAATAGAGCAGGAGAGACAGTGTGTGTATTCCCTTGTAGTGGTGGCAGCTGGATTGTGTTAGCGCGTCGGAGCGCGTTATCGCCAGGACACAACACAAAGCAGGCCCACTGAGCATTCCCCTTGCTAACCACCGCCTTTACGTTAAGACAGGCTTTGCCATCTTAGCCATGAACTGTGGGCCTCGGAGACCAAAGACAGGCTGACAGAGCAGCTATAGACAAACCAGAGTTTGTAGTCTCCTGCTGACTCTAACTGCTGTGCTGGAACAGGAACGCCTGCGCTTTGTCAGTCCATAAGGCTGCCGTATGGAGAGAGGAAATGAATACTGTTTCAATAGGAAGAGATAAAAGAGCAAAAAAGGCTTCTAAATGCTTGTAAAGAGACAGAACAAAAGACTTCTTGATGAGTTAAGGAAATGAATACAGTAAGAACAATGAGGGATGGGAATCAAAGGGGCTCAGTGCAGGCTTTGCATTGCATCATTTGAAATTAAATCAGAGAGCCATCACAACCAGAGCATTATGTTTGTGTGCTGGTTTCCATCAGAGTGTTGATCTGTTTTATCTGAGCATTGGGATGTATATCCATAAGTCAGAGAGCTGTTAGGAACATTTTGAATAAAATTACTTGGCCAAAGCATTTTTGTCAAGAGAAGCAGGAACAGATGAGTAAAAGTTGAACCTGTAATGACTTATTCATTTTCAACTTTATAGAACTTCAAGGGCTGTGTGCCTTTCTGCTGTTAAACTATAGGATTTTTTTTAAAGATTTATTCAGACCATAACTTACTTTGACACAAAAGTTAAAACTGCACCTGTGAGTCAAGAACTTTTTGGTGACCAGTTTCAGCAAGTGGCAGGAAATTGCAATGGTCTTAAAAGCCTGGGGTTGTGTCAAAAGAAGAAAAATGAAAGCGAGAAATGAGGTTCACAATAGCATTTTGGGCTTTCAGTCACACTGGAGAGTTGTGATCAAATGCTATGTTAAGGATGACACTCGACTCCTTCCTGTGTTTTTCTTCTGTGACACTTAAAAACAAATTTCCTTCCGAGTTTGGGGGTCAGTCACCTCCCTGACAGAAACTACTTGGACAATAGAGAGCAGCACAATGTCTGCTGATTAGACGCTCTTTCTGATTATTCCTGCAACCTGGTGATTGTGAAACTGAATGGAATCATTCTGCTTCACACAATCACGGGTGAATATTACAGGTTGCAGAGCCCAGTGTATTGTCCTCATGAAAGGTTACGCAGTGAACAGAGGGTTGTCTCAAGTGCTGGCTGGAAAAAATGCAACATGGAAGCCAGCATGGAAGCTGCAACATTATGTTCCTGTTTTTATACAGAAAAGGGACATTGCTGTTTTTTTTTGTTGTTGATTTTTTTGCCTTTATCAAGACAGAAAGTTCATCACAAATGAGCTTGGACAATGCATGACAGACTAAATTCTATCATCTAGAGGTCAATTGCTCAGAATACATTCAGTCTTATTCATGAAATGTTAGTAAATATGTGGGTAGATTTGCACATAAAAAACTTTGAAACTACAAAGCTACACCGGATTCATAAACTGACAGCACATTCCTGCTCGTCAGCAGTTAGCATACATCCCGGCCCATGAATACCCAGTGACCGCTAGGGATGTAACTATACATCGATCTGGATCAATATATCAATTAAATCATCAACGATGAATGCTGCAAAGTGAAAACATCGATCCATATCGTCATCTTTAGGATACACTTTTATTTTGAAAGTCTGTGTCACTGGCAAACAGCAGTAGGCAGACAGCAAGCAGCCAAGAGAAAAACGAAGAGGATTACATTATTTACCCGGGAATAAATCAGCAGTGTGGAAATATGCTACGGTGTGTGTTTAGCAATCGTGACAGTTAAAGTTTTTTTCTTCTGTATTTCAGACAGTCCCAGGTCAGCATCTGAAGCAGTTCCTGGCTGAAGTGGGACCTTTTCCCAGAAACACCTTCTCTGGTGTAAAACTCAACAGGAAACAAGTGGATGATGATGACTTCCACAAAATGAAAGATAAACTAATCAATGGGTTCTGTGACAACCTCACCACATGGTTTGGCAACCTTGATGAGGGTGTCTTGGAGGCCGCTGCCACCATGTTTGACGTAAGTAACTGGCCTGAAGACATCACTGACCTGGCCACCTTTGGCCTGGCCGATGTTGAGACTTTTGTCACTCACTTTCAGAGAACTGATGGGTTACAGGGAGCTTTGTGGAACACTGTATTCCCGAGCAGTCAATCTAAGTAAAACTTTTGAAAAAGCCAAATTAACTCAGATCTGTCCTTTTATAGAGCTCAACTATTAGGGTTTCCAATCCCTTTTTCCTGTTATTGACACTAGTGGTTGCATTAAAAATCAATATGAAATATGTCCTTATGTTGTGTTTTCACCACCATTGGTAGACTGAATTCTCATCACGAGTGAATAAAGCAGCTAACTCTGAATCAATCTGCTCAAATTTTTAAGTTCAGATAACTCATGTTTGTCTTAGTATGCCATTTTGAGGAAATGAGATTCCCATGATCCTTTGCTAAAGAAAATAATAACATACTAGAGTGAAAAGAACGCATCAAAATTCTTTAATGTTGAAATAATGATTGATATCTGGATGTTGCAATAGGTGCATAATTAATAGAATTATTAACTTCAGTGAGTGCATAATAAAGAGTTTATGAATGTCAACAAGACACTGTTCCCACTTTAGATCCAATAGCTGCAAGATGCATTATGAGCTGTTAATAACTGCATATTAATAATTTATTAACATTTATATGACACTGTTCCCACTTTAGATCCAGTAGCTGCAAAGATGCATTATGAGCTGTAAATAAGTGCATATTAATAGTTTATTAACTTGAGTTATTTTAAGATACACCTTCACTTTTTCACATTAGTTTAAATATGTAACTTTACGTTAGTATGGAACATGACATGCTGATACCATTTTTGGGGTACTGTTTTGTTACATATCAGACCACACTGTTGTATAGGCATGCATTGTTGTAAATGTAGTGGTTACTTTCTTTCCATATTAATAGCTGAGTCTCAAGCATGATCAAATAAAGGCCAGTGGCTAATAAAGAAAAGAACATGTAATTTTATCATCAAGTATCTCATCTTATCTTAAGTAAATCCCACAGGTACAACAACATTTTGTCATAACAGAAAAACTGTCTTTCAAAAATTCCATTCACCTCTACAGTCCTGTTTAAAAAGAAATAAAAAAATAAAAAAATAATTGTTAAGCCACCATCTAAGAAAATCAACCTCCTGAAACAAATTTGCATTAAAAGCCTAGCAGGAAAGAGGGGAATTACTGTATGCCCTTCGATTTGCTGAAAGGCAAATATCACGAAACATCTCAGCTGGAAGTGCCAAATTTAATTGACACTAGTTTAGTTGAAAAGAAGAAAAAAATGGCAAGGTGGAATAAATTGCAATAGTAAATACAAACAGAGGAGAGAAACTCAAAACAGCAGAGTCAGTGGCATTACACAAAAAAGGAGACATTTCATAGATTATGTGTTCTCATTTCAGAAACACACTCAAACTACATGATTATTAGAAAATAGAGATGCCTAGCAGAGTAGAACGTTTTATAAAAAATACCTTTCCAGCAGAGATCATACAGAATGTGGCTGTGTGTGTGTGTGTGTGTGTGTGTGTGTGTGTGTGTGTGTGTGTGTGTTTGAACCTGTTAAAATAATACAAACGCAAATTAAAACTTTTAAGCAATAACAACAAAAACAAACGGGATCCTCAGCAACATAAAGGCAACAAATGAGCAACTCAAATAATATTGTTCATGTTCAAAAGGGGTAAGAAGAAGTTAAAAACTTTTCTGGTCTTACCATGTCTTATTTTTGATATATTAATCATAGAAAATAAGTTCAATTGAGTTCAATTTACAGTCAGCAGTGTCCATATTTTTCTTGGTCAGCTTAAACAAATCAACCCTTTTATACAGAACAAGAACAAAATAATTGAAACAGATGTACCAAAACCATCAAACAGTCCAGAACAAGAAATAACCAAATAGAAAATCACTGATCATTGATAAACTACTGTCAGTGAAATTCAGCCCTTCCCGCAGTTGTTTCATATTAAAAGCTTACTGGGAAAGAGGGGAATTATGCCCTCGGATCAGCTTGAAGACTTTTATTGTGAAAAAAAATGAAGGAAGTTTTTACTTTTAATGATAGTAGCTCAATAATGATGCGAAGAATGGTAAGACAATTAATAATTGAAAAATAAAAACCACATTTCTGCAAGAAATATGAAAAAAGATAATAGATCAGAAAAGAGACAATAATAATTTACAGTATAAACAATATTCTTACACAAACAAATGTGGGAATAATTTTAAAACCTGCTTCTTTTATAGCCTGTTTCTAATAAGTCTATGTATCTTGGTGTTGTAATTTTGAAAACATTATAAAGAACCTTGCCAAGAGTGACTGCAGGAAAATGAAAATGGAAAGCAAAGCACTGAGCTTGATGCTGAGTCCAGCCACAGAGCTGATTGTGTTTTTTTGGCATGACGGTCAGATAATCTGCGTGTCCCCTTTGGCCCCGTCCCAATACACCCAAATAAGTTGTCATTTCAGCTCGCTCTCACAAACAGCAGGCCGATGCCTGTACAATGTGGGTTAAAGTGTGTGTGTGTGTGTGTGTGTGTGTGTGTGTGTCCATGCTTGCATGAGTGTGTACGCTCCCATGCTGTGCTGAGACACTGAAGAGCTTGTCGAGTTCCCAGGCGATACTGTTAGCCTGAAGAGGAATTGTGGGAGAAAAAGGAGGATGATAATAAATGGGTTTATGCTCCGGAGACAGCCATCCTCTTAATTGCTCAGGAGCCCGTTTATGAAGAGAGACTTGGAAAGGTCCAGGCAAAAAGTGTGTTCGAATGTGTGTGTGTGTGTGTGTGTGTGTGTGTGTGTGTGTGTGTGTGTGTTAGGAAAATATCCACTTCAATGTATTTTAAATGTATTTTGCAGCACATATGACTAAACACAAGATCCTACAATTTAAGGATTGTGCAATCAGCCAAAAGGCAGTTAAATAGCCTACAAAGTATTATCAGGCATGTGCTTAGCCACTATTGTCTAAATCTGTAACTGTTCTATATAAAACAAGGGAGTTTTTGGATAAGAAATGTTTCTATAGACTCTTTTAGGGCCAACGTCACAATGATGTCAGTTTGTTAGCTTGAGGCAAAACACGTCTCGCCACCACAGGACAGTTGACTACACAGGAGTCTTAAAATGTCATTTTGTTGTGCTATTTGGTGCAAGAATAGGAGTCATGGCTTAAATATTAAATTTGAACACATACCAGCAGCCACTGCCCATCAACAAAGACAAAGATAACTAGGGTAAAATGCGATAAGACGCATGTGCAGTGCACACTTCACATCAGGTTAGGGAAAAAGTGTTTACTGTTGTAGGAATGAATAACGTTGGAGAGGTATTAAGAGGAATATTGGATTTCTCCGTAACAATAACTTTTAGTACATTAGCTATTTTGCTTTGAACGCAAAAGAAACTGGAGGAAACCATTAAAGTGTCATCCTTCTTTGTAAGATTGGCATAGTAGTCAACCACAAAGCCAGCCGCTCGATGCTCTGCTGCTCCATCTCCCCAGACAAAATGCCCAGTGTGTGCTCAGCCACTCTGAAAGTGCGGTGCTTTGCATTACCGAATAGTACATTCTGACAGCGTCACAAATTTACGAATGGTCCAGTTTGTGCCAGTGTGTGCTCTAAAACAAGATAGACCCTCTACTTAAACTTCAGAAAAGAGATCTTACATTAATACATAGCTGGTTATCATGAATCTACTAATCAACTATTTACAGCATCCTATACATTAAAATGTCTCAAAATTGTTTATTAAAAAACACTAAAAATACTTTTTTGAGTTGTGAGTTTAAATTATGTTGCTCTCTGTTGAGTTTCAAAAAACCCTTAAAATGTAAAATGAGTACAAATTATAATGTTAATTGATTAACATGTAAAATAATTGAGAATTATAATTTCGTATTATTAATTTAGTAGTATTCAGCCTATTCCTTTTTCAGTTTTATTGACTGTGAGAAAATTTGTGTGAAACGATCTTTATTTCTCCAGATGTGTGTAACTGAAATAAAAATCATTCATTCTTTTTTTGAGATATTAAGCTAGAAAATCTATATTTAAAAATGTTTAATTTGGGATATCATTATAGTGGACTATAGTTTTCTTGTAATCAGTTTTTAAAAGGAAAGGGAGACCCAATACAAATTAAAGGTTCACAAATATTTGAGATGGAATATACCAAACTATTACAAGTATCTTGTAATGACTCACAATAGTAGAACTTCTTCTTAGCTTAAAAAATATCTTGCTGCTCTACTTTATTCTTACCTACAGAATACATCTTTGGTTTAGGGGGTGTTGATAAATTCTCAAACAAAAGCTGATATTGCAAAATGTTGGTCTTACATAATAGCTAGTGTAACAACAGAGTTATGTCATACTGACCAAAATGGTTCATTGAGTTTCTTTTTCATTGATTAATGCCAGCGTTTCTTCTTTTGCCACCTCCTCAATTGCAGTTCAGTTGCTGTCCATGAAAAACAAAAAAACAAAACAAAACAAAAAAAAAATACTTCTTGAAAATGTTTCAAAGTCAGAGGGAGGGATTTCACCATCCTCAATAGGATTATAATGTAAAACCGAAAGCGCTGAGCATCACTGATGGTACTTTGACTTAAAGGGTAAGTTCTATATTTTTCAACCTGGATCCATGTATTTTTGATTTTAAATGATTAATGGAGACATTTTTGAAATTCGGTATTGGCAAAGAGTAGCCCATTTTACAATGTATCTTCAAGGCAGGAATTTCACACCATTCTGCGGCCTTGCCAATCTGTTTTAAAGTTCCAAACACAGAGTGAGGGGACATAGTTGTCTCGCCTTTAAGTCAGCATCAGAGGTAGTAACTACCTGAAACAATGTCTGTATAAACAGGACAGCTGACAGGATGGGATCATGAGCGGCACAGGTGCGACATTTTGATGACGTGTTATAAGTGCGATCCACCATGTGAGATTTAAAAAGGTACCAGTTAGCAGCTAACTCAAAGAATAACAGTGGCTGAAAATGTCCGCAAATTGGGAAAACAGTGAGGTTTGGGAGCTCCTTACCATCTCAGCAGAGGACGAGAACTTCTGTCATAAAACAGGTATGGTAATTGATTTTCATTGTCCTGTTATGCCATTGTTATTGTTTACAAAGGCCTGCCGATGCATACAGTATGTTACAAGTCACACTAGAGGCCGATACTTGATTCCGCGATGCCAGCATACTGTCTACACACTGGAGCAGCATGATGTTGCCATTGTTTAGCTCTGTGTAGAAATGCAAAGGGGGCATAAAGGAGTAGTGGCTCTGTGGCGCTATCTCTGTGTAAAATGGGCTACTTCTGCAGTTGTTTGCAATTTAATCTCTAGAGGCATGTTCACACTGTAAATTTGCATCCACTGAAAGTGCTTTTGTTTGCCATTGACAGGCCCAGATTGTTGTTTTAAGTGTATGGCATCTTAGGACCCTTACAGAGATGGACCTTTTTGTGAAAGAGTATGATCCCTTCCAGAAAAAAAACAAATAATAGTTGGTGATCGTTAGAGCAGTGGAAAGACAAACCAAGACTGTTTTGTGAGATTTACTATGTTTCTGTTGACTTTGAAAGAACCGTGTTTTATAATTATAATTACTGGTAATTCAAATGGGGTCTGGTTGGTTTGGGAAGAAATGATTTTTGGGGTTTTTCTAGTTAAAAAAGGAATTGATGCTTAAACAAAAAGGTCTATCTCTGTGGGGATCCTTTTTGTAAGTTGTCAGACACTTAAAATAATATTCTGAGCCTGTCAGTGGCATTTCTAGTGCATGTAAATTGAAGGTGCAAACATGCCCTGACTGGTAATATTGCAGCTTATTTCAGCACTATCTGAATACTGGACCAGTTTCAAAAATGTTGTCCTCATTAGTCAAAAAAAAGAAGAAAAAAAAAAACATGGAAAAATTGGGTCCAGGTTTAAAGATACTAAACTTACCCTTGAGAGTTAAAGTGACTGGAATTAGTGAATGGAAACTGACCAAAAGAATAGTATGACTAGTGTATGTTTATAGTAAACCCTTTGAAACCTGAACAAATTGACTTGAATCCATTTAAAAACATAGGAAGAAAGCAATGACCAACTTAAAAAGAAATTACCCCAAAATTAATAATAGTGGGGCAGCATAGCTCACAAAATCAAGATTCAAATCAAGATTCAAAAGTTCAAATTGTGCTTAAAGCACCAAAGTTGTTACATATATAGCAAAAGCAGAAAAATGCCATGCACAGCCTAAGTCAAGGTGCGGTACTGTGGCAAAAGTGCAACTATGTAAAGAAAAAAACACCTTGTGGCTACATACCGCACACAAGACAGGACTTTGAAAGAGGATTTAATAGAGCAGAGCAACATGTTTTGGTTACAGCTTCATCAGGCTCATACTGAGCACAGGAAGACCATTGTTTAAATAGGAATCAGCACTCTAAAATTTACATATATAATTGAACAACAGAAAATAATCAATACAATATATATACTGTTTCAATGGCAAAATTACCATTATACCTTATAAAATATATGTAATAGCCTCACATAGTCAGATTCATTCAAATAGTAATACAAGGACAACAGCACATCTGCAAGAGAGATATTTCAATACCATCTCACAAGGAGGATCATCTCAGAATTTTAAGAACAACATCATCAAAGCCACAGAAGAGAATATTCTCTGAATATTAAGAACAACATCATCACAGTCACAGGCTTTCAAGAACAACAATATCACAACCACAAGAAGGATAATCATCATTAATCGTAAGGACAACAGAATCACATCCCCAAGCAACTCTAAAGGAAAGAACTCAGATCCAGTGTTTCAATAAAGTCCATGAGGTTCCATACTGTTTAAAGTGAAAATCCAGAAGGACTCTCTCTGAAATGAAGTCTAGCGTAAGTTCAATCAGGAAGACCTTTCTCATGCTCACCCTTTCACATTTTTCTCCATCCCACTCTCCACTACTCCCTCTAATCAGCTTACTATGGGTGTTCACTCCTCTAGTTATCCAATCACACTTTGCCACGATCTCTCAGCCAATCAGGATGCCACTGCAAAATTTTAAATCTGCTCTCTTTTCTGCTGCTGCTGTCAGCCATCATTTTAGGCAGAATCTTTGCGCTGACAATTGCTCACCTTACCTTTTTTCTCTGCAGTCTCTTGTTGATTGGAACAGCCTTGTCTTCTGCTCCATTTCCTTCTTCAGTCTCGAGCTCAGTGTCATGTACGGATTTAAGATGTGGGCCCAAACTACACGTAACATGATTTGTTTCTTCGGGACATGTTGCATACATACACCCGGATTGCCACGCGCAGTCCCCCGTTACTCCGGCCAAGCTTCCACGCACACCTTGCTTCAGTCCCTGGATATGCTTCAACCTCCGCCTCGTTATCGTACTCATCACCGCAGGACTCCACATGCAGCCGGCCGGTCTCCTGGATCCCTCACGGCAAGTGAGACGGCAGTTCAAGCCATCTGATCATCAGCCTCACTGTTTAAGTTAAGTGTGTCTCATATGATCAGCCTACTACTCCATTCAGTGCTGCAGACAAATATTATCACTGCATCATTAATATGAAGTGATTTATTTAATTCTCCTGTCGCCCCCCGTTTAAATGGGAAAACAATTACCGTAATACTGTAATAGCGACAGGCCTCGATTTTCGGTTCATTGGATTTCATCAAAGTAAGCATATAAAGCAGGCACATTATGCCCTCTGCTCTCAATAGCATTCGCTAATTTTAAGATAAGCAACTTTTCCTCTTCGTCTTCATTCATAAAAATAAATAAATTCACGCGCGCATCATGCGCTATCTTACCACACTTCCTGTATCATTTCCAATCATAAGCCCCTCAGCGATTCTCCAGTGTGGGTTGTGTGGGTTTTACAGGTGACATATATACTTCTAGCACAATCAATTAAAAACGCCTCATCATAGCACTTGTATCTACTCACATTCCCCTTCTTTCAGGAAACACAGCGTAGTTTGCATGCGTATCTATGCACATGCTCTCACAACAGCTGTCATTGGCACATCTTGGGCTCTCTCCACAATGGTTGATTAACATGCATATTAAGAAAGGGGCAGTAGGCCCGCACACTGCAGGGCTCCTATTTAGTGAGATTTATTTCACCTAGTAGTGACGATGTTTTGAACCACCATTCTGACACACATCGTGGTCATGATGGTTGGGGCTCAATCATCTGGTTTGCTCTATTCTATTCTATTCTATTAAAGAGGTCCTTGCAATAGCAGCTCCGTCCTGGTGGCGCCCCAGGCCGTTCTCTCAACTCTTGAGCTATTTTATAATTGTCATGTTTTCAGTCTGTCTGCAGTTCAGTGGTATGCACACTGATCAGTTCTGGAAATCACAGTTCCCAGTCGTAAATTGGCTAATGTAATTCGAGCCGTCTTTCACAATTATATCCATCACAGATTCACCATTTCTACGATGTCATCCATGAATCAATGCCCGGAATATGCCTCAATCCCTGTCATGCAGAGCAGTATGCAGGGCAGACTCTAATCAGCCCAATTTTTTCCCGTTTCCACACACTTTAAGGACATGCATAGCAGTCGTTAACTCATTTGAGCTCAGCAAGTAGCCGTGTGATCGCCCTCTCATGCACATGGCATCATTGCGCCATGACGCTCCATTCCTGTTTAGCAGTGATCCAGAGCATCATTCGTTCGAGATGTCAAGCAATTAAAAAAGAAAAAAAAGTGATCAAAATAACTTACAAAGACAGGGATCTTATCCTCTTTTGAAAACATGCAGCAGCACAATGTTACTCCTCAAACACACTAGTCAGCAACGGGTGCTGCTAAGCATGACTGGTTCAAGGCACACCTGAAACATGCATTGGATATGGCTAAGTGGCAACGATTTAGTACACAATCAGCTTCACTATCACTCACAGCATTCACAGACATAGCCTTGTCTTTATTGGACACATTTTCCCCACAAATGCATCATGCTAATGTTTTAGCACAAGCTATGGCATTTTAAATTGCATAAAGCAGACTCTCCCTTACTCACGCTAAACCAGGGCCAACAGCAACACTTAACTATGTCAATTCCACCAAATAAAACCAGTAGCATGGCCAAATGACCTTTTTCAAGCTGTTCTGGCCATTGGTGACCTTATGTCAATCATCATTAATCCCAACTGCCACAATAATTGCCAGGGCAGAATTTTTGAGCGGGTAGCAAAGTACCCACTGGTTTTTGGGGGGAGCTAGGTATGGCTCCATTTTAGCACCGTTTAATAAATCAAATTTCTGCTCCCCAAATTCTCACTAAGTCATTCATATAGCTGATGGTGGTCTTTTGTAGTTTTTCTCATCTGCTACCTTCAATCAAATCTCAATTATAGTTTGTCCTATTGCCCACCTTCATATTCGATGGAGTCACAGTCATGCATCAGCCATTTGCCAAATTTGCTTGCTGTTCAGTTCTATTTTCCTTGCACTCGTTTATATGATTCCAATTCCGTCTGCCTCAGTTTGGTTAGGATGGCTGTCATTTATCACACGTTCCCATAACACCCACGTTCTACGCAATCTCATGCCGTTTGCACAGTCATCCTCTAACTACATGCTGCATGCACGTACATCCGCTAACTGCTCACCTGTATCATTTTATAATCCTCAATCATGCATCACCCATGAATATTCCATTTTCGTTATCTAAACACAATTTGTATCTGCTGATTCTCTATCTGCTGGTCCTGGGACATTTTCTGCTGTACTCATTTATTCAAGTTGGCCGTGAATTAATGCAGTTCTACTGGTTCATTTCCATTTACCTTGCTTGCCTTATCATGCTGCTCACTCATTTACATGGTCTTTGGGACCTCATGCAAATGCCCCATCATGATCTGTGGGACCTCATGCTGTATGCTCTAACACCCATGGTCTTCAGGACTTCATGCAAATGCCCCATCATGGTCTGTGGGACCTCATGCTGTATGCACCATCACCAAAGGTCTTTGGGACTGCCTCTGAATGCTCATCCGTGGTCCGTGGGACCCCATGCAGCACTTAATATTCTTTGATCGTGCGACCATTAATTTCTGTTTGTCATGCGGACGTAATTTATGTTTGGTCGTCGGACCTTATTTTAATTTATCCATTTTATTTAAGTTGGTCTACTGACCTTAGTTTTTGTTTGGTCTGTGACCTTTTATTTTGTTGGTCTTATGACCTTTTATTTTGTTCTACTAATGGTCTTTAGGATCCCAGTTTGTGCGCCCAGGTCTACGGGACTTCATGCTCATACATGGTAATTTCTTTTCGGTCGTTGGACCATAATTTCTGTTGCTGTCATGCTGAGAATTGCTGACTTTAATTTATGTTTGGTCTCCAGACCTTATTTTGCTTTCATTATTTTATTTGAGTTGGTCTCATGACCTTAATTTCTGTTCAGTCTTATGACCTTCTATTTATGTTTGGTCCTCGTTGAGCTTTTATTATGTTCAACCAAGCCCCAACCTCTGGGGGAGACAAGTGAAACCAATGCGGAAGTGCCAAAAACTGCAGTTCACTGACTGTCCACTTGAAGCTGGCTCTGGAAGTGAGTCTATTCCCATAGACCCCCATGTTAAAATGCCTAACTTTAGAGCAGAAATAAACATGTTTACAGCCTGGTACAAAAAATGGTTTTGGTCTCTATAGTTAAGTTCCCCTTTCATGACAACTCTGGGGGGGGGGGGGGGGAATTTTTTTTCTAACTCTTCCGTTTAAATGTTATTAAGGTTTGAAATTGCGCATAATTAAGGGCGTGGTCGCTTTGAGTGACAGGTCGCACCATCACGGGTGGCTAACTAGCATGCTAACTAGCCGCTGGCTCCGCTGCGGAGCTGAGCCTCGACTCGGCCGTCTGCTCGGCGTCATCTCAGCCAATTCGTGCCCATGTTCAAGGCATTGAACTTGTCCTCTCAGCCGTGTTTGTGCCTTTTGGATATTTTTTCAGGCAAATATTGGAGTAATATGGCTTGCTGTTCGATTAATTATACCAACAGACCGTCCAAGAAGTCTGTGCTCCAGGTTTTTCGGTAAGTGCAATTCGGAAATTCTAGTATTATTTTATTTATGTTTATATGTTAGCACTAATTAGCGGGTATCGGTGTCTGCGGTCACCACCTAGCTTGTCAGCTTATTATTATATTATTAAGCCTTTATTTAATACATGTAAAATCACGTTGATACCGGAGGTCTCATTTTCAAATGCGACGTGTATCACAGCAGCAACATCCACATCAAGTTACAGAGCCACAGACAATACAACACAAGCTTAGCTCGTTAACTAGCTAATCAGCCAGCTAACGGTTAGCCTTCGAGCAAGACGCCAGTCCGGGGATGCATCGAAGTCAGAGCCTGGCAGAGAAGTGTTAGAATTTAGGCATTTAGGGAGAGAATATTTTGAACAAAAGGTTGTGTGAGGTTTGAAAATAAAGGTCCACCACGTTAGTTAGCTAACGTGTTGCAATGTTAACGTTGTCATATGAGCAGTGTAACGTTAACGTAACATTAAGGCTATACTTGTGTATGTGAATTAAAAAGTGGCGAACTGTGTGAAATTACAATAAGGTGTGTAATGTAATTAAAAAAACTACTGTGACATTTGACTGTCACAATATAAAATATGAATAAGATTAGTTTATGATATAGGCCTGTAGTTACACAACAATATATAATGCACAGACAGAATATGAGGACTGTGATGGCCACCACCTTTTTGTTTTGCTAAAATAAATTGATTATGATCTGTTGAACACTGAAGTAAGTTAAGTTGTATTGTTTGCATGTAAAGGTGTCTGTGAAGTAGGTAACCTAACACATATATTACTTTTAATATCTATTTGTCTGTGTAAAGTTTTCCTCTAGGTGACCCAGACAGACTGGACCAGTGGACACTCAACACAAGAAGACAGAATGGACTCCAAAGACTTCCCATCTGTGCAGTGAACACTTTGAGAGTCATCACTTCAGCACTGACTCCAGGATAAAGACACCTTTTTTTATACAGTACCTCACAAAGAGTCAAGAAACTTATTAGTTTGAAATGATGAATTATTGTCCATAATACATTTAAATGCATTACATCAATTACTAATTGTCATACATTACTAAGTACTCGATTAGGGCACAGCTTGCTCTGTACTATTCCTGATAAGGTGAAATTACTGACACACCAGTGCAGTTAAGTGTTCCCCTGATGCAAAAGGCCAAATGAAGATTGAAATGGTTAGATTTTTTGTGATATAAAGTGGATCAGACAAAATTTACTTTAGAGTAAAAGCAATTTTTTTGAAAGCTGTCTTTCATCAGTTTCCTGTGATGATTGGAAATGTAGTGGTGATTTAAACCTTTAACAAAATATAATAGTTATTAATGGCATCTTAATATTTTCATTTATGTCTTAACATTTACCCAAGTTTGCATTTATCTTAGCAGAGTGTAAAAAAAAAAAAAATGAAAAGCTGATGTTATGTGCTGGTTTTGTTTGGACAATTCTTTAAGACAAATGAAGAAAATTCACTGAGAAACTATTCTCTTTTTGTGAAAAACAAGGAAATATCTGCACACTGAATAGTTTTAAGTCCCATAGGAGGTATTATTTATTTGTGACGTGACATATGGGAAGGTTCTGTGGGTATTGCTCGGTATTGAGGCTTATACTGTATAGTGAGGCTAAAATAAACAACAACACATAATTGGCTGATTATCTTTCTGTTTGCCTCACAATACCTTTGCCTGAGGGAGACCCTCTCAGAGTTGGCAACATAGTGAACAAGTGATACCTCCTTGAGGACTTCAAAACTATTGTGTCCAGCTAATTCTTTGTTTTTCATTTTGAGCCCTTTTATCCAGTCACATTCTTCTGTGTTAAAACTAGACTTCTAACAGAGCAGCAAACAAAGGTTACTCTCCAAAATCTTCTCAGGCTCTGCTGCTGGGTGTAAGGTGCTTAGTTATCTTCAAGTACAAAGTTAAAATAATCAGGCCCACACAGAAATGGACTGCTTAATTTTTTGTCAGTGACAATGTTAAACATTAATGCTTAATGTTTTATCTGTAGTGTATGATTTGTTTGTCCTTTCAATTGACAGTCAGATTTGATTGTGAAATACAACATTCAGTCAGTAACAAAGACAAAAGGAGTGCAAATATAAATAGAATTTACTGAAATTTTAAACAAGCTATAGATGAATATCAAAAACTCAACATTAGCCATGACAGCCTGGGCTATGATCAGGCCTAACAAAATGTGTCCTAAAGGCCAAATTCAAAAGCAGTGACACTTCCAACTGTAGCAGTTCACTGTGTTTGGAGGTGGTCTTTAAGACAATTAACAAATTTACTTAAAAACATATAATTTCTCCTAGGTGTGAGATGAATGTGTCTGATGTGAGGGTGCTCAGTTATGGCACCATTTAAACTATGAACAAATGTAGCCATAATGCACATTTCCTGGCCTTATAAATCTTTGCTGGATTGCCACCAGCCTCCCACCTGCACCTTTGGGCCAATGAAGAAAATATTATCTTAATGCCAGGATGCTGGAGGTGAAGCTGGTGCAGGTCCTCCTTCATCATGCTGACCAGCTTGGCACTGCTGACCTTCCCCATGCCATTGCCGCCACAGTGGATGATGAGGACATCTGGTGCTGCTCTTCCTCGCAGGGAGTGGGAAAAGAAGGAGAAAAGGCCTCTCCACTGCAGACACGGACGCCCGGCATACTGAGGGTGATTCCCAAGGTCTCTGCAGCTCTCTGGACACCACGCCGGACATAGCTGTCACCAATGCTCCACACTGTGCATATGAAAGTAAAATGAGTGTAATAAATTATTAGCGTTATATATTTTAAAAAAGTTGAAGCGTTTTTTTTAAGATAACAGCTGAATCATTGTTTCAAGGTTTGTTGTATAACGTTAGTTTCAGCTAAACTCAACTTACCTCAAGTTTCGTGAGGGAACTGGCATCAAGGGAGCAGCCAACACCACAGGGCTAGCCAAAGTAGCGTAGCTTCTTAGCCTCGTAGCTTCTTAGCCTAGCTTGTTAGCCTTAGCTAACTTAGCAGCGTCGAGCGAGGTGGCGTGTTTAAACAACCAGGCTTTGTTCGGCCTGCCTCTTTGCCCATTTTTGATTGTCCGGGAGTTGGGCGGAGTTAGGCACTGCCAAGATGGCGACGTCCAGAGCGGAGTATTTTGAGCTTCAAATCCACTCTTCAGAAACGGACGGGTGACGTCACAGTGACTACGTCCATTATTTTATACAGTCTATGTGTTCAACACATAGACACCCAGGTCACTAGGACCTCACACCAGTCACAGTAATTTCAGTTTGGTCATCGGACCTTTAATTTCTGTTGCTGTCATGCTGAAAATTGCTGACTTTAATTTACAGTCAGGTCCATAATTATTTGGACAATGATACAGTTGTCGTCATTTTGGCTCTGTACACCACCACAATGGGTTTTAAATGAAACAATGAATACCTGCTTAAAGTGCAGACTCTCAGCTTTCATTTAAGGCTTTTTTCAAAAATGTAGTATGAACCGTGTAGGAATTACAACCATTTCTTCACACAGTCCCCCGACTTTAAGGGCTCATAAGTATTTGGACAAACTAACATAATCATCAATTAAACAGTCAGTTTTAATACTTGGTTGCAAATCCTTTGCAGTCAATGACTGCCTGAAGTGTTGGACACATAGGCATCATCAGATGCTGGGTTTCTTCCCTGGTGATGCTCTGCCAGCCCTTTACTGCAGCTGTCTGCACTTCCTGCTTGTGTTTTGGGTGTTTTGCCCTCAGTTTTGGCTTCAGCAAGAGAAACACATGCTCAATTGGATTCAGGTCAGATGATATGACTTGGCCATTGCAGAACATTCCACTTATTTGCCTTAAAAATGTCTTTGGTTGCTTTTGCAGTATGCTTCATCAATAAATACAAGAGAACCAGTTCCAATGGCAGCCATACATGGCCATGACATAACAGTACCTCCACCATGCTTCACTGATGAGGTGGTGTGCTTTGGATCATGAGCAGTTCCTTCCCTTCTTCCTTCTCTTGTCTTCCCATCATTCTGGTAGTTGATCTTTGTTTTATCTGTCCATAGTATGCTGTTCCACAACTGTACAGGCTTTTTTGATGGTTTTTGACAAACTCTGATCTGGCCTTCCATTTCTAAGGCTAACCAATGGTTTGCATCTTGTGATAAACCCTCTGTATTTATTCTAGTGAAGTCTTGTCTTGCTTACAAGAGCAGCAGGATGAAAGCTGAAGTGTTTGGGGCATCATTACCTGCTCAGATTCAACCAAATGCTTCAAAACTCATTGGACGATGCTTCACAGTGCAGATGGACATTGACCTGAAGCATATTGCAAAAGCAACCAAAGACATTTTTAAGGCAAAGAAGTGGAATGTTCTGCAATGGCCAAGTCATATTATCTGACCTGAATCCAATTGAGCATGCGTTTCTCTTGCTGAAGCCAAAACTGAGGGCAAAACACCCAAAACACAAGCAGGAAGTGCAGACGGCTGCAGTAAAGGGCTGGCAGAGCATCACCAGGGAAGAAACCCAGCATCTGATGATGCCTATGTGTCCAACACTTCAGGCAGTCATTGACTGTAAAGGATTTTAAAGTATTAAAACTGACTGTTTAATTGATGATTATGTTAGTTTGTCCAAATACTTATGAGCCCTTAAAGTCGGGGGACTGTGTGAAGAAATGGTTGTAATTCATACATGGTTCATACTACATTTTTGAAAAAAGCCTTAAATGAAAGTTGAGAGTCTGCACTTTAAGCAGGTATTCATTGTTTCATTTAAAACCCATTGTGGTGGTGTACAGAGCCAAAATGACGACAACTGTATCATTGTCCAAATAATTATGGACCTGACTGTATGTTTGGTCTCCAGACCTTATTTTGCTTTCATCATTTTATTTGAGTTGGTCTCATGACCTTAATTTCTGTTCGGTCTTATGACCTTCTATTTATGTTTGGTCCTCGTTGAGCTTTTCTTAAGTTCAACACATAGACACCCAGGTCACTAGGACCTCACACCAGTCACAGTAATTTCAGTTTGGTGGTCAGACCCTTAATTTCTGTTGCTGTCACTGGTGTGAGGTCACTAGGACCTCACACCAGTCACAGTAATTTCAGTTTGGTCGTAATTTCTGTTGCTGTCATGCTGAAAATTGCTGACTTTAATTTATGTTTGGTCGCCGGACCTTAATGTTCCTTTTAACATTTTATTTAAGTTGGTCTTCTGACCTTTTATTATGTTCAACACATAGACACCCACGGTCTGCACGTTTGCTCTCTGCTTTCCTTTTCAATCCATCATCTATCGTCATCCATTATTTTGCGGCTCCCTAGCTGTGATTCCAGACATATTCCTACCACATGTTCTCATCAGAGTTGTACTATCTCATTCAGGGCTCATTTTGTCATATACAATCTATGCACATATCCATTTGGTCTTTCACGTTTGCTTTATGCACGCTCTCTAGCTACGCATCTTCTCTTAATTTCTCTTCACTTATTTATTAGAAGTCTATTGCCTGCTGGTAAGGTAAAGATCACCTCATATCAAATAGTCAGTCGTCCCTCTCCTTCCTTACTCTTCTTTTGGGGGGGTTCTGTATTCAACTATGAATTCATCACTCTCCTTAAATCAAACCATCTCTACGGGATCTAATCGCCAAAGACTTTCCACATTCTTATTCATTCGTTCACATGTTAATAAATATTGTTGATGAAGATCCAGAAGGGATCGAAACATTGTCCTAATAAACCACAGTTGTGACCTGGAGCAGTGTGAAGGCTTTTTTCCTTTTCTTTGATGCTTGTTGAAAGCCTTGCACCTACTGATGATGTGCGTATATCTCCTCCTCCTCCACAATAAATATTCTTTTACCATAAAAATGTGTCTCTCCTGATTGAGATAGTTTTTTAACAATACCTCCACCTCTTGGAGAGGGAGAGATTTTCTCAAGGCCCACAAATTTGAGGGATGCCGCTGAGCCGTGAACCCTCTCTTTGTAATGCCTTGCTCTATGGCATAGTCCATGTTACCATTCCTGATCGCTGCCTTGTGTTCTGCAATATGTAGCTTTAGGTTATGTTCAGTTTGTCCGACATAAATTTTTCCAGAAGGGCAAATCAGTTTGTAGATCACATGGGTCGACATGCCATTGATAAACTCATTGATTTCATAGCTTTGCGGTATGTAGCCACAACGTGTGTTTTTTTTTTCTTTACATTGTTACATATATAGCTTAATATAAGTAGAAGACATTTGGATATTGGGTTGTCGCAGATTGGCATTCTGATGACCATGGCGGCATAATCCAATAAGGCCACCACCCGAAAACTGTTTTGGCTGTGACTTTTGAACCAGATGAGCTACAAATGCAAGCAGCTTGGTGTCTATTTTATGTATTTGACCATGAGAAACACATTGGGATGATTATTTTTATGATTGGATGCATCTGGACCCAACTTGCATATTTCTAAGATGGCGGCCACCTAATATATATATATATATATATACATACTGTATATTTTTTTAACTCTTTTGGAAAACTTTGAGTCTATGTCATATTTTTTTAGTATTAGAAACACATAAGAATGCACAGATTTATGATTTATTTCTAAATCATACTGTATTTTATCTATGCTCTCTGATTTTCAAATTACCAATATGGCCACTATCCCAAAAATTAAATTACACACACATTTTCACCCAGATGGAGTTGTAGGGATGGGCTGTTTCCATGCTATGATTCCATGTCCAGAGTGATATTGAAAGCCTACCGATTCCACAATCAAGTTCAAATCAAGTATGAATCCTAGGTAAGACTACTCTAACCATGAGCACACATTTGCACACTGAGGAAAGCATAAATGTAGCTGACAAATCAGGACATGCCTATTAAATACGTACTGACCCCACAGTATAAAGGGAGGCAGATTCCCAGGAGCTCGAAGAATGAACACCCTGTTACAACATAACATTGACCCAACCACACTGATCCTCACCGGCTAAAGGTTAGTGATCGTAGCCCGCCAACTTCTTTATAACCTAGGCCACTGCAGAGGAGAAGTAGGGGGCCCCAGGAAACCAAGGTGGTAAACCACCGACATGGGTGGTGCTCTGGCCTAACCCTGCAGGGGTTGAAAGGCATGCATTCACACCTCTCACACCACATTTCCAGAGTCATCAAGGAACATGGAAAGATGTTGGTGTATCATGCCAAAAGGGGTGTCAGGTGCAATACAGCTAACATACACCCAGCCCTCACATGGCCACACAAGGTGTTTCTTGCATAGGGCCTTACCGGCCACACCATTACCAAAGCATACAAACAACTATGGAGTGCATCTGATCGGGGACGTGTGTTCAACATGCCAATGTGGGCAAGCCAGATGCAATTTTGCCTAACTGTCACCCTCATGGAGTGGAGGATGAAATTATTGAACTGTATAACTCTCAACCTGATTGAACTCTTTTTGTTCTTGGGAGTAAAGGAGGGATTTGCTGTGAGTGAAGCCCCACTGTTGTCACCATGAAGCAGCAAGCAACTGGGGTGCACCGATAGGGGGGTTAGTTAGGAAACTTGGATGACAACACCATCAGAGAGGAGTGCTACAGAGGCTCCAGTAGCCATATTGGAAATATGTAATTAGAAAACAAATCTTTGTATTCCAGTGTGTTTATAATGCTTAAAAATATGAAATAGACACCAAGTTTGCCAAAAGAGTTATTTTAGGTAGCCACCATCTTATAAATATGAAAATTAGGGGGTCCAGATGCATTCAGTCATAAAAATAAGCATTATAATGTGAATCTCTTGGTTAACAAAAAAAAGAAAAAAGAAAATAGCCACCGGACTTCCATTGTAGTTCATCTGGTTCAAAAGTTACAGCCAATCCAGTTTTCGGTTGGCAGCCATATTGGATTGTGCCACCCTGGTCATCAGAATGCCAGTCTGCAACACACTGATATCCAGATGTTCTCTACATATATTAAGCTACATATGTACCACATTTAGTGCTTGTATCACAAAATGAATGATTGGTTGGCTATGCTGTCCCAATATAAGAAATTAGTAAACCAAGAAAGTAAAAGAACAAGAAAATTACATGAAAATTAGGAAGGTAAAAGTTCAAAAAAAGAAAGAAATAAAGAAACAAGGAAATGACTTGAAAAAATGTTTAAAAAATTCTAATAATTTTGTAATATAATTTTTAACACGTTATTAGGATGATTATAAACATAGTTTTCTGGACATTTTTCCCTTCCTTATTTTAAATAATTTTCTACATCTACTAATTTCATGAAATCTGCAAGATATTTCTTGCCAAGTTGCTCATTTCAAAATAAATCAAACCAGTTTGCTCAGCATTCAAAGGTTTGAATATACTTGTGAAAGAGATCTGAACACAGCACAAGGAAAGTGATGTCAATCCAGGTTTCTAAGGGTTAACAGAATTAGTGAATGTTGTACAGTGCAATACAGGGTAAATCGACAGTTACAGTTGTAACTACGGTTAGTCCCGGAGTCCCGGATGACTGCCAGAGGTGGTGCATAAGCACTGGATAACTCCGCCCGCGCTAGCGCATGTCGAGTACGAATATCAACAACGTCACCCGTGACCCCTGCATGAACTCCGGGAGGCTATATCTTCCGGTGTCAGCAGGTGATCTGTTCCCAAAATCTGCTCGTGAGCGTGCAAGGATTCTGAGTGACCAGACACTCTGGCGGTCATCCGGGACTCATAGAACCGTAGTTACAACTGTAACTTTAGTTCTATTTTGTCCCTACTGACCGCCAGAGGCGGTGCATAAGCACTGGATGACACATACCAACAACGTCACAAAGAATCCCCCAGACCTACCTCACTGATGAGAAGTCCCGGGGCGAAGGACCACGCCCAGCGGGTGTGGAGCAGCAACATTGAGGCGATAAAAGCCATGGAACGTGGAAGGCGACGCCCAAGAAGGCGCAGCACAGATATCCACCAAAGAAACACCCCTCATAGCAGCCCAGGACGTGGAAACCCCCCGCGTTGAATGGAACCTGACCCCGGCAGGCAACGGATGGCCGGTGACCCTGTAAGCATAGGAGATGGTGTCCACAATCCAATGCGACAGACGCTGTTTAGAGAGGGCACAACCTCTGTTATGACCCCCATAGCACACAAACAATTGGTCCGTTCGTCGCACAGGCACAGTGGCGTTGATGTAAGCAGCCAGGGCCCGTACAGGACACAACAACCGCGCCCCACAGTCGGCCAATGGGGGGGTCGAACCGAGTCAGATCAATCGGCCGGTTGAGATGGTTGCGTGGCAGCACCTTTGGCAGGAACGCAACGTTCGGCCAGAGAGTCACCCCCAAACCATCCGGCCCCCAACGCAGGCAGAACTCACTGACGGAGAGCGCATGCAGCTCCCCGACTCACTTTGCTGATGTGACAGCAAGGAGAAAGGCTGTCCTCATCGACAGCCACTTAAGATCAGCCTGGGCTAAAGGCTCAAAGGGCGAGGATGACAGGGCATCCAGCACCAGGGAGAGATCCCATGCCGGAACCCTGGGGGCCACCGGAGGCTGCAGCCTCAGCACCCCCCTGAGAAAAGAGGATACCAACCGCTGGCACCCAACGGTGGCATTCTCAATCTACACATGTTGTGATGAAATTGCCGCCACATACACCCTCAAGGTGGAAGGAGTGCGACCGTCCTCCAGGAGAGACTGGAGAAACTCCAGAATGGTGGCCACCGTACAAGAGGTGGGATCCTCCCCCCGTCTGCACACCATGCAGAGAACCTCCTCCACTTGCACTCATACTGGAGGCAGATGGATGGTGCACAAGCATGCGAAATGGTGCACCTGACCGACTCAGTGCAATCAGTCAGGAGTGGGTCGGGCCCTGCAGTGGCCAGATGCAAAGCTGGAGACGACAGGGGTTGGGGTGCCAAATCCGACCCCCCAGCTGTGACTGGAGATCCTTCCTCTCTGGGAGGTGCCATGGCGAGCCGCAGCAAAGCCTCCGCAGCAGTGGAAACCAATGCCTCCCCGGCCAAAACAGGGCCACCAGGAGGATCCTGTGGCCCTGTTGAAGGACTCACTGCAGCATCAAGAGAATCAGAGGCAACGGCGAAATGCATACAGGAGGCCGTTGGGCCACTTGTGCCCAAGGGCATCCTGTCTTAGAGGACCGTCCCCCTCTGTCCAGGAGAACCAGAGGGAACAATGACTTGACTCCCTTGAGGCAAAAAGATCCATCTCCGCCCTGCCGAAAATGCCCCAGATCATCTCCACAACCTCCGGATGAAGCCTCCATTCCCCTGGAGGAGGCTTGTGTCAGAAATCCGACACCTGATTCTGGTTGCCGGACAGCCACCCAGCCCGCAGGCTGGACAGATGGGGAGCGGCCCATGTAAACAGGCGCTGGGACACCCGCAACAGTCGCACCGACTTGATACCCCCCTGATGGTTGATCTGGGAGACAACAGCTTTGTTGTCTGACCAGACCAGCACATGTTCCCCCTGCAGGTGCGGTAAGAAGTGCCTGAGAGCCAGATGGACGGCCCGCAGCTCCAGCACATTGATGTGGTGTGTGCAGTCCTGGACAGACCAATGTCCTTGAGTCTACCAGACCGCACCCCATCCTAAGCGGGATGCATCCGAAGTAACGGTCTCCCGAAAGGACGGGATAGCACCCAGAGGTGCACCCCCCAGCAGGAACACCCGGTTCCCCCAAGGCGCCAGGGTAACACTGCGATCAGTTTGGGCCTGTGGATCTTGGGGTCCAGGCAAAAGCCGTTCAGCCACATCTGGAGGGGGCACAATGACAACAGGCCAAAAGGTATGGCAGTCGATGCGGCCGCCAGCTTGCCCAGCAACTGAAGAAATAGGACAAACGGCAGCCGCTTGCTTGGGAAGGAGTTGGAGGATGTCGGCCACACGACGCTCTGACAGGTAGGCCCTCATGGCCACAGAGTCCGGGACCAGGCCTCGGTAGGCAGCCCGCTGGTTGGGGACCAAACAACTCTTTGCCACATTGACCGTGACGCCCAGCCGGGCCACATGTGTCAGAAGGCGGGCTGTATCCTGGATCACCTGGGCCCAGGAAGGTGTGCATACCAGCCAATCATCGAGGTATGGCAGCACCTTCATGCCTCCAGCCTGTAACAGTGCCAGAGCCGCTGCCACGCACCAGGTAAAGACCCTGGGAGACAGGGAGAGCCCAAAGGGGAGCACCCTGAACTGATAGTGGCGGCCCTGAAAGGCAAACTGCAGGAAGGGCTGATGATGAGCCGCAATGTGCACATGAAAGTACGTGTTCTTCAGGTCGATGGACGTGAACCATTCGCCTTGCCGGGTCACACGCATTACATCCGCTGAGGTTAACATATGGAATGGTAGAACCTTCAAATACCTGTTTAGGCTGCGTAGATCCAAGATGGGACGGAGTCCGCCATCCTTCTTGCCGACAAGGAAGTAGGTTGAGTAGAATCCCCCGGGTTGAAGGAGGGGGTCCACCGGTGTGATGGCGCCCTTGTCCAGGAGGGTGGACAGCTCCTGGGCTAAGGCTTGGGCCTTGGCCAAGTCACTGATGACCGTCATGTTGACCCGGCTGAAGGCTGGGGGCCGGCGTCGGAAATGTAATTCGTAACCCCGGGTCAAGGTGGCAACTACCCAGGGGTCTGGTGAGCAGGCAGCCCAGTGACTGAGCTGCTGCTAGGAAAAGCAGCCGACGACCGGCCCCGTAGCCCTTGTGCCGAGGCCCCCGGCCCCTGGAGGAGCCAGAAGTGCGGCAGCCAGGCTTGGGGTCCTGAGGCTTCCGAGGTGAGCGGTGCCCCGGGTAGATGGTCGTGGAGGACCCTGAGGGGCAGATGGAAAAGTCCTCGAGCTGCTTCTGGAAACAGGTGTTCTTTTATGGAGGCTCGCAAGCCGCCGCCTAGTCTCATCGGCCTCAGCGGTGCGGTCCAGTGCGTCCAGAGCAGCAGAACCAAACAGCTCCCCAGGTTTTGCTGGCACCCAGCGAAGGACCCTGCGAGTCGCCTCCGTCAGAGGTGACTGTGCCAACCAGACATGACGGCGAGTGTGGACAAGCGTCGACATCAGCTGTCCCAGCTCCCTCATCTGGTAGGCAAAAGCCTGCAGTGATACATCACAGATGTCGCGGACGGAGTCGTCCACCTGTGCATCCTGCAGGGAGGCCGAGAGAGCAAGGAGTAAGTGGGAGAGGGTGTTCCCCAAGCGGCCAACACGTGCTGCTGTGTTGTAGGCCTTGCAGATGTAATCATCAGTGACCTTACACTGGGCAGAAGGGCACTTAGGGTCAGACTTCATAGCCTCATCCGGAGCCACAATCAGGGCTGCGATTGGAGGCTCAACCGCTGGCATGTGGAGGAGCCCCACCGACTCAGCATCCTCCATGGCAGCCAAGGCCCGTTCATCTGACCCCGGCCTGGTGAGGGCTGAAGTGTCCCTCCAACAGGAGTGCAGCTCCTTCAGGAAGTCGGGAGAATGCAGCACCGTAACCTTCGCCAAGGGAGGGTTGCGCCTGTAAAATGCACTGGGAGCCTGCCCCTGACTCGGGGCATCGAGCTGCAGACGTGCCAGGGCTGCCCGGATGATCGCCCCCATGGAAGAGTCATCAGACCCCCACCGAGAACTCTGGGCTGAGGAATGGGAGGAGCCTGCTGCCGTCAGAGGGGCCGGACTACCCTGTGAGTCCCGAAACTGACTCGACGTGGCAGCGGTGACTCCCGGGCTGGCACAACAGCAGGGGGTGCCACCGCACCAGCAGGCTGGAGACTCATGAGGAGCACCTTCATTTGCTCCATATCAGCAGCCAAGCGGTCAACCATGGAGGACAGCTGGTCTGTTGCTGCAGCCTTCCTCCTTTTCGCGGGAGCACCGCCCCCGCCCCGTGTGGCAGACCTCTTCTGCGCACGGGCCCCAGAGAAGTCTGTCCTCTCAGATTGGAAGGAAGGGAGGCAGGCCACAGGATCCAGTTGGGCCAGTCTGGCCAACCTCACTGACTGAGGCATGATACAGCAGTTCACGCAGGCTTTGTCAGTGAGGGCCTCCTGCAGGTGGTCCACGCCAAGACAGGCCACACAGTGGTCATGTCCGTCCTCAGGCTCAAGGGAGGTCATGCAGCTGCCACAGGCGTGCTCCGTCTGTAACCAGGTGGAGAAAGCCAGCGAGGAGCCCAGAAAAGTGTGACACTGCCGGGAGCGGAAGCGTCAACACAGTATTTTTTTATTTATTTTTTTTAAATATACATATATATATATATATATATATATATATGCTATATATATATATATATTTCTCACAAGCACAACTGAGCTGGGAGAGGGTAGCAGAAACACCACCGTCACCAACCACAGTTGAATCCTTCAACTTTGAAACCCAAATTGCAAAAAAAAACAGAAAATAGTTATCAGAATCCACTTACACTGACCTGCTCACACAGCCTTCAGTAGCTGCAGGCAATGCTGGAAGCGGTGGGCGGGGACGCCACCATACCGGCAAAGCCACAATACCGGCAAAGCCACAATACCAGAGCAGGGATAATTACATATAATCGTGCAACACGCTGGCCACAGCCCCTCAGAGGACGAGCGTCAGCCCGTTACTCCCACCACAGAAGCACGAGGCTGCACAGGGCCAGCAACACGTGAAATCAACAATGCGCGATTCGCGAGAAGAATGAAGGAACAGATCACCTGCTGACAGTGGAAGATATAGCCTCCTGGAGTTCATGCAGGGGTCACGGGTGACGTTGTTGATATTCGTACTCGACATGCGCTAGCGCGGGCGGAGTTATCCAGTGCTTATGTATTGGCTCTGGTGGTCAGTAGAGACGAAATAGAAACAGGACTGCATGAAGGGGCCTCTTTAATGACAATTAAACAGAGGGGAACATAATAATCTGAATCCACTTAGCTCAGTCATGGCTGCTACTTTTGGATGTGTATTCCATGGTGTGTTTAACCCTCCTACCACAAAGCAGACTCATTATGAGTGTGCAGTCATGAGATAAAGATGACTTAGTGGGAGAAAATTTCATGCTAATATTGCATAAAGGTTTTCCTATAAGTTATCAGTGATGGACATCATTTGGCATGCAGGAAGCTCTGTGGTGGTCTGAGGTTGAAATGACATTCTCATAATAAGTGATTCATAAGATTCAGCAGCGAGAGATAGGAAGGATTTGCGTCTGCAATGACACTGAGATGACATACAAAACTTGCGGTAAGAAGGCAGTCGTGTTCCTCAACAATTCCAGCTGATGCTGTGTCACAGCATGCATTGAGAGGAGATGGTGATAAGGGCTTGTGTGTAACAGCGTTTGAAAGGGAAGCAACAATTTTAAGCAACACTTGTTACCACAGCTGTGTGGTTGTCTGATCCAAGCTCTTGATATTTACATGCTATTCTGCAATAAAGAAAGGCTCAATAAAGAAATGAAGTAAATCATTGAAAATTAAGTCTTCTTCAAAACAGGAAGCAATTTTCCTTGATTTCACTCTTCCATGGAAAAAAACAACTTTAGCACACACTCAGTGTTAATAGAGTTGCACTCATGTCACAGTTTGAATCATTTTCACACTGTGGTATTATGCTGGGACAAAAAGGAGAGTCATTATGGTTTGTGTGACTGGTTGGAATAAGTGATTTGGTCGGGGGTTGGGGGGGGATGAGGGTGGGGGGGGGGGGGGGGGGGCTTTTTTAGTCACTCCGTTGACAACATAAGTATATCTGTATCACAACTGGATATATTCTTGTCTCTCTTTGGGTTTAAATCCACCCCTGGATATGAAGACTGGCTGGAGTAAAAAATATTCAAACTGGACACCAGACTCAACCTGTGAACCAAATGTTACCATTAGGTGTTGCACTAACTCATTAGTCGCTCCTAAGTGCATAATGGCATCATGTCCTAACAGCAAGCAAGCATCCAACTAGCATTGCAACACACAAGATCAGAGCTCTCTGTCCACGTTGTATCCATTAAATATACATTTCTGTTACGTCATGTAAACCAGTGCGAATTTTGTAAATTAAATCTATGACAAAAGTTATTTGTCAATGACCCTTTTTCCTATGAGGAGGATGGGTCATCGATGAGCTAAAAATAGATCTTAATAATAAAAGCTCTTACAAAATCTATGTTTCATTTTAATTGACACAAAGAGACGGAACGAAAATGTTAGTAGCGGTCTGTTGGACAGTCAAAGACGAGACAGGAACAGAATGATAAATTATTTTATGAAACGTATTAGATGATGTTGGACAACCACTGCTCCACCAAGCTTAGTCTTGGCATGGTGCTGGAAACATCAAGAAGTCTATGCAGTGTTTCACTTTAAAGTGGAAGATGAAGAAGTAAGTGTGTGGAAATCTTTTCTACCAGTATGAAATGTATTAGACAAGAAAGCCGATGACTGCCATGCTTACAATTATTTTCTAATGCTGAGCTATATGAGATTGGAGCCTTGACTGGCTATAAACTCCAGTAAATAGTCAGTGCCAGGATGTTTTGCTAGCCTGCTAAATTTTGACACGGAGCAGCGTCAGCTGTTGGTGCAGGTTGTGAGCTATAATTTAGCTGTGAAAAAGCAGCCGTGTGTGTCTGACTGTGGATGGTGGAGCTGTTGAATGGATTTGTGGAGTCTAACAGTTGCAGTGGTGGCTGTTAGCAGCTAGATCTGCTTGTTAGCTGGTGAACGGCAGCAGAACAAGCAGCCACAGGCTGCCGGATGTCACATCTGTACACTGCAGGATTAAGAGGTATCATATCTATACTGTTTCATTTCAACTCGATGAAAGCTGTTTCTCATCCATTACGCTCCTTTCAAGGCAAGCAACATGAATAATTAAAAAGAGGGCATCTAACAAAGTCCATCTCAAGTGGTGCACTGTGTCTCAAGTGGTGCACTGTGTCACTCCAGGTAAAACACCTCTTTGTCAGCTTCAAATTAAAAATGTTACTGTATTCGTGAAGTTTTAGAAACTAGCTCTGCCTCTGTCTTGTCACCCAAAAATAGACCCAAATGTACTGGATATATTTACTGTCATTTTATTTCAACTGATAATTTCTTCAATTATCCAGGCAAGAGCCAAAAAACCTGGTTGTATTCAGCTGTGCAGTAAGAGAAAATAGTGGCAACACATACAGCAGAGTGAGAGCAGGACTTCCAGAGATTGTCCAGTTTAGCAAAACTGAGCTATAGTCACAAACAGGCATATTGAGGCAGCTGTCAGAAGACAAATTAGCACCTCTAGCTCTTCGACAATCAATTTTTCCTGTGTCATCGATAAATGTTGGTCAGGAAAAAGTCTTCAGTCTTTGATGTAAGGGACTAACACCCAAGCCAGCCTTTATCATTGACATTTTTTGATAACTGAAAATGGTCTACCATTAAACTCCATTTGCACATCTCCTGGAATCATTTTGATGTGGCTTCATTTAATCCATGAGCCTGTTTACACCTGGTATGAACATGTGCCTTGGATGATCCGTTACCTGAGACACATAATCAAGTTGACAGCTCTCCACATGCTTCTTGTGTGAACACTTGTGATCGGATCTCACCTCTGCGCTCTATATGCAAATAAACACGTACATCATTTCCGTTTGCAAAGACCAAATGCATTGTTTTTAAGCGGCTGGAATCTTGTGCTATAGGCACACTTCAGAGCCAATTTATTAGTTTGCCTTGAGGGGACAGACTGCAGGAGATTGTGGATGGCTGCCCAGATCGCCTCCAAATGTGGTCTCAACAATCGGATCTCAAGACACACTGGGTGCATTGGACCACACGTGTAAACATGTTTGGGTGTGGGGATGAGAAAAGCGTGGCACCAGACAACAGAATGGATTCTATGAGCTTGGACAAACATCTGAGAATCAAATGATTAATATTTCAGTCGTCAGAAATATTTTCATTGACCAAGTTGAATGTTTGTAAAGGGAGAGAGCTCTGGCTTGTGCAAGCATTGCAACCAGTTTTGAGCTTGTCACCCAGTCATTTTCAGCCGAGCTTACAAGCAGCATCCATCATCTGCCCATCTGTCACTGTTGATGTTCTCCCATATTGTTGTCTGTATGCAGCAGATTTTAATTTCATACTTCTAAATAGAACCACAACATTAGTATCTCATGTACTGTCTAAAATGACCAACCAGTGATGCATCACTAGCCAATTAGCCTTCAGAAACCAGATGGAGGCCACAGATTCCACTACCAACTTCCATCAAACCTTTTAAAAGATTATGATAAAAAAAAACAAGTTTAAAAAAAGCAGTAGCTCTGAAAAGAGCTACATTGTCACACTTTTATGAGATGATTGAGCACAAACTAGAACAGTTTTGTGGACACAAATTGTGCAGATATTAAATTCTTCTACTGCTAAAGGATTATTATACCGTACCCTTAACCGTACCCTTCTGACACCTGATTGTTTTACTGTATGTTCTTGTTGCTTAATATTTTTTTCTTTTAGTTCTTCTGTTTTTCAGTTGCAAAATATTTTTGACATTATTTCAGCTAGAAATGCCATTACTTCAGCTCATTCAAGAGATTTAAAGAGGACCTTTTATACCTATATTACCTATTATGCTTTTCCTTATCTTCTGTCATATATATAATATCAGAATGTCAGATGTTCATATAAGACATGACCAAAAATTCAAATAATGAGGTAAACATATGTAAATATAATTCCTGTCAGCAAACTCAGACCATCCTGGATATTATGTTTCCAGTGTTTTTTCCGACTTTGCCTACAAGATGATATCAGATTGTTACAGATTTCTTTAAATGGTCATCTGGCTTGTTTTGGCTTGTTAGTAGTTGGTGCGCCATCAGGCTTGGTGGTACTTAAATCGACTAGACCTAATATTAAAATGTTAAACCAATAGGCTACTACCTGTGCCATGACAGTAGATCATCACTTTGTTACTCAAATTTATCAATTTGATTCATTCATTACTTTTCATCACCTGGATCTTTCAGTGCCAGTGACTTTTAAGGTAGCCAAGATGTCCCTTTTCCCTGTTTCAGCTGGACATGCCCTGAAAATCTCCAACAAGAGATGCCCATATCCCTTCAACTGGTTCCTACCAACTGAGAACAACAGTGGTTCCAGTCTGATGAATGTGCCACCCAATCTCTAAGTGTGCCTGCATAGGAAACTCTTTTTGGCTGCTTGTATCTGAGATTCTTAAGGTCACTAGTCAGAGCTCATGACTGTACTGATCCATCTGTCAGTTCAACATTCTGTCCTACCCTCACTCAGGAACAAGGCCCAGAGTTAAATTTGTTTAAGTGACTCAACACATCAAGGGGGTGTGGTCTTGTAGAAAAATCAGTTTTCACTCTTCACATAATATACATTCATATCAGAATGTCCCAAAAGCCCTCCTGTCTCTCATAATATAAAAATCCAACCCACAAGAGTGAGGACTGATCCTTTGGCTAATTAGACTTCTCCTGAAAGTGTGTGCTTGTATAGAGCAGTTTGCCTGGATAGAATAGGTCAGTGGATACCAACCCACTTTCCTGACAACTGAAGTCGACTTATTCCAGAGTTTTAATGTTTTAAATTTTATATACTTTATTAATCCCCCTGAGGGGAAATTCATTTTTTTTCACTCTTTTTGTCATTAACACACAGGTCCGAAAGACACACAAATGCACAAACAGGACCTATACATGCACAAAGTGGAGAGATGTCAGAGTGAGGGGGCTGCCTTGGTCAGGTTGGGGGGGTTCAGTGCCTTGCTCAAGGGCACCTCGGCAGTGCCCAGGAGGTGAACTGGCACCTTTCCAGCCACCAGTCCACGCTCCATATTTGGTCCAGACGGGGACTCGAGCAGGCGACCCTCCGGTTCCCAACCCATGTCCCTATGGACTGAGCTACTGCCGCCCCAGGTGCTCCTTTGCCTAGTTCAAACTAATCCCAACAACAAATCCAAGAACAAAAGTCAGTGCAAAAATGAAACCATGATGATCTTGTTAAGTTTGTGAAACGGAAACCAGTTAAACAAGCTTCTCCCGAAAATTTAAAAACACAACTTAATATGTGTGATATTATGAATGATTCCACTCCAAATAACCTGGGAGGAAAGTTTATGTTTTTGGTAGTCTATTTACACAACCCAGTTTCCAGAATAAATGTTGGCATTGTATGTTCCTGCACAACAAGGATACATTACATTGCATGTTTTTATGTAGTGGACACATTGAAACTTTACTTTTCTTTTCTTTTTTGTGATCAATTGTTTTTATTTGTTTTGTATGATTGAACAGTTTATAAATCCAAGTTCACATGCATTTCACTGTTTGATTTGTACAGTTATGAGAATACCTATGATTTAGTATAACAATGTATAATCCACAAACAAGTGTGTGCCTGTATGTATGTTTCTGCTCAACATCCGCTTCCCTTCCCATGGTGACCGTGAGATTGTTTTTCTGTTAGCACTGTGTATTCAGCCAGGGAGGCATGACAGGACGGTCATGCCTCCCTGATATCAGCTGATTGACAGAAAAGCTAATAAAGACGCGTCACAACCACCACCAAGAGACACTTCTGAGAAAGGCGGAAGTTTCCGCTGAAACATGTTAAGGTATGTAACATCCTAACACATGTCTGAGATAAAAGAACAACTAAAGTCATTATGAGGGCTGGTGCTGGTGATGTGACTGGTGCTTGAATTTGTAAATATGTCTCTGCTCTCTGGAACCTTTCCCACTGCTCTCAAACATGCCATTGTTACTCCTTTGTTAAAAAAGAGCAACCTTGATCTATTTGTCACTGCCAACTATAGGCCTATTTCAAACCTATTTCAATCTTCCATTCCTGGGGAAAATTCTAGAAAAGGTTGTATATCAGCAGTTGTATGAGTATCTGTCAGATAATAATTTATATGACCTTTACCAGTCCAGTTTTAGAACTAATCACAGTACTGAAACAGCCCTTGTCCGTGTAGTTAATGATCTCAAAATTAATTCTGATAATCATAAAGTCCTTGTCCTTGTCCTGCTCGATCTCAGTGCCACTTTTGACACAGTCGACTATGCTATTCTGCTTAGTCGCCTCGAAAATTGTCTTGGTTACAAAGGCACTGTTCTACACTGGCTTTCTTCCTACCTTATAGGTAGATCTTTTTCTGTCTCAGTTGGAGATTGTCTTTCAGATGAGGTCAGTGTTTTATGGAGTGCCTCAAGGGTCTATCCTTGGCCCACTTCTTTTTAACTTATACATGCTCCCACTTGGTTCCATAATCCGTCAATATAATATATCATATCATCCCTATGCCGACGACACCCAGCTATAAATATCTGTCTCTGCTAAGCATCTTAGTCCTGTAAATGACCTCCTCCAGTGCATCAATGATGTTAGGTGCTGGATGACCAAAAACTTCTTACAACTTAATGACAAAACTGAAATTCTTCTCGTTGGTCCAAAAGCTTTAAGGCAGCAGATTAGTTCCCTACTGACCCCTCTTTCTGTGAAACCTAGTGAGCATGTTAAGAATCTAGGTGTTATTATTGACACTGATATTAATTTTCAGAAGCATATTTCCTCCATATCCAAGACTGCATTCTATCATCTTAGAAACATAACTAAAGTTAAATCATTTATATCCCTCTCAGATGCTGAAAAGTTGGTGCATGCTTTCATTTCTAGCAGGCTAGACTACTGTGATGGACCTTTTGCAGGAATAACAAAACAGGCACTTTACAGGCTCCAGCTTGTTCAGAATGCTGCAGCTAGAGTGATAACCAGGACCAAAAACTATGAGCACATCACTCCCATTTTAATGTCTCTTCACTGGCTTCCCACGAAGCAAAGAATTGATTTTAAGATTTTGCTTATTGTTTTTAAAGCTATGAATGGTGTAGCTCCACCTTACATCAATGACATGCTGGCTGAGTACACGCCAGACAGATTCCTGAGATCTTGAAGTAGAGGCCTTCTCACTATTCCAAGAATATATTCTAGATCAGCTCATGGTGCCTTTAGTCACTATAGTCCAATTCTTTGGAATTCCTTACCACAAGACCTCAGGTCTTTTACATCAATATCCACTTTTAAACTCAGGTTAAAAATACATCTTTTTTCACAAGCTTTTACTTAGACGTGTGTGTGGTTTAAACCAGTTGTACCATTATTTTTGTATTATTGTTATTATCAGGTTTCTACATGCTCTTGTACTATGCAATTTCCTTGTTGTTATGTGTTTGTTTTTATATGTATGTTGTGTTTATTTTAAGCACATTGAACTCTGCTTGTCATATGAAATGTGCTATACAAATAAATTTGACTTGACTTGGTGTTTTGGAAAGCTATATGTGAAATGTGATGGTGTTGTCTGATTTTGTGAGCTAAGGGTTCTAGCAACATTGCAAATAAAAGTGGACTTAAAGGACAACCTTGACGGCATGAACGTGAGATGGGAAATCTATTGGAGTATTGTTTCCTGTGACAACTACAGCTGAAGGGTTATTATAAAGAACTTGTATCAATTTAATGAAAATTAGTTTAGTGTTTAGTCTGTGTATGCTGTTCTTTTTCCAAACATGGGAAAACCCACTTAAAATAGGCTATAGACTCCCATCCCATTGCCAGTAGACTAGATTAGTATGCCTTGTGTTTTTTTTACTGGTGTGTCAAGTTCAACATCATTGACAGGCCAGAAAACAAGTTAGTAAACAGCAGAAAGCAGCATGGAGGCCAGTGAAAATGTTACGGTGGTTACTTCTTTTTATATATCTCTTACTTATACAGTTTCTCTTTCAAACTTGGTGCAGACTAATTGGAGCATTGGAGCACTGCTTAAGTGGACACAGATGATATTTTGTGGTGGCATGTCATTGCAACTCACAGGTAAATAGGCAAAAATTAGCATGTTCATCCAGGTGCTGTGTTTCCATCTATGCCGATCGGTGCCAAAGCCCATAATAACCTGTGACAGCTGCAGAGTCATTTGACCCGGGTGTGAATGCCTATTGTAACCTTTCTTATTATCATAAAAAGCTAGATGTTAGTGGGTGTTAGTGGGTTTTTGTGCAGTAGGAAAAGGGCTCCACTGTCTCTCAGATTAACTCATATCGCAGCGGTGCCTGGACAGCGTGACGTGTGTGGTTGTGCTGCTGCCGTGGTCCTGCCAGATGCCTCCTGCTGCTGCTGCCATCATTAGTCATTAGTCATACTTCTACTGTATTATACACATATGACTATTGTCGCACATGTATACTGCCAGATATTAATATATACTTTCAACATATTGTACCACAGTAGCCAGAACTATAACTATAATATTATTACTTTCAATAATGTTGTTGTAAGCTACTGTAATTACCTGCATCTCTCTCTCTCTCTCTCTCTCTCTCTCTCTCTCTCTGTCTCATTGTGTCATACGGATTACTGTTAATTTATTATGCTGATCTGTTCTGTACGACATCTATTGCACGTCTGTCCGTCCTGGAAGAGGGATCCCTCCTCAGTTGCTCTTCCTGAGGTTTCTACCGTTTTTTTTTCCCCGTTAAAGGGGTTTATTTGGGGAGTTTTTCCTTATCCGCTGCGAGGGTCATAAGGACAGAGGGATGTCGTATGCTGTAAAGCCCTGTGAGGCAAATTGTGATTTGTGATATTGGGCTTTATGAATAAAATTGATTGATTGATTGATTGATTATGATAGCTGTTAGCATAACTGTAGATCCTTCATTTGCACTTTAAATGTAGATTAAACAACAGATAAGTATTTCACAAAAAACAGACAAGTAATTGTCACCAAATTTGTCAGTTATTATAAATGAACATGGACATGGGTACTGTTACATGTGAAAAAGTGAGTGTCCTAGTCAGGATATTTTTCGAGCACTTTGATTTAGACTCAACATGGTGTGGGTGGGCTGGATTTTGCTGGATTTCAATGGATAAATTGAAGTGCTTATGCTGTTACTGATGATTGAGTCTCTTGCTGCTTTTTGCAGACATTGTCCCCTGCTGAGTTGGCTTTAAGACTTGCACGCACACACACACTTACACACACCTTGATATTCCACAGCGCTCGGAATAATGCTTCCAATCTAATTTCTGCAGATGTAGTGACCCGTGAAATGGTGCCAAGTCGCTCTCTTCTCCTCAGCGCTATGTAAAAGCTGCAGATTGCCTCATTCAGCCTTCAATATTAACCCTTTGGCCACCTCTTAATACCTTAGCGTCCTTGCCACAATACCCCTGGCTGAGCTGAAAACAGGCCTTTTCCACAGCCAATAACTCTGGTATACGTATGCAGGCTGGTGTGTGTGCTTTGAAGTTTGAGGGGGAATTTTGCTGCCAGGTATGTGTGTGTGTGTGTGTGTGCCTGTTCAAGTGTGTGCATGCACGTGTGTCTGTGAGGCTTCTGGTTTAGTTCAAAGATAAATACTGTATTGAGAAAGAGATAATCCTCTCTAGGAGGTTAGATGTAACTCTCACTCCACCAACTAAGGGGACTAACTTTGTTAATGTTATCATCTACAGCAAAAAAAAAAAAAAAAAAAAGAAAACTCTGCAAATGTTCTTTAGTGAATCTGGAGGCTATCTCACCTGTCACTGTAGTAAGTACTATCTTTGAGATAAAGGGATTAGAGGATAAAGGAGAGATACTTGAAGAGATGCCGGTTGTATAAATACGGATTTGAGCAATCATCAGAGATTTTTCTCACAGCAGTACCAAGCAGGGCTTTCCAAGGCCCAGTTAATATCAAGAAATGTCAGAAGCAACTTATTCTGTATCCCAAACAATGATGCATTATTTTACATTCCGAATAATACCACCGACAATAAGGCAGGTTACATGGTATATAGTGGTACACATGGGACATGGCAAACAGTGCCTGACTTGCATTGCATCGTTTTGCAAATTACTCATTGGCAGAAGTAATTAGTTACTCCATGCTAAGCCAAACAGCATTCCATCTACTCCAAAGATACGGAAGCGGCAGGGTTTAAAACTAATACTGCAACCAGCCACTGGGGGCCGATCGAGATATTTTGGCTTCACTTTTGGAGAGCTGTCATGTTATTGATCTTTGCTACTGTGTGTGTACAGTCTACAGCCCTGATCGTTGCTGACTCATGTTGACCCAATCACCAGAAAAAATGTGGCATGTCATTGTACCTTATTACGTATTTGATACGTTGAAACATTTACACTCCTTTTACAAGTTAATAATGCTACCGCTATCGTGTGGACCTGCAAATGGGAAATGGAATGCACTTGTATAGTGCCTGTCCAGTCTTCTGCCCACTCAAAGCGCTTTTTACACTCTGAGTCACATTCAGCTATTCACACACACATTAATACACGGGTGGCTGATGCTATCATACAAGGTGCCACCTGATACTCAGTTTTTAACATGCTAACACACCGGTGGAACAGTCATCGGGAGCAATTGATGCTCAGTATCTTCAGTATCTAACCTACTCTACCCTCTGAACCACAGCTGCCTATGTGGTAGGTATAGACATAAATACCACTTGGTCTGTTAAAGAGTAAGAGAAGCGAAGAACGTGTTCTGGCCTAAAAAAGGGAAATGCAGCAAGGTTAGTTACAAAATGATAACTGTTCATGACACTGTCCCAGCAGGAAATGCAGAAATGTCTTGATAAAAAGATAAAATAAAATTGTGGAAAAAAACAAACAACACTTTTTATTGCATCATCCCAATAAGAAACACAGCAATGTATGTAAATAATAATAATGATAATAGCAATAATAATATCACCTTTTGTAACAATATTCCGGGTAGAAACACAGTAACGGGTTGCTAAAAACACATTTGGTGGGTAAAAAACCACTGGAAATGCAGCCATGGCTGTGTAACAAGCATGTTGGCAAAGTAGGGCTATACAGCGGCACATTGTGAATCCAGAAGTTAAAACATCAAGCACCGAATCCAAGGATGAAAGAATTAAAAAACATGAATCGGAGACGCTCTGCTGTTTCCCCTTTCACCTACACACAACTGAACTCAGCTGCAGGTGCAAGGCTTTTATTAAACACGCCCACAAATGATATCAGACAGCTGGCCTGTCAGTTAATCAATCAGTTCCCAATCAACTCAAACAATCAATCATTAAACATAACATACAGTTTGCACATCATAAACACAAAATAACAAATAAACATTTTTCTGTTCTTTTCAGTTTTTTTTTTTTTTTAGTTATCTCCAAACATAAACTTGGCAAACTTAATCAACTTAAATTTTGTTGCTGGTTTGGTCATCAAATCTGCTACCATCTGATCAGTAGAACAATTGTTCACACTCCCATTGTTCACAGTGGACTGTATGAAGTGGTACTTGATGTCCACATGTTTACATCTCTGTCTACTGACAGGATTTTTGGCTAAGGCAACAGTACCTTAGGTAATGCATACAGATGTTTATCTATGCCCTCTAAAAGTTGTGTGAGGTACAGACACTCTTGGATGGTAGCGGCAAGTGCAATATACTCTGACTCACAAGTGGACAGTGCTACGGTTGGCTGCTTTTTGGTTTTCCATGACACTAAAGTGCCGCCCTTGGTTAGGCTTATACAATAACCAGATGTACTTCGTCTGTCATTGACATCAGCAGCCCAAACCGCATCACTGTATGCTTGTATACCTAGGTTCTCATCACTTTTCTTGTAACACAACTCTTTGTTACTTGTGCCTTTGAGATACCTCAGTACATGCTTAACTGTACCCCATTGCTGTTCAGTAGGTTCAGTAAAGTACTGTCACAATTTGTGTGACAATCTGTGACAATCAGTCCTCAATCAACTCAAACAATCAATCATTAAACATAACATAAAGTTTGCACATCATAAACACAAAATAACAAATAAACATTTAATAATTGGGAGCATCAGCTCAACAAAGCAATTGTTTTCAGTAGCACTATCCCTCGTGTAAAACCTGTGACAAGTTGCAAAAAAAAACATCTACATTTGATGGCTAAAAGGCCACTGGAAACATAGCAATGACTTATTAAAACACAACTACTTTTGCTGTTTGTTGGTCTCCAGTGGTCTGGAGTGGTCTGCAGCTTTGTACAGTGCAACAACAATTTCTTCTGGCAACTGGGCTGCTTAACGGTGGTATGGTACATAAGAACCAGTACCCCCCATGGAAGAGACGGTTGGTGGCCAAGATAAAGGCAACACAGGGAGAAGTTAGCCAGCTAGCAGGGCTTCACAGTGGTAACGTGGTGAACAAATGGATACTAAGGAAAAGAAACAAAGACTAACAGCTCTGCCCACCCGGCTGAAGAGATACACCAAAGAAGTAGAAGCCAGGAGAATAAACAGGAGGTTCTCAACTGAACCAGCCAAGGTGTTCTCTCAGTGGCAGGAACATGGACATGGAGAGACATGTCAGGCATCATAGGTAACTAATCATAAGATAACGAGGCATATGGGCCAATACATGAGCGAGGCACAGAAAGGAATTGGCAGTAACACCAGAGGGGCCAAGTACCAGCTACTGGTCAACAGAGCAATCGCCTGAGATTGCAAGTGCAGGAAGACCAACCTGTGCACCGCCTCGTTTGACTAACAAGAAAGCCTATGACTCAGTGCCACACACATGGATATTAGACTGTCTGGAACTATTCAGGATCAACAGGACACTAACAGCCTCCATAAAGAACTCCATGTGAATGTGGAAGACAACCCTAGAGACCAACTTAAAGCCGATTGTCCAAGTCAACATCAAATGTGGCATATACCAAGGGGATGTACTGTCACCACTGCATCAAGAAGACTGCTTACGGGTACCAATTCTGAAGTGGAGTAACAATCAGCCACCTGCTCTACATGGATGACATCAAGCTGTACACCAAGAATGAGTGAGACACTGACTCACTGATCCACACCACCAGGATCTACAGCAAGGACATAGGGTGTCATTTGGATTAGACAAGTGTGGTTGGATGGTATCAAAGAGAGACAAGACGATCAGAACTGAGGGAGTCGACCTACCAGAGGGCAACATAGGAGATATCCAGGACAGTTACAAGTACCTTGGGATCCCACAGGCTAATGAAAATCATGAGGAGGCGGCAAGGAAGTTGACCACAACCAAATACCTCTAGAGAGTAAGGCAAGTCCTGAGGAGTCAGCTGAATGGTCAGAACAAGGTCTGTGCCATAAATATGTATGCACTGCCAGTCATCAGATACCCAGCTGGGATAATAAGCTGGCCAAAGGAGGAGATAGAAGCCACAGATATAAAGACAAGGAAGTTCCTCACCCCATGTCTAGCACCCTAAGGCTATACACTAAGTGGAAAGAGGGAGGCCAAGGACTTGTGAGCATCAAAGCCACTATCCAGGATGAAACATCCAAAATCCAGGAGTACATCAAGAAGATTGCCCCAAGGGATGAGTTGCTAAGTGGCAAGCCCCTACATGGTGCATACCACTGTCAGATAGCGGAAGTGGCTGATATCAAGAAGACCTACCAGTGGCTGGAAAAGGCTGGACTGACAGACAGCACAAAGGCACTAATCATTGCAGCACAAGAACAGGCCCTAAGCAAGGGCCATAGAGGCCAGGGTCTACCACAGCAGATCAGGCCCAAGGTGCAGGCTGTGCAAAGATGCCCCTGAGACGGTTCAGCACATAGTGGCAAGGTGTAAGATGCAGGCAGGATCAGCGTACATGAAGAGGCACAACCAAGTGGCTGGGGTAGTGGACAGGAACTGTATCCAGTATGGACTCCAAGTACCCAAATCCCGATGGGACACACCACCAAAGGTGGTTGAGAACAACAGGGCTAAGATCCTGTGGGACTTCAGCTTCCAGACTGACAAACAGCTGCTGGCTAACACCAGAAGAGGGCAGTGGTGGTAGATATGGCCATACCAGCTGACGGCAACATCAGAAAGAAGGAACAAGAAAAGGTGAAGAAGTGTCAAGGGTTAAAAGAACTAGAACAGATGTGGAAGGTCAAAGTTGATGTGGTCCCTGTGGTAGTAGGAGCACTCGGGGCAGTGACTCCCAAAATGGGAGAGTGGCTCTGGCAGATTCCAGGAGCAACATTTGAAGCCTCAGTCCAGAAGTGTGCAGTCCAAGGAACAGATAAGATACTGTGCAGAACCCTCAAACTCCCAGGCTTCTGGTAGAGGACTCGAGCTTGAGGATGACACAGATACCACCCTGAGAGGGTGAGAGGGTGATTTTTTTAAATTTTATATATATATATTAACAATACACACACACACACACACACACACACACACACATATATATTTACATTTTTTTCTCAGTTTTGTAGAAAAGGCTCCATTCAGTTATTACTGTTCTGTCCCTTATTACTATTTACATCCATTTGACCGCCTTTAATTGGTTATGCATGTGAGCAATATACATGTATGAGTGCTACATAACAATGTCTGTGATACATGTGTATCGCTAAAAGAAATGTCTGATACCCACTGTGAATGCCTTAGGGCTGAGGTATCAACACGTTCTCACTTCGACATTGTCACATAGTGACGTTTGGTCATGGACTTCCCACGTTGAGATATGACGTGCAAGGTACCCTGGGTGTTTTAGTTTGATGTTCTGGGATGCCATGTCAACTTCAGCCTGTTACATGCATGATCTGTTTTCAAAATACACTTGCATTGTCACAGTAAATGTACAATTTGCACACAGTCTCTTTCAAAATTAATGTAATACATCGGTACAACACTACAAATTGCCATTTTTTTTCCTTTGGCAACAAACACGTGTGGTTACATTTGGCCAACACAGGCACGTGGTTGGGTTTAGGAAAAAAGAACATGGTTTGGCTTTACAATGATACAGTAAGTGAATACCAGCCTCCCAGGTGAAAATTGGTGGTTGTTAGACCCAACCACTACCCTTCCTTCCCACCCTACTCAGACTCTTGCCCCCTTAACTTATGTTGTTGACTGTCCGCATTTCCCCCTGACACCGCCAGGTGCCATTACACAATAACTGCAACAGGTCATGTATCATGTCAACATGAAAGGACAGCTTTTTTTCAGGTTGGACATATAGAGAAGAACCAAATATTTTGAGTTCAAACTAGGATTCTTCAACGTTTATACATTTTCAAAAGCCACACTTCCTTCGACATTTGTACATTTATTGCAAACACTTGAGAGTAAATGAGTCCTTGTGTTTCTAGACATTTCCACTGATATCCATCAAATCTACCTTTCAATGGCAGCCAAAAAATAAGTTTCACAAAGTTTTCCTTTGTCAGTATTGTAAACAGTTAATAATGAATCATCTGTGAAAATTCTTACATACTGTCTGAGGTTAGATATACTGGTGGGATGTTAAATTGTATTCCCAAAGGGCTTTGACCAGAGCACTGACAGTATGTTTGTAGCAATAAAGGACCACTTGAAATGAACTGCGGAAGGAGACCCAGGCTTGCTCTGTTTAGTGGAAACCTTTGATGTCTGCTGAGATAGGAGCTTCAAAGGGGAACATGTCGAAAGCATTGTTGAGAGAGAGAGAAAAAATGATGCTGCACAGTAGGAACGAGCCAAACATAAACTCAATCAACGTGCCAAGCCTCAGAGTGTATCTGCAGCCTGTATGTATTTTGCATTTATGGGTTTTCGATCAGCTGAAGTGCTCTCATGGCCTCCAGCTTTAATTTTAATCATGTTTCAATTACTGCAAACTCACTGCATATGAAGTTTGTTCCATAAAACAAGACAGAAAGAAGTATTACTGGACAACCACGCATAATGTATACTGTTAAGAATAAATCATCGACACCCAAACTTAATGTGATTATTGCTTTGGGGGAATATTTCTTGGCTCAGCCTCTTTGAGGAAGTTCATTACTTCACAGTAAGGCTGCAAAACACCCAATAAAGTGGTTGACTAATAGTAAAGAACCATTAATTAAAATGAACTAAATCTAATGGCAGAATGAATAAATGTTAGACTAATAACACCTTATAAAATCAGTTAGTGATGTTGGAGTTTAAATGTGGCCCTTGGGACCTAACAAATGCACAAGAGAGTGGTAATGCAAGATAGAGGACCTGATGGAGGAGGTACATTAAGGCAGAGAATGGAGATGGACTGAGAGTGATGACGGCTGAAAGAAAATGAATTAAAAAAAGGAAATAAATACTGCAAGGGGAAGCATATGGAGGAAAGGAGATGGGATGAGGAAGGAGTGGAGGGAACAGATGCTGATCAATGCATGAGTTCCTGCAGCTTCTGGAGTCTTGGCTTACTGCTTCCTGCTCTAGTCGCAACACTGCTGGAGCAGGACTTTCCCTCAGAACAGCAGCACAACAACAGCAGCAGCATATGGTAGTCCAGACTGGAGGATGAGCAGATAGAGTGCGTCTGGCACAGCCTTTAGTTTTGGGTTGTGCAGCGATGTAGTGAAAATCTAAGTTAAAACTTCAGACAATTTCAGAAACAGTTACAGTCTCTTAGCAACTGGTATAATAATAAAGTAATTCAACCTGGCATGGAATAAGTGAATGTTTTACATCTCCAATAGCACCAGCACAAGGTTGTTGATAACAGCAAAAAAAGGGCAGAGAGCAGTAACTTCAGGAAGCAGTGAAGATGAGAAAAAAAAATGTTTCAGGCTGGCTGGGCAAAGTGTGCAACAGATAGATAGGTTGTAATACCTTCATGGTGTGCCTTTGTAGGCACATTATTTTACCTCAGAGAGGTTTTGCAGGGGCTGTACAGAAGACCAAAAATGCAGATTCTGCACTTTGCCTTTGGAAAATCTTTAGGTAATACACAGAGAAAATGTCATATCTCTAAACTTTGTCACAGCTTACTTGTCCCCGTTAAGTATTTTAATAAAAGAAACTTGCAATGATGAATGGTTCATAGTGTCTCATCATTAAAAGTACTCTGTGCAGTTTTTGACCACTTCAAGCATTAGCATTAGCTTTGACTGAGGCTAAATGTTGGTTTTACACAAAGTAGCTTCAACTTGAAATAGCTTTCTCAGTTGTCTTTTACAGACAGTGCAGTTGGGGGAAAGGCAGATTTACCAAACCAATGTAGTGACTCCACAGCCAGGTTACTAGTTTGCAGTAAAAGAAACATTATGCATTTTTTATTTTACCTTAAAATAGCAGATTCAACATCATGCAAATGGCAAACCGACTTGTGATAGGAAGAGTGGTGTCTCTGTCATTCCACTCGACACCTCAAGTTCTTGCACTGTGTAACTTTGGTGAGTGGGTGCGATCTCCTGGGAGAAATACGCAGCACATTATGGCACGATTGAGCTTGGTTGCTTGGCACTGCTTTTTGTCTTATTATGGCTCCACAACGGTGACAGCCATTACTATTATGTTTGAGTTGTTCATCTACTGCCTGCCTGTATATCTGTCCCATTCTCGTGAACAAGATATATCAAGAACGTCTTGAGGGAATTTCTTTTTTTCTTTTAAACTTTTTAAACAACTTAACAATGAGCTGATAAGATGTTGATGGTCAAAGGTCAAGGTCATTGTGACCTTGTGTATCTCATTCTCGTGAATGCAATATCTCAAGAATACCTTGAGATTCGGGCCACTGAGCCGTGCCCCCAAACAAACCTGCTCCAAGCAGAGCCAGAGCAGAGGCTGCAGAGAGTTTGAACTGTTGAGGAGCTGTTGAAGAGACGCTATGTCTAGGAGACACTGCTTTTGTCAGTGTGACCTCAAATTACCCTTGTTTGGACTGCCAAAATAAGAAGAAACAAAGAAGAAGTGGTTGGAATTTATTTTCGATACTACTCCTCAGCAATACAACCCGGACATTTTATTGTGTTCCCTCCATTTTCCTGAGGACTGCTTTACAAACTGCCAACAGTTTACAGCTATATTTTCACAGCACTTACTCCTGAAAGATGGGGTAGTTCCCCCCTTGTTGGGCAAACCTGGCGATTCAGGATCACAATTCAACCTGATCTCACAGAAATACATGAAATGACCACGACCTCTTAACATCGCAATCCGTGGTGACAGCACGTAATGGGTTAGAATTACGTGCCGGTACCACGTAAAAAATGCCAATGTAAAGTCAATTAGGATCCTTTATCTTGGTGGACACACGAATTCCCTGGTTCAACAACGTCATGTCAACATCGTTTTCCTCAATGATATCTTTAACATTTCTGTATACACACAAAAACACGAAAGTGTCCTTGATAACTCAACAATATGATAGGTTAATGTCAAGGCCATAAAATAAAATAAATGTATTTTGCCAGATTTTGATAGCATAGAGCTATAAGAGCATTGTGCTGTGGGCGGATGTGGCGCGTTCGACTACTGTTTTGTACTGTCTGCCGTCTGTGGGCTTCATTCCATTTCAAATCCAAACACCACTATCTCTGTTAAGAGATAAGAGAGGTTAAGTGTGTGTGTGTGTGTGTGTGTGTGTGTGTGTGTGTACATCAAATCTTGTACCATGGCAATATGTCAGGATGAAGACGGGATGTTCAAACTGGACTTTACATTTCACATCCCTCATTTAATCTCTGCAATTGTCACTTTCATATTATTTCATCAAACTGGACTTTTAAGTTTGTGCATTGCATTCAACGACATCTATTGCACGTCTGTCCGTCCTGGAAGAGGGATCCCTCCTCAGTTGCTCTTCCTGAGGATTCTACCATTTTTTTCCCCCATTAAAGGGTTTTTTGGGGGGAGTATTTCCTTAGCCGCTGCGAGGGTCCTAAGGACAGAGGGATGTCATATGCTGTAAAGCCCTGTGAGGCAAATTGTTATTTGTGATATTGGGCTTTATAAATAAAATTGAATAAAAATTTGAACTTCCACTGTTACATAATTTAATTATTTATGCACATTGTTGTGCTTGTTACCGTCATATATTTCATACACTTCATTTCTTTGTCCATAGCGTAGACCACATTTCCTTTGTACAGTCAATATTTCATTTCACGTTTTATATACCATTTCCTGACCATTAGGCTACCATTCCACTCTGTAAATAGATTTTAAAATTTCAATATAATTGTAATATTATTTTTGCTTATTTCATTATTGTTATTATTGTTTTACTTTTTAGTAGTATTGTATTGTCTGAGGATGACTCATTTTAGTAACTATTTACAGTAAAAAAGAAAAAACAAGCAAAAAAACAAAACATAAAAATTAATTTTATACACGGGGCCTTCAAAGTGCTCTCTGAAACTAGACCTGGCATGGCTAGTGTCCAAAAAATCAAAAAATCAAAACTTTGTCGTAGAGCTAAACCAAATACATCATTGGAAAGGTCTCAACCTGGAGAGTAACATATGTCAGTATGAAGATTCTACATGGCTCCTGCTTTAACCTTGACCTTGACCTCGGTACATGTTTGAAGGCTTATAATTCAGCAACAAAAGGGGGTACAGACATGGGACCAACTGTTATAGAGAGCTCTTGACCTCAACTATCATGTGAGTGTAGTCAACAACTGGGGGTGCTGTCAGATATGGGAAAAATATGGTTAAAATTATTTTTCACCCATTTATAAATTAGATATTTAAAATCTGATTGCACAAATGTGTTTACCATCCCCTTAAAGTCCACAGTGTACTCTCAATTCAGTGTTTACAACTTCCAAATCTAGGAAAAACACTAATATTTTTTAAAAACTACAATTCCCTAGGACCACTCCATGCAGCTAGATTCATATCAGCAACATAGTTGTAGTTCTTCTGATTTGCAAAGTAGGGTTCTAAATAGGGTCGTAAAAAGATATATCTACTGAATATATCAAATATCTAGTAAAGCCAAACTAGTAACTACACTGCACGTAGATGAACTACGTTAAGAAAAAGTAAGGATGTTGTTTAATTTCAGATATTTTAGCTAGTACTCTAGAAACGGCGTTTTTGGGATGGTAGTTCTTCAGGCTTGTAGAGTTGTAAAATAGGGTCGTAAAAAGACATATCTACTGAATATATCAAATATCTATTAAAGCCAAACTAGTAATTACACTGCACCTAGATGAACTATGTTAAGAAAAAGTAAGGATGTTGGTTAATTTCAGATATTTTATCTAATACTGTAGAAATGGCATTTTTGGGATGGTAGTTCTTCCGGTTGTAGAGTTGTCAAATAGGGTCGTAAAAAAGTAAATCTACTGAATATATCAAATATTTAGTACAGCCAAACTATCATGTTATTATCATTATTATTATTGAGGGGAAATTATAGAAGAGGAATATTTGCCGTTTTAATATCAAGGAGTGTGTGCTTTTGTGTGTATTGTGACGGCCCCTGCTTGGCTGTGTTGGTTGGTTCAGTTCATGCTATTGTGATGGCGTAATTGGTGACATGATGTTTTGTCTTTTCCCTGAGGTCATCAGCTGATTAATTATCCGGATCACGAGCACCTGGGCCCGGTGCATGGACAGATACAAACAGTGCTGGCTGACGCCACGCTCTCTCTCTCTCTCTCTCTCTCTCTCTCTCTCTCTCTCTCTCTCTCTCTCCCGACTCTTCGCCAGCGCCCGTACGTTTGTTTGGCTTTTCTATTTCCTTTAGGTTATCTCCACATCACACCTCGCATGCTCCACACATCCACATGTACACTACTGATCACACTGACTAACACACCCTATACCTGCATTATGCTTATTTACGTTGCTCTATTTAAATAAATATACTTTTTTATTTGAGTTTGTCTCTCCATTTTTGTCAACGCCTTTGAGCCGGGTTATGACAAAATGGGGCTCGTCTCGGTTACGTGCAATTTGGTTATGTGTGAGTAAATTTGGATAAATTTGTAGATTTCTAAGTGTTTGGTTTCTAGTTGCGCGTTTGGTTTGGTTTGTAGTCTGCTGATTTTACAGGGAGGGGACAACACTGTGTAGAGTTTTAGATGTTGACTATTTTTCACAAAGGTGCTATGCTATAAACTGATGAGGGTAAACAGCTGCCGTTGTTAGCTTAGCCACAGTGGTGTTTTTAGTGGCTCATGCAGCCTCCGGAAGTGAAATTCAGTTAAGATAAGGGGCGTGACGTTTCCAATGCACGCGCTAAGCATTGCACCAATCACGAAAGACTGAGCTGCTGGGGAGGTGGGACATAAGCCCAAACACAGCATTTCAGACAGAGGTGCTGCTGCAAAGGGCAGTTTAAGACAATGTGTTTGCTGAACATTAAAACACACAAATCTATTCCACTAGACCCCAATATTACATATTAATATTAATATTACATATTAATATTAATATGACCCTGAAAATAAGCACAATAGGTCTTCTTTAAACATCCACTTGGACTCAAGAATAAACAGATTGGAATTTGGGGGTCACAGGTCAAAGGTCAAGTTTACTTTGACCTCACAAAACATGTTTTTGAATGCCCCATCTGTATGTGTATGATTTGATGGGATGTTTTTCTTTTCTTTTCTTTTTTTTTTTAAATTCAATGTATGTTAACAGTTTGAAATGGACATTTTTGAAAAAAAAAGAAGCAAGCTCGGTACCCTCAATATGAACATCATGGCAGAGGTGAAGAGACAAAAGAGGACGTTGATGGAGCAAGCAAGACAAAGAGAGCAAGTAACCAAGCAAGGGCCTGGACAGGAGTAAATGAACTAATGCAGTGTTCAAACTGTTTATACGGTCTTTCCATAAGCTGCAGTGATCTGTCTTACGGCTAACTGCAAAACAATGACAGTCTGACAGCAGAGTGCAACTCTTGCCACATATGCTGTAACCTTATTGGTGTCTTTTTCCTGTCTCACAGGGGTATGTCATTTTTCCAGATGCCAAAACATTCAGATGCTTAGCAAACTATATGTATATGGACGGAAAATACCAGCAGTATTTCAGTAACTTAAAAAAATTCATTCGTTCTTCTGTTATTCTTTTTGTTATGTCAGGGTTCATCTCTGTCGTCACAACAAAAACTTAATTTATAACTTTAAACCAGTTTTATGCCAGGTCTAATGAACTACTTTTAATGATTTTATTTGTTTAAAGTCTGTTCGTTTGGCCGGATGGCCGATCTTGTGTTTTTGATCGGCGGATTTTGAGCTTTTTGGACACGGGTGACTGGTGACACAGCCGCACCCCAAACTTCATTAGAGTTTCGCTAACTTTTAGCAACGATCTAGTTTTTCTCTGCTCTGCTACAACTGGATTAACTACAATGATACTGCCTGCCTGAGAGTGAAAGTCCCCGTGAACACTTTGGCCACCCCAGAAGCCTTTTTACACCTTCTGTGCCATTTTCTGGACACCGGAGTGACTGCAGCTACCTGGCGAAACTCACTGGTTTCTCCCGGACACTCATTCACCTCTATGCGCCGGTAAGTCCCGCTTTCTACTGGACCCCAACCAACCCTGATCTGAGTCAACACACTTTTGGAGTCCCCGCACGTAAGTTTGTAAGTTTTTAAGTTTTTAAGTTTTTACTGTGGCTCATACCAACTGCTAAAAAAAAAAAAAAGAAAAACTTGAGAAGGTAGCTTTCTGGAGAATATAATCACGTCATTACGCATTACACCGTTGCTGCCGGAGTTTGTTTTCTGCTTCCTTGGCTACCCCATCTGTCCCCCATGGCTCCACTCACCTCTCCACACCACTGTGACAGCTGTATCCACAAAACCCAGAAGATCGCAGAGCTGGAGCAGCGCATTTCAAACCTCTACTGGATTAGGGATGAAGAGGCGCGGCTTGACTCCATTGTCGCTCCAGGTCCTGGTCCCCCTGGCAATCCTGCGGATCTGGACTCAACCATCCCAGAATTTGGTCCCGGCTCCATGGATACAGCAGATCCCAACCCCACTGGCTTGGCCCCAGCTGAGCGGTCAGCCTCGGCTCCTCAGCTCCGAGCTGATGATCCAGCCACCACAGCGACATCCAGGCCGGCCTCCTCAGCTGCAGCCCCACATCCTCTGGCGGAGGACCTGTGGCTGCTGCTGGGGGCCAAGCCTAAATGGGCGAGCAGCAGTGCAACTTTAGCTACTTTCACCTTCAGTCCAAATCCGAGGTTCAGAACTAACAACTCCACTCCCAACCAAGAGCCATGGTCCACAGTACATGGAAAAAAGCGAGCGAGGTCCAGCCCGATACATGCTCCACCTTGTGAGCTCCAACTGGAGAACAGATATAACATCTTGAGTGTTGAGGAATTCCCTCTGCTGCAAATTGTCCATTCCCCTCCTGTTTGCCCTTCGACTGATTCACTGCCAGCAGCCCGGGGGGTTGTGGGGTCTGTTTTGGGACCCCCGTTCAGGTCCGCGACCTCCTCCTCCAGGCGCAAGATCGTGAAGGAGGCTGCTCTCAGGGCGAGACGCTCGGGCGGTCTTCCATGCCGTGAAGGGTCGTGTGAGCCCCCAGCCACCGCTGAGGTTGTGACCTCTCCGCACACTCCGCAAACAGTCCCCACAGAGCAGTGGCACTCGCCCCCTCGTCCTCGGCCACTGTTCCCCCAACCACCGCCATAGTGGGTGACTCCATAACCAGGAACATTCGCTTTTTTAATTCCACCACCCACTGTTTTCCAGGAGCCACTGTCACAAAAATCAGAGATAAACTCCCGGACCTACTGCAATCATTTCCACACTCCATTAAACGTCTGATCTTGCACATCGGAACCAACGACGTGGTCCGGGGTCAGTCTGAGCTGCTAAAGAGCGATTTTAACAGTCTGTTTTCTGCCTTAAAAGACTGCGGGAGGTCAATCTTCATCAGCGGCCCTCTTCCCACACTCGGCCTCAGCGCAGCATTCTATAGACATTGCCTCCCGTAGCTCCCCCTACAGACTCCAGCTGCCACTAACCTCTACAGACAATCCCTCCTGCTTTCCTATTGCCCCAACTGCTGGGCTAGTCTCTACTGTCCCACAATCTCCCACTTTCATACCCGTAGTAATGAACAACAGACATCACAAACGTCAAAACCCCACAACCCACAATTTCCGGTATCTGCAACCACTGTCACAATCACAATCTGTCTGCAAAGCTGGTCCCAAGTCTCTTAAGCTGGCATTGTTGAATGCTCGCTCGATCAACAACAAATCATTCATGCTGAATGATTTTTTCATCGCTAGAGATTTAGATTTCATGTTTTTCACCGAGACCTGGCAAAGGGATGAAGATTATGTGTCCATGAAGGAGCTATGCCCGCCTGATTGCGCATTCATATGTGCCCCAAGGACCACTGGCCGCGGTGGTGGCCTTGCTTTGGCTCTAACCCGTTTTATTGTATTTTAATTTATCGCCCTCCTGGTATTAATGGCGCCTTTCTGGCTGAATTCAGTGACTTTTTGGCTTCCATCACTAAATTTCAAAGAATCTTAATGCTTGGGGATTTTAATGTGCCTGTAAATGACACCACAAACTCCTTTGCAAATAATTTTATAAATCTTACTGAATCTTTTCATTTTGTGCAACATGTCAATGGCCCGACACACATTAAGGGAAACACACTGGACCTTGTTTTTACACTTGGTTTGGACATTGATTGTATCGTCTCTGAGGAGCTGCCCGTCACTGATCACAACTGCATCCTGTTTAATTTGTCTATTATTTCTGATTGTTCAACCAGCAAACGTACAAAACTCACCCGTATGTTAAATAACCTCTCTGCTGAGAAATTCTCATTCGCTTTTAACAGTGTGGTGCAGCCTGTTAGTATTAATGTTGACGTTGACTCCCAAGTTTTAACTTTTAATTCACACTGCTCTGCTATTTTTGATAAGATTGCTCCTTTAAAGCCTCGAACTATCGCCGCAGCTAATCCCACTCCCTGGCTGAACGATGACATCCGCTGCCTTCGTCGTAAATGTCAGAGAGCTGAGCGCTTATGGAAATCAAGCAAGCTTCATGTACATCGTCTTTATTTTAAAGAACTGTTAGCTGAATTCAATTCTGTTGTTAGGGTAGCCAGAGCCTCTTATTTTAAAAATCTCATCATCTCCATCAAGAGAAATCCCAGGGTCATTTTTGACACTATAAGTAGCATTACTGGTGCGCAACCACCTGCTCTACCTGTGTCCTCTGATGAGGACTGTAGCAATTTTTTAATGTATTTTGTGAATAAGGTTGCCAGTGTCAAGGCCAGTATAACACCCTCCTCCTCCCTTCCTGATCCTCCCAAACAACAGTCAATTATTGACAATTTCTCACCTGTCTCCTTACAAGACTTAGCAGATCTTGTCTGCACTATGAAGATCTCTTCTAGTCCACTGGATATCCTGCCCACAACTTTGCTGAAAAATGTTTTCAGCACTATTGGTCTATTGGTACTATAGCTCACTGGTTTCTGGTTGTGTCCTGTCCCATTTCAAGCAAGCGGTTGTTCAGCCGCTTCTCAAAAAGCCCAATCTGGACCCCGATGTTCTTAGTAACTACTGGCCCATTTCCAAGCTGCCCTTTGTATCTAAGATTCTAGAAAAGGCAGTTGCAAACCAGTTAGTGACAGCGTTGAACAGTTACAATATCTTAGATAAATTTCAGTCCGGTTATCGTCAGTTACATTCCACAGAAACTGCTCTTCTCAGGGTCTCCAATGACATCATGATGGCCTCCGATGCCACTATCCTGGTTCTGCTTGATCTCAGTGCAGCCTTTGACACTGTTGATCACCACATCCTTTTAGACAGGCTGAGGGACAGGGTAGGAATCTCAGGGACTGCTCTTCATTGGTTTAAATCCTATCTGTCTGATCGATCCTTTTCTGTGGCTGTTGGCCCTCATAAATCAGAGTTTGCCCCCCTTTCTTGCGGGGTGCCCCAAGGTTCAGTGCTTGGGCCTATCCTCTTTACGCTATACATGCTCCCTCTCAGAGATGTCATCAGCAATTTTGAAGGTATCTTATACCCTATGTATGCAGATGACCTCCAGTTATATTTTTCTTTTAACCCCGATAGGACCGATGGAATTGACTCACTGTACGATTGTATGAATGTAATTAAGGACTGGATGTCTTCTAACTCCCTTCAGTTGAACGCAGCTAAAACTGAGATTTTAATTATTGCACCTGATGCCTCAGCATCTAAGGTGGCCAGCTGCTTAGGGTTCCTCAGTGCAAATGTGCGCCCCAAGTTGAGAAACCTTGGGGTCACATTTGATCAGGCCATGCTCTTCGATGACCACATCAAAACTGTCACTCGCTCCTGCTTTTTCCACCTCAAAAACATTTCCAAACTCAGATCCATGTTAACTTATTCCGAGCTAGAAATGATCATCCATGCTTTTATTTCCTCATGTCTGTATTACTGTAATTCTCTTTTCACCTGTCTAAATAAAACTTCATTAGACCGCCTCCAGCTGGTCCAGAACGCTGCCGCCAGGCTTTTGTCCAGATCTCATAAGTTCACTCACATCACTCCAGTCCTGGCATCCCTGCACTGGCTCCCTCTTAATTTCAGGATCCAGCACAAGATTCTAACCATCACTTACAGAGCCCTCCATGGTCAAGCACCTGCATACTTGACGGATCTGGTGTCCTTTCACTGTCCTGTCAGGTCACTGCGGTCCGCTGAAGGCCACCTACTTACTGTCCCTCACACAAGATTAAAGACAAAAGGTGATAGAGCCTTTAAGGCTGTTGCACCGAAATGGTGAAATGCACTACCTCATGAGCTGAGAGCGGCCTCTTCCGTGGACATTTTTAAAAAGCAGTTAAAAACACATCTGTTTAGGCTTGCGTTCCATTAATTGTCCATTGTATCATCTCTGTATTTCGCTGCACTTTACTTTTTATTTGTTTTTGTGTATTTTTGCATTGTTTCTGTTATTGTATTTTTTGTATTTTATCTTGTGAAGCACTTTGTGAGTCCTCTCTGTGAGAAGTGCTATATAAATAAATTTACTTACTTACTAACTTTGCAGACTCATATTTTGACGAAATCCTGTAATATTACTCTGTCAGTCAACATGATTGTTATCTTGTGACATCAAATTCACCAGGTTGAAATCTGTCAACTTGTCAACAAATGCACATGTAAAGCTGTTTATGAGATTGAAAAGGTCACAACCTTGTCAGTATTACCAGCAATCTTTAATTAATAATATTAGGAATGTTACATTATACTCTGCTGTTAAAAAGTCATTGTTCACAAAAAATTTTCATTACAACATTTTTTCCACAACGAAAACGAGACCATGACGAGCTAAAAATGTTGGTGGTGGACTATCAGACATTGAAAGCTGAGAACAGCCTTGCTTGTAATTATCTTCAAATGCCGCATGAGCGACAGGCTGGCAAAACTGCAGTAAACAGTCTACGCCAGGATGTTTGGCTAGCCACCAAAAACACTCACACCAGAGCAACGTCAGCCATTGGTGCGAGTTGTGAGCTGTAATTCAGCAGTAAATAATCAGATGTGTGTCTGACTGGGGATGGTGGAGCTGTTGAATGGATCTGTGGAGTTTGTTAGTTGCAGTGGTGGCTGTTGTTAGCCGCTGAAGGGCTAAGGGATGCAGACTTGAGAAGTTTTCTGGTTTGATGCTGTTTGACAGGCAGGTAGGAGGCTCAGTTATCTGTGAGTGTAGCTGTGTTGTAAGTAAACAGTCTGAACTCAGATCAGTTTTCTCTGACAGAGATGAAAGTTCAGTTTTTATCACCAACTCTGTGAGAGGTAGGGTTGGGATCCGGATCCAGTTCTTTTTTGTAACCGGGTCCAAAGTTCCGGTTCTGGAACCAGTTCCATCACATTTGGAGTAACGGTTCCTGCAAACGGTTCCTAGATTGTAAAAAAAAAAACGTCACGTGCATTTCCATTACAGCGCGGCACGGGCTGCATATTTCTGTCCGAACCCGATCGAGCCCAACATTAAGGGAAATTTCAGTTTATTTCAACCTGTCTCCTATCGTCCTAAATTTGTTTCAAGTGACTAGTGACATAAAAATTATAGTTAGCATGTTAGCCATTAGCCTAGATACAGCCGGGGCACATAGTAGCGTCAGACCTGTTAAAACGTAAGTGAAAGGGCATACTTCAAGTGCAAAGTTAGTCCACTAAACAAGCTTTTTTTCCACAAAGACCGCCTCATATTGTTAGGATAAATGTCAGAGAACATATAGAAAACGACATGTAGAAGTGTTGTCTTACCTTACCAGTGTGGTGCGATGTTTGTTTACCATTTAGCTCTGCTTTCCAAAGCGTGGCCGAAATATCGCGAGAACAAGCAGCGATCTCATACCGTGCCTGAAATCTCGCGAGCTCTAGATAAAGCCCAGATGGATACTACTGCAGGTGGAGGTGTCCCGTCCTCGGTCACATCCAGACCTTGAAAATAAGGCTGTAACCGGTCCCATTCCTTGCAACAGAGGCATTCCTCTTCTGTGGGCACTGGGGCACAGCATTCACAGATACACCACCAATCTCCAGAGCTACGCAGCCTTGCAGCAGCCATTCCTCCTCTCTCGTCCTCTACCTGTTGCGCCTCTCTCTCTCTCCTCCTCCGTTCTTCAATTTCACGAAGCTCTTCATCAGTGTATTCTGGCTCAAATAAATAAGGGCGGCCATCACACTCTGCAAAATCAAATTCCTCCTCCACAAAGTCGAAGTCTGGCAAAAAGTCAGCCATTATTCTATAAATCTTTAATAAAATAAATGAATGAACTTTTCAGGCTACTGTCCGGTTCTGCCTTCCAGCTGTTGCTGCTTGTTCTCGCGAGATTTCAGCCGCTCTTTGGAAAGCAGAGCTAAATGGTAAACAAACATGGCACCACACCAGCAAGGTCAGGCAACACGTTTACATGTCGTTTTCTGTATGTTCTCTGACATTTATCCTAACGATATTAGGCGGTCTTTGTGGAAAAAAAGCTTGTTTAGTGGACTAACTTTGCACTTGAATTATGCCTGTTCACTTACATTTTAATAGGTCTGTAGGTACGCTACTATGCGCCCCGGCTGTATCTAGGCTAATGGCTAACATGCTAACTATTATTTTTATGTCACTAGTCACTTGAAACAAATTTAGGATGATAGGAGACAGGTTGAAATAAACCAAAATTTCCCTTTAATTACTAAAGCACTGAGTTTGTGTCACACAGTTGTTATGGTTACAGGCTATTTAACAGGCCGTCCGTGCGCCATGGGTGCTCAGCGGAGAGGGTGACCTCTGTGTTTGAGACGGGAGCGGGCGGCGGGAGGTCCGAGGCGGCTTCCAGCGAGGGGAGAGGGAGAAATATAACAAAATAAGATAAAATATGAAAACCTGTCTCCCTCTTTTATTTAATTTTCAGCGTTTAATCAAGGCGGAGGTGGGCGGCGGAAAGTCCGAGGCTTCCAGCGAGCGGAGTGGTAGAAACAAACAGCCAATGTGTGTGTGTGTTCTGTTCAGGTGTTGTCACGTAAATAACAGTGCCCAAGCATGAATGCATATATGTATTTTTTATTACATTGCTGTGGTTAATTTGAGGTAATAGTGTTACTGTAGAAATCAGAGAATCACTTTTTGTTGTTATATATTCTCAGGGAGATGATACAAGCTCTAAATCTGAAATACACCCCACACACAAATGTGTATTTTCATCTAATTGTACTGTGCAACAGTTAGAATAAAGTTTTTGTATTTGTATGATTGCATTTGTGTTTATTATATACTTGTTAAGTATAGCAAGTATAATGAATATAATGTGGGAATCGGTAAGAGGAATCGGTAAGGAATCGGACCGTTAAGAAGGAATCGGTAAGGAATTGGAATCGTTAAAATCCTAACGAGTCCCAAACCTAGTGAGAGGAGACAAGTTTAAACCTCCAGACTAATGTGTTGCAGATTAGGAAAGAATTCAGGCTTTCATTAAGTTATTTTTCTGATTCTTAATAGTGAGATGGGTAAGTCAGAGTAATAGTGAGATGGATAAGTCAAAGTTTACAATGAACCTGGGTACAAATCATAGTTGTTTCAGATTCGTTATTTGATGTGTCAAAGTTTTTGAGAGCATAAATAGAGAGATGTTGAGCTTTTCAAATGATGATGAGTAAGTATGTGCTCATAAATCACCCCTTAAACCTGTCAAGCACTGCTGGAGAAATGACAGTTTGTAAGTGTGTAGAAATTATTTGTAGTTGTAGAAAATAAATGTCTAAATTTTTATACAACCTGTTACCTTGATTCAAATTTGTGATACATGAATTAGCTTCACTGGATTAGTTGTTTAAATATTAAAAAATTACCAAACAAAATGACTGAAAGGTGAAGGTTTTTTGGACTAAAATCTTTTGAATTTTCGGTGACTAAAACCATTCTGAAACTGCAGGGGTGGGGTGCCAAAATGTTCTTCTTCCATAATGTTGCTTTAAATCTATTTTATTATTACTGCATTCTTTAAATGCTGTTTTCACAGAAATTCTATATTTCCATTGTGAAATACTTTTACTTTTTGATAAAACAAATGTGAAAAAGTCAAATTCTGGTCTTAATCAACATATTATCATCACAACTTGTCAAATATTGCTGCTTTGTCAGTGGACCTAAACATCAAATTATGAAGTACTAGGTTATGAAGGACTGAAACTGCCAAAATAAAACATAAATAAATAAATGGCTCAATAAATAAATAGATGAAATCATAAAGAAAGAAATGTAGAAATAAAATGCCCAATTATAAAATAAATGTGCAGGTTAATTTGAAAATATATAAATATGCACAGAGATATAAAAATAAATAAACAAAATTAATTTATTTATTTGACATATTACTTATTTTCCATATTCATTTATTTTCAGTTTTATTTACTTCCTCATTTATTCTGTTATGTTTACATTTATCTCTTTTTATATTTATTTCTGTTTTAATTTATTTCCCTTTTTATTTATTCCTGTATTTCTTCACCCATATGATAATGAGGGGGTTGTGTCTTGACTATTCAGGCATTAGCAATCAAACCAGCACACACGACAGTACTGTGACGAGACCTGAAGGTATCAGGTCAGGCCCTTTTCACAAAGACCGGAGGTGTACAGCTGGAACTGTAAAATGTAATGTCTAATTAATATTTTGGTAACTCTGTTTGTTTCGACCACTGCATGGAAGTTTTATGTTCAGTGTCAGATATCGGGAACGTGAAGTTGACGTCAAGGCGACATGTTGAATTTTGGGTACACGCCATGTTTAAAGGATCCCGCTGCCTTTCTGTTGGTGAGTTGGAGCTATGAGTTGGTTACCTTTGACAACATTCTTACATCAATGAAAGTGTGTTTTCAAATTACACATGTAGATACTTGCATTGCGTACACAATGTTTAAATTAAGTGAGTAAGTTTGCACAGTCAATTGAACCTGTAACACACTCAAGCTAACTGGCTATGATTTAGCTTATTCCAGTTGCTGTTGCTTTATTTAGCAAACAGCTCTCAGTTTTCTAGTAGCTGCTTGTTTGTAACTCATACACATCTGCCTTTTTGTCTCACAGTAACGTTAAACTGTTTTTTATGCCAGTTATGACAGTTTACTCTCAGTTCATATCCATTAATGTTCAATTCAATTCACCAAATTACTATAGCTTCCTAAAATATATGGAGTTCTTAAATGCTGTTGATAACCAGTGATATATATGAACAACACCAAAGACCCACTCCATTTTAGAATATACAGTATTTACTGCTGAACAGCTGCTACCATTCTACATGAAATATGTCATATTTAAACTTTGGAACATCTCGTGTTATACTTCTGTCCATCAACAGTACCCGCAGTCTGCAGCGAGGGGCAAAGCATCATCACAGTGAGTGATGGAGATCACAGCAGCAACATGGTATGACAGAAGAGAGTGAAGCTTGTCGCAGGACTGAAGGAGAAGCTGCAGGACATCCACAAACTGTTCCTTAGATGAATATCATCCTCACAGTCTGCACAGCCAGCAGAGACAGCGTGATGGTGCCTGTGTTGGTGTGTTGATGGGGGCATCAGCTTGTTCGGTAGTTTGAGAAAGAGGCATCCAGGGATTATGCTGTGCCTGCTGGATATTAGTGTAGTCCTTCACATGTTCCCTTTATAAAATAAAGTTTTATTCTATACAATTCCGATATGATGTTTTTTCCTTCTACATTATATGTACTTAAGTGTTGAATATGGGGTTAACTTTTCACTAATACTTATAAAAGAAGAGAGGAATCAGAGTAAGATCTGCTCACGTAACAAGTACATTAATAAAATATAAATGTTTATGATTTCTGTGAATGTTCAAACTTTTGTCTATCTCTACATTTCTTTCAAAGACTGACAGCGTGGACATGAACAGTAGAGGGTTTGCTGTCCAGGCTGGAGGTATCATCTTCTGCATTGTGCAGTGGCTGTGGCACAAACTGCTTCTGTAAATAAAATAAAAATAATAAATAAAATCACATGTAAATAAATTGCATATAGATCAGTTTGAGCTCAATGTAAGTATATGTGACCACTGAAATACAAAAGATAACTAACTTTCCTCCTGTTTTGTATGATTATTATTGTCACTTCACGATAAACTTAGCTGAAGTTCAGATAATTATTTTTATTTGCGCTTAATAGATGCTTCATCTCTGTCTGTCCTTTCACTGTCTAGTAAGTTTTGTATTTTGTTTGGTTTAATAATTCAGACAATAAGAGGAGTGTCATCTTTGCCAGTATGACTGTGCTCTTGCAGTTTGCCGGCTTGTGAATTGGCAGATCTTCCACCCAGCTACTGTAAATCTGTTCAAGTGCTTCAAGGGGTTTGTAAATTAACTTTTCAACTATTTAACAACTTTTTAGCCAAACAAAACAAAAGGTAAACAGGCAACCACCGAAGCACCGTATCACTGGCAAGACTGGTCTAAAACCGTTCTTTCGCCAACAGCAAGCAGATGAGCTATGTCGGGACAGTCAAACCTGCTAACAAATAATTCTTCATGGCTTCCATGGGTACTTCATGGGATGGGCGCCCAACTGCTCCACTGTAATTATAGGAGCGTTGTGCTAGTTCAATGTTCAATCACTGAACCACTTCACTCAAGTTTCTGAAAACTATAGGGTCAATCTCTGTGTCTGTAGTTTCAGATAACTCTATCAAATTTTCCAAATGTGTCTCCACTCAAAACTGCATTAAGTCCGGACAAACATTTTCAGCCATGTCGCCCAGAATTCTTAGATCTCTCGCAGTTGTTCGCCAGAGTATATTGCTAGTTGCGTATAGCCCCTCCTTGTGATTTCCGGAAGGCTGCATTCAGGAGCGAGTACAATTGATCTGTGAAATCTCATATAGATTAACCAATGGCTGTTAAGTGACACCATGAAGACCCCCCCCCATTATCATATGGGTGAAGAAATACAGAAATAAATAAATAGGGAAATAAATGAAAACAGAAATAAATGTAAACATAAAAGAATAAATGAGGAAAATAAATAAATAGTAAAATAAATGAATACGGAAAATAAGTAATTTGTCAAATAAATAAATGAATGTTTATTTATTTTTATACTGCTGTGCATATTTATTTATTTTCAAATTAACCTGCACATTTATTTGATAATTAGGCATTTTATTTCTATATTTCTTTCTTTATGGTTTAATTTATTTATTTATTGAGCGATTTATTTATTTATTAGGGACCTCAGCTGAAGGGCTCCCCTAAACATGCTCAAAATCTCACCAAAATTGGCACGCATGTCAGGACTGGTGAAAAATGTGATAAAATGAACAAATTAAGCCCTAAAGTAACAAAATGGGCTCTCTAACGCCACCTAGACACACTTAAATGGCCACTGCGGACCCTATGAATGTCATAGAAAGGTTAAACCAAAACTGGCTTGTTCGTCTCATTACGACCTACAAATCACACACTAACACCCCTGACCTAAATCCAACAGGAAGTGAGCTATTTGTCCTTTCAAAGGAAGATTTCGCATTAAAAATGCTCTTTTTCAAAAAATATCTCCTCCTACACCGTTTATCGTATGAGCTTCAAACTCACACACATGACAGCTCACACCCTGCTGAACAAACCTTTTGAATAACTTTGTCATTACTTGAATGGTTTTAATTTGATAGGCTCTTAAATGTGACATGACACAAAACCTCCTGAGGATCTTCGTGCCACCTAGACACACTAAATTGGCCACTTCGACCCGTAGGAATCGCGTAGAAAGATCAAACCAAAACTGGCTCATTCGTCTCATTAAGACCTACAAATCACGCACTGACACCCCTGACCTAAAGCCAACAGGAAGTGAGCTATTTGCCCTTTCTAAATAAGAGTTTGCCTCAAAAATGCTCTTCTTCAAAAAATATCTCCTCCTACACCGTTTATCTTATCAGCTTCAAACTCGCTCACATAACGTTGTCATTACTCAAACGGTTTGGATTTTATAAGCACTCAAAGGTGACGTGACAAAACGGGAACTGCCCATTGGTCCGACCTCCCATTGGTTCGACCTCCCATAAGTCCAACTAGGCCGTAGGTTGGACCGATAGAGGGTCCCATTGGTCCGACCTCCCATTGGTTTGACCTCCCATCTGTCCAACTAGGTCGGACCAATAGGAAGTCGAAGCAATAGGAGGTCCTGTTAGTTCGACCTGTCTTTGCCTGCACACCCCCTCCAGGCTTCTTCTGTTTTCTACTGCGCTGATTTTCTGTTCAGCACCAAGGACAGCGCTACACACTCTCGAGTAGAGCCCTGCACGGCCGAGCACAACTCTGACAATGATTTCATTGATGCGCGCAGCTGCTCTCTCTCTCGATCGATCGCTCTCTCTTTCGCTCTGATAAACAGACACACAAGAACACACACATGCTGGAGAGAGCAACCTGATCTCACAGAAATACGTGAAGTGACCACAACCTCTTAACACCGCATTCCGTGGTGGCAGCACATAATGGGTTGAAATTATGTGCCGGTACCACGGAAACAATGCCAATGTAAAGTCAATTAGGATCCACTGTCGTGGTGTACACACAAATTCCCTGATTCAACAACGTCCTGTATACACACAAAAACACGAAAGTGTTCTTGATATTAAAACAGCAAATAAATTCCTCTGTTATAATTACCCACCAATAATAATAATAATAATAATAATAATAATAATAATAATAATGATAACATGATAGTTCGGCTGTACTAGATATTTAATATAGGCCTATTCAAATATTCAGTCCCAAAAACGCTGTTTCTACAGTACTAGCTAAATTATCTGAAATTAACCATCATCCTTACTTTTTCTTAACATAGTTCATCTAGGTGCAGTGTCATTACTAGTTCGGCTTTACTAGACATTTGATATATTCAGTCGATGTATCTTTTTACGACCCTATTTGACAAGCTGCAAACAAACCTGTCGTCCTAAAAACGCAGTTTCTAGCGTATTAGCTAAAATATCGAAAATTAGCCGACATCATTACTTTTTCTTAACATACTTCATCTAGGTGGAGTGTAATAACTAGTTCGGCTTTACTAGACATTAGATATATTGGGTAGATATATCTTTTTACAACCCTATTTAGAACCTTACTTTGCAAATCAGAAGAACTACAACTATGTTGCTGATATGTATCAAACTGCATTGCGTGGTCCCAGGGAATTGTAGTTTTTAAAAAATATATATATAATAATATTAATGTATATGTGTTTTTCCTAGATTTGGAAGTTGTAAATAGTGAATTGAGAGTACACTGTGAACTTTAGGGGGATGGTAAACACACTTGTGTAATCAGATTTTAAATATCTAATTTCTAAATGGGTGAAAATTAATTTTATCCATATTTTACCCATATCTGACAGCACCCCCAGTTGTTGACTACACTCACATGATAGTTGAGGTCAAGAGCTCTCTTTAACAGTTGGTCCCATGTAGGGTGGCCATACGTCCGGATTTAGGCCAGACAGTCTGGAATTTAAATGCCTTGTCCGGCGTCCGGCGCAGCCTCAAGCCGGACGCTTATTTGTCCTCCTTTTTGAAGTTGCACCTGAACGCAACGCTGCATATCGTCCAATGGTGTAAGACTTTCGGTTAAAAAAAAAAAAATTGGTTAAAAATGATTGGTTAAAAATGATTGGCTAAAAGCGGTGTCACTCAATTCTCCAATTTCTCATTGGTTGAAAATGTAAACAAGCCGCCCCCTGTTCCCATGTGCTAGCTGTGTCACTCATCTCGTTAACTGAATGTTAACATGCCGAAAAGACGGACCTCATTTAATGCCGAATGGTCAAAAGAGCACACGTTTGTCAGCAAAAGTAGCAAAGACGATTTGCATGCGTATTGCACACTTTGTCGCTGTGATGTGGACATTAGCACACAAGGAAAGGCGGCCATTGAAAGGCATGCTAGCACGGAGAAACATAAATACAACAGATGGGCCGCAGGCACCTCCTCCCTCCGGTTGTTTTTTCGGGAAGCAACGTCATCGCCTGAAGATGACAAGATATCCGCTGCAGAACTTTGTAAAGTTTATCATGCAGTCAAGCATCACCAGTCATACAAGAGTGTAGACTGTGGAATTAAAGTTGACTGAGAGATCTTCAGTGACTCATCTACAGCTAAGGGGATGACTTGTGGAAAAACAAAAGCTAAGGCTTTGTGTGAGAATGTCCTAGCGCCCTACTCTGTACAAACACATACAGATTACATCAAAGAAAACAATCTGTATTTTTCTGTGGCAACCGACGCATCAAACAAAGGTACGACCAAGTGTTTTCCAGTTGTACTAAGATACTTGCACTTTGAGGAAGGCGTGCAACATGTACTGTTGGATTTTTACAGTGACAGCAACGAAACGTCAGAGGCTATAACAAACCAGCTGCTTGCTAAACTGGAGAAGTCTGGGGCCTGTATCACGACACGAGATCAACCTTTCCTGGGTTACCCAGACCTATCCTGGGTTGACTAACCCTAACAATGGCAATCAGGATAATCGGTATCACAACGCTGGATATCAACTCGGTAAATCAACCCAGGGTTGCTTTATCAAAAGCCGTGAACGCGCACGCAGCGGACCAATCACAATCATGAGAGAAGCGCAGCGTCACTGAGCGTCCTCACTGAGCGTCCTCACAGAGCGCCGTATGTGAGGGGGAAAAAAAGTATTTCTCATGTGAGGATCAGAGATTAATTCTACTAAAATATGAGGAGGAGGAAAGCAACATTAGAGAAAAGGCCAACGCCGTGGCAGCTGCAGGAGGAGGAAACATGCGTGGCAACGCATAACGGGATGAATAATGTTTAGTTTTAGTTTAGATTAGTTTATTTGCACATAGTGTTAAAAATAAGATTTACAAGATTAAAAAAAAAAGAAAAGTGCCGGAGAGGTTAGAAGCCACTAAAAGCTTATCAAAGAAATTCCCCTGTCAAAACATCAATGAAATCACATGATAGAGAAGAAAAAGAAACGAGTCAGGAAAGAAGAAATAGAGGAGGAGAGAGGGAAAAATCAAGACAAAACAAGGTAGCAAATAAAATGATGTGTAGGTTAAATTACTCATCACTGGTTCAAGTAGCTACAGTACCTGTACCTGTACATCTGACACTGATCACACCCTTGAATCCCATGAAATCAATGCTGCGCAGATGAACTGCGTGTGTTATAATTATCGTCTAACATCACTGCGTCTGATAAATTGGTCTTCTTTGTCATAACGTTATATATGCTACAATAAAGCTTAAAGCTGACGCCACAATTAAATCAACACCAAATTGATAGTCTGAATAAAATCATCCTGATATTGAGCTGTGTTAGAAATTAACAGCTGCGCAGAAATATACCTCGTCTCTCTCTTTAAAAAAAAAAACAAAAAGGAAAATCCCTCAAACACCATGAAGCCTAGACATGATAGGCTACTTTCCACATTTCCAGCAGCAAAGCTGTCAATTAGGCCCATTATCTTTAACAGGGAGCATTTCCTCCAACAAAACAAAACATTGGCACTAATTAATGGTGCTATTAAGTGTTCGCAAATGATCAGTTTCTTTCTTATGAAGGGGTGGGATGAAAGTTCGACTTCTTTCCACTCCGTTTTGAACAATCTTTTCATTGTCTGTTGTTGTTGCTTTCTTTTCTTTTTTAATGTTCAAAATAAACTTTCAAATCAAAATCAATCAAATTAATTAAACTTCCCGTCATGACTGGGCTGCATTTCTGTCAGCGGAGTCATTTTTTTCTGAACAGCTGATTGGCCAGTGGGTGGTGCTTTTTATAGGATCAGATTCAACCCTGAACTTACCCTGCTCCGGAGCAGGATAGCCGTTCAGAGTAAGTTACCATGGTGATCTACCCCGATAAGAACTGAACCGGCTTCGTGAGACCGAAAACCCAGGGTTAACCCTGAAGTTACCTCGCTAAGACAAAATCCTGCTTCGTGATACAGGCCCCTGGTCTAAATGTGCAAAACATGTCTGCTTATGCAGCAGACAATGCCAGCGTGAACTACAGAAAACACAGCAGTGTTTATCATTAGCTGAAACTGACACAAAAGGATGTGTTACCTGCAAACTGTTTAGCCCATATTCTCCACAATGCAACACGATATGCAGCAGGCAGACAGGATTTTGATGTTGAAAATGCTGTACTCAAGGTTTACAGCCACTTTAGTGTGTCAGCAAGCAGAACAGCACAACTGAAGGAATTCTGTGAGTTTGTGGAAGCAGAAGAATGCAATCTGCTGCGGCACATTTTGACAAGATGGTTGTCCCTGCTTCCATCTATTGATAGAATGCTGAAGTTCTGGAAGCCCCTGACCAGCTACTTTCAGAGTCAAGGTGAGGAGGAATGCGGCAAGATTTTGTGGAAATGCTTTGGAGAGGAAAACACCGAAGTATCTGAGACATATTTCCTTTTCCTCAGTCACATCCTGAAACTGTTCTCAGACACCATCGAAGCACTTGAGGCCAAATCGTTCAGCATAACATCTGTGTTTAAGGTAATGACTGAACTGAAACAGAAACTTGAGAGAAGATTGAAGGACAGGTTCTTTGGCTTCGTTGTGAACAGCAAGCTCAAGCAGCTATCCCCAAACCAGGCAAAGAAATGTGAAATGGATTTCCTTGGTTTCTATGACAGAGCCAAGAAATACATAAGTGAAAGATATGACTTCTCTGAGAACAGCTTTCATTGCAAAGTGGGAAAGCTTGGCCTCACAACTGCTGTGTCATATGAAGAATACAGTGATGCTGTCCAGACCTGTAATCTGAAAGACATTGATATGGATGGACTTTATGAGGAATATGCCATAGTGGAAACTTCCCTCAGCTCTCCGGAAATGGAAGGTTGCCACAGTGTGGAGCGGTATCTGAAACTGTTTTCCAAAGCAGATGTACCACTTGTGAATCTCAGGAAGGTCAGTGCCTACATTTTCTCCATCCCATGCAGCAACGCATACACAGAACGAGTCTTCTCAATGATGACATCTGCATGGAGAAATGAGAGGAACCGTATGGATGTGGACAGCGTAAAGGCAGAGCTCCAAGTTTGTGTAAACTTCACCTTTCCCTGCACAAGCATGTACCAGAAGTTCCTTGGAAACAAAAAACTCTTGGATGCAGCCAGAAAAGGGCAGAAGTATTGCAGATAGAGAGTCAATTATTTGGTGAGTACAATATTATCATCTTTTGTTTGTTTGTTGTATACTATATTGAATTAAACAAATATACACTTAACACTTCTGCCAAATTGATTGTAATGCAACATTCTGATTTTATGCATGGGCTTTATGAAATGAATATGTACTAGGTTTAAAACAATACAGACTTTTGAAGGTTGATAACAGTATTTTGGCTATGTTTTATGTGGACTACCCTCTGCAGGAGATGGAAAGACCCACAGGCAGTGGAGGCTTGCCTATGAGGACCCTGGAGGTGCTGTTGTCTCCTGAGCTGCTGCAGCAGGTGAAGGTGGATTTTGCTGAGGGCTGAGGCCATATTGAAGAACAGGATACTGAGGACAGGGACTTAAATCAGTTAAAATACAGGTGGACTGCAGCTGCACACACACATACATAAACACAAATACACTGCAGACATGTCCCCAAAGGACTGAATCACTTTGGAATACACTGTGGACTTTTCAGTTCAATATTCACCCGTTACATGGTGTTTTTTCTTCTTACTGTCTTTTGTTGTTTACATAAAAAAAGTTCTATATGCTTATTAAGAACTGGAATGTATATTTTTTGCATTTATTTATTTATTTTTATGTAAATTTAATTTGCACATTTAAGGCCATACTATAAATGTTCTGCTTTGTGGCACTGCACTTTGCAAGACACATGTATTGAATAAATACAAATACTGTGAACAAATACTTTTCGCCTTCTCAGGAATATTTTTTCCTCTTCTGTTACATATACATCATGATATATCATAGATAAATTGTCTTCTGATGAACAGAGTATCTCAGAATCACTGTATCATGATACCATCGTTATCATGTACAAAATTGTATTGTCGTGGGGAGTACACTAGAGTTGAATGTTGCGATTTTTCTTTCCTCACTAAATGCCGCAAAGTGTCCTCCTTTTTGGTGTTGTGGAAATGGCCACCCTAGTCCCATGTCTGTACCCCCTTTAGTTGCTGAGTTATAAGCCCTCAAATTTGTTTTATGTTAGGCCTACATCTTAATATTCTGGTTCTGTGGCGCTGGCTTGGGGTACACTCTTCCTTGGTGGAGTGGAGGGTGGCCGGGTTGCCACGGTGGCCGCCTCCCTCCATGTGATAGTGTTTCCTCTCTGGTTCTTCCATGCTCAGCCTTATTTTTTTCTTCTTATTTATTTATTTATTAATTAGTGGCATTTGGATTCGGTTACGGCAGACGGACGGCAATCTGAAATGGAATGAAGCCCACACACGGCAGACAGTAGCTACAAAACAGTGGTGGAACACGCCCCATCCGCCCACAGCACAATGCTCTTAAAGCCCTACGCTATCAAAAGCTGGCAAAATACATTTATTTTATTTTATGGCCTTGACATTAACCTGTCATATTGTTGAGTTATCAAGGACACTTCCGTGTTTTTGTGTGTATACAGGAATGTTAAAAATATCATTGAGGAAACGAGGTTGACGTGACGTTATTGAATCAGGGAATCCGTGTGTCCACCACGAAAAAGGATCCTAATTAACTTTACATTGGCATTGTTTCCGTGGTACCGGCACGTAATTTCAACCCATTATGTGCTGCCACCACGGAATGTGGTGTTAAGAGGTCGTGGTCATTTCACGTATTGGATATGCCTACGCTGCGCAGGATGCTGCTTAGTTACAATGTAACTTGGGGTCAGTGAGCCCAGACCGAGTCCGACATAAATGATTATTATTATCAATTAATTAGGCTACTTTTTTCTGTGAACACCACCCACATCATTAAAAAAGCCAGCAGCCAGCCAGAATTTTTATCAATGCACAATAGAGAGTGTCTTGACTTATGGATGCACGGTATGGTACGGCAACTGCACCACATCAGAGAGGAAACAGCTGCAGCGAGTCATCAAGACGGCTGAGTGGACTGTCGACTCCCCACTCCCACGCCTGGATGAGATCTACTTGAGTCATCTCCTCCAACGGGCCACGAACATCAGGAACGAGCCCACACACCCAGGACACTCTCTGTTCACCACCATCCCCTCCAGCAGGCTCAGGGTCATACAAGCTCGCACCAACACTCAAAATCAGCTTCTATCCCATGGCTGTGAAAAGACTGCTGCAAGCACCATAATCTGCAATAATGTGGCCAATGCAATAACTGCTCTTCTTCTTGCACACTTGCACATTTGCACATTTCTTTTAAATTATGTAGTATTTTTATTTGCATTTAGTTTGTCATATTTGATCCTATTTTATACAGATTTATTTATGATATTGTCTTTTATGCTCGACATTGTAGCTGCTACAAGTCAAGAGATTGCTGCCAAACGAAGTTTCGTTGTATCTGCTGTGCAATGACAATAAAGTTTCTTATCTTATCTTGTCTTATTAGCTTTCTGCTATGCGCTTTCATTGAGGCGCGCAGCCGCTCTCTCTCTCTCTCTCTCTCTCGCTCTGAGAGAGCGAAAAAGCGAGAATTTCTGAGAGAAAGCGCTCTCAGAAACACACAGAAACACACATCACACATGCTGCATAGAGTGAGACATGCCTGAATGAAAATACCGCTGCGCAGGATGCTGCTTAGTTACAATGTAACTTAAAGTCAATGAGCCCGAGCCCGATGTATTCATAAAAAAAACAAAAAACAAAACGGCCCGGCCCAGCCCGATTTGACGGTCCGGGCCCACAAGCCCCTGCGGGCTTGCAGGGCTCTACTCTCGAGAGAGCCCTGCAAGCCCCTCCAGGCTTCTTATGTTTTCTACTGTGCTGATTTTCTGTTCAGCACCAAGTACAGCGCTACACACTCTCGAGAGAGCCCAATAGGAGCCATCAAGTCAAATCAGGATTAAAAACTTTCTGGAAAGGTTATAATCGCCCCGAGCTCAGCTTTGAACAACCAACAGGTAAGCTACTGAACACAATTTAACCCATTAAGTTACATTGTGTGGTTTTAGAGATAATCTGCTAAATATGAAAGTTGCCGTTCTGAGTTCTGAGGGTTAACTGACTTTTTATTTTAAAAAACAATCTTGCTGTCGGGAATTAGGCTATGCGTCACTACAGTATAAACTCTCAATAGATCAGATTGCTGGTTGCATAATATGTAACAGCCTGTAGATACGGTGCATGCCTTTCACTCCCGTGGCCCGAATGGAGGTGAATGGTCAGAATGGACAGTCGGAATTATGGGACCTCCCATTAGTTCAACCTCCCAATAGTACGAACAGGTCGGACTGGTCGAACTGATGGGAGGTCGAGCTAATGGGAGGTCAAACTAATGGGAGGTCGGACCAATGACATGGACCCACACAAACCTTCCTGACGATTTCAAAAGAAAAGACGAGGGCCAACGCATCTTTAACTTCACTTGACTCCACAAACATAAAAACCTTTATGCCTGCGTTTGGGACGAGTGTGTCTCTCTGCTGGTATGATCAGATTGACGATTGGACCCACGGTTTGGGAATTCAAGGGAGGAGTTCGAGAGATTTTCATCCCATGATAAAGTGCTTGGTCTGTCACCTTGTCTCTCCCTCAACTGCATGCAGCTCTTTAATCAGCATAACAATGGCTTTACTCTGACAGACACAAGCCTGTGTGTGCGTGGTTACAATCTTTCAAGGACAAATTACAGCAGCAGAATCTACACATTATATATCAATGTTTTCCATCTCTCACATACTACCACAGCCTTTATTACTTATTAATACTGTTGCTACTTTTGTGATTATGACTGTTAAATATTGTAACGTAATGTACTGTAATACACACATAGTGCTCAGTAATTGTAGCACATGTAGTACGTAGCATGACAAGTGACTTACTTATCAGAGTATCACTTAGGTCAACAGTCAAGTCACACACACAAAGACATAAACAAAACCACACAATCACTCACACCGCAACCTCCCATAGCACAGGGGGTTCATTTCTTCTGCAGTTTGGATTTCAGAAGCCATTAAAGTTCCATTTCCAAATCATGTCGTCTGCCTTTTCCTATGTAAATTTATGACAAATACTGAATATTTGTGGGTATTTCTCATCATCACACACACCTGACAGTACACACATTGACCAAACTGACCAGCACGTGGCTCATTCCTACAACTTCCTACATAAATTCTTGATAGCAAAAACATGTAAATACAAGATTTCTAGATAAAACTCTCTTGCCTCATTTAGAATTTGAATAAAAAGTGTAGCTAAAACTATGCTGCAGCAGTACACGTTCAAATACATGTTGGCCTGCTAAATGTCTCCACTGAAATTAACTATTTGTGTCTGCCTGCTGTTACTTATATCCTCACAGCAGCCAGTACACATCAACCTTTCACTAGGTCACATGATTTTAAATGAATATGGATGAGTCGTTTGATCATCACACATGTCAAAGTTTCATTAGGTCACATGGGTAATGTCTACAACTTTCAAAATATAAGCTCACACCACCTTCATAACTTAGTTTTTTAAAAATGAACTTGAAAATGACCGCATTCATTTGTTGTTCACCCAAGCTCTTCAACAGGTCAAGGGGATTTAAGATACTTTAAAAATGACCTTAAAAGTATTTCCATTTATTTCCATCAATATTATTTCTCTGAACCCAACTGAATGACCTGGAGGGTTACAGCAAATTACCTCATTTCAAGTACAAGTCCATAACAGAGTGTTACAAACATCAGGAAAGTATACACATCTTTGAGGAAACGTTACACTCCAAAATTACAAGCTCCTTTTTTTAATCACCACTTTAGTCTTTGCTAGGGTGACCATATTTTGATTTCCAAAAAAGAGGACATTCGGCCGGCCACGACATAGCCTACTTAAATGATACCCGCAGCTTACTCAAAGATGCCTTATCATTTTAATATATTTAAAATTTATATGTATGGATAGAAAATACAGTTATATTACAAAATAATATCTCTCAAAGACAGAAATTCCGATAGGCCCCAGTAGGGACACGTATACACACTAGAGTGTGGCGATCCGAGCCCGACAGTACCCGACAGGTCGGGCCGGGTTTGGTCAAAAATGTAGCTATAAATTGTATTCGGGCTCGGGTCGGATTTGGTCAGCTTTCAGTGAAAATGTAGTGTAAAAATAAATAAAATCCTATTGTCTGTCCTGTTTATTGCTTGGAGACTGTTATTTACGTGACAACACCTGAACATAATACACACAGACACACATTGGCTGTTTGTTTCTACCTCTCTCCTCGCTGGAAGTCTCGGACCTCCAGCCGCCCGCCTCCGCCTTGATTAAACGCTGAAAATAAAATAAAAGAGGGAGACAGGTTTTTCCTATTTTATCTTATTTTGTTTTATTTCTCCCTCTCCTCTTGCTGGAACCGTCGGACCTCCCGCCTCCCGCTCCCGTCTCAAACACGGAGGTCTCCCTCTCCGCTGAGCACACCCTGCCTGTTAAATAGCCTGTAACCGTAACAACTGTGTGACACAAACTCAGTGCTTTGGTCATTGAATAATGTCAGGCTCGGTTCGGGTTCGGACAGAAATATGCGGCCCGTGCCGCACTCCGCACACAAACACACAGAAAACCGGACATTATCATCAGTTTATAAAAACCCCCCGGATGCCCCGGACGCCCCAGATGGGACGTGAAAAGTGGATATGTCCGGGGAAAAGAGGACGTATGGTCAGCCTAGTCTTTGTAAAAATCGTTTTCTTTTATGATTTACTCTCCTTTATAATTCATGTTTTGTCCATGTTAATGTTTTGTTATCCTGTTAAAATTTATATTATGTATTTATATATTCATGTACTTACATCATAATATGTTACACAACAAACCAGGAGTACTGTCACCACAGACCTTTGTTTTTTACAGTACATGGGGAACACTTCAATTCCTAACAGTATGACAGACAGATTAAATACATATTGTAACGTACTGTTATATTAAGTCCCTCTATTGCCAAAAATGACCTTGCATACTCTTGACATTGCTTGTTATATCAACATTTCTACTCTTACAAATAATTCACACTGTCTCTGTGAGCAAGAGGCCGAAACGGTGGGAGTCCGAGGTCCCACCCAACGCTGCTCGCAGCTTTAATTTATTTTTGATTTTGGTAGTTTCAGTCCTTCATAGTAGGTAGCTTCTGCATCAGTTTTGGATGTTCTGGGATGGCATCTCAATTTCAAATTGTTACATGCATTGTATGTTTTTAAAATACACTTCCATTTTCACAGAAAAAGTACAGTTTCTGCTTGTTACATGCAGAAAATCTTTTTTAAAATAAACTTGCAGCATAGGTTGAACACATTGTTTTTCTGTTTTTCCTTATGTTCAGACATCAAAAATGCATGGTTAAGTTTAGAAAAATTATAATGTATTGATATGTATTTATTTGAATGGATTTTCTCATACATACTCACAAAATGCCATTATACTGTTTGCAGACCAAACAACACAGAAATATACAGTACAGGCCAAAAGTTTGGACACACCTTCTCATTCAATGCATTTTCTTTATTTTCATGACTATTTACATTGTAGATTCTCACTGAAGGCATCAAAACTATGAATGAACACATGTGGAGTTATGTACTTAACAAAAAAAGGTGAAATAACTGAAAACATGTTTTATATTCTAGTTTCTTCAAAATAGCCACCCTTTGCTCTGATTACTGCTTTGCACACTCTTGGCATTCTCTCCATGAGCTTCAAGAGGTAGTCACCTGAAATGGTTTTCCAACAGTCTTGAAGGAGTTCCCAGAGGTGTTTAGCACTTGTTGGCCCCTTTGCCTTCACTCTGCGGTCCAGCTCACCCCAAACCATCTTGATTGGGTTCAGGTCCGGTGACTGTGGAGGCCAGGTCATCTGCCGCAGCACTCCATCACTCTCCTTCTTGGTCAAATAGCCCTTACACAGCCTGGAGGTGTGTTTGGGGTCATTGTCCTGTTGAAAAATAAATGATCGTCCAACTAAACGCAAACCGGATGGGATGGCATGTCTCTGCAGGATGCTGTGGTAGCCATGCTGGTTCAGTGTGCCTTCAATTTTGAATAAATCCCCAACAGTGTCACCAGCAAAACACCCCCACACCATCACACCTCCTCCTCCATGCTTCACAGTGGGAACCAGGCATGTGGAATCCATCCGTTCACCTTTTCTGCGTCTCACAAAGACACGACGGTTGGAACCAAAGATCTCAAATTTGGACTCATCAGACCACAGCACAGATTTCCACTGGTCTAATGTCCATTCCTTGTGTTTCTTGGCCCAAACAAATCTCTTCTGCTTGTTGCCTCTCCTTAGCAGTGGTTTCCTAGCAGCTATTTGACCGTGAAGGCCTGATTCGCGCAGTCTCGTCTTAACAGTTGTTCTAGAGATGGGTCTGCTGCTAGAACTCTGTGTGGCATTCATGTGGTCTCTGATCTGAGCTGCTGTTAACTTGCGATTTCTGAGGCTGGTGACTCGGATGAACTTATCCTCAGAAGCAGAGGTGACTCTTGGTCTTCCTTTCCTGGGTCGGTCCTCATGTGTGCCAGTTTCGTTGTAGCACTTGATGGTTTTTGCGACTCCACTTGGGGACACATTTAAAGTTTTTGCAATTTTCCGGACTGACTGACCTTCATTTCTTAAAGTAATGATGGCCACTGGTTTTTCTTTAGTTAGCTGATTGGTTCTTGCCATAATATGAATTTTAACAGTTGTCCAATAGGGCTGTCGGCTGTGTATTAACCTGACTTCTGCACAACACAACTGATGGTCCCAACCCCATTGATAAAGCAAGAAATTCCACTAATTAACCCTGATAAGGCACACCTGTGAAGTGGAAACCATTTCAGGTGACTACCTCTTGAAGCTCATGGAGAGAATGCCAAGAGTGTGCAAAGCAGTAATCAGAGCAAAGGGTGGCTATTTTGAAGAAACTAGAATATAAAACATGTTTTCAGTTATTTCACCTTTTTTTGTTAAGTACATAACTCCACATGTGTTCATTCATAGTTTTGATGCCTTCAGTGAGAATCTACAATGTAAGTAGTCATGAAATAAAGAAAACGCATTGAATGAGAAGGTGTGTCCAAACTTTTGGCCTGTACTGTATACAGACAAAGCATATTACTAATCTGATAATAAAACCATTCATTTTTCCTGCATGCTGAAGAGAAAATAAAAAGTGCACATTATATTTGACTCCAAACCAGCAACCAAATACACTTCAATAATCACTGAATACATCACTGTGAGCTTCTGTATTGCACATGTCTCTTGATTAGAGAATTCAGCCTGGGGTTGAAAATCCTTTTTGCAGAAACCAGACTGCTTAATTGGTCACAGCGTGATTTTTTTTTTCTGTGAAAATTCATGCTAAGAACAGTAAGTAGGTGTTAATTAAGCATGGGCTGCCATGCTTTAATTAAATTGTTGTTCTATCAGGGAATAAAATCAGTTGACAGCAACCCTGTGATGGGCTGGCGACTAATCCGGGATGTTTCCCAGCCTTCCGCCTCATGCATGCTGGGATGGCATCCAATCCCCTCTGTGACCCTGAAAATGATCTAGCAGGTAGAAAACAAAGACGCGTGAAAACAAAAAATCCTGACAGCTGAAATCCTAAATCTCTAAAGCTTTGTTTTCACTTTGATCATTTCTACTGGCATTCTGAAAGTTTTTTTTTTTTTTTCCTTAGAAGCCATTCATTTTGATAACCCACAGAGAGAGGTGCTATGTTGAGTAAAGTTAAAATCAGAACAATTGGATGTTATGTTATGTGGTTTTCACATAGCTAATAGGAAACAAAATGTTAGGGTTTTTTGACATGGCATTTTCAATTGAAAGGTCATTTTGTAGACTATATATTTTTAACTAATGCAATATTGTTATTTTGTCACTTCTCACACAATCTGCTCTTTCATTTGATCCAGGAAAAGAATAGACACACCACATTTATAGCCATACCTCCACCCTTAAAGATAAAGGGTCACTAAAATCTAAAACAGTCTTACTCTTCTATAAATTCAGAGGATGAAATACAATTACAGTATTAAAAGGATCAGATGCAGCTGTTATCTCAGGTATTCCGATCACTGGAATACTTTACATGTTCATTAGACAGTAGAGATTTTAAAAAATACAAATACATGTGTCTGATATGAACAGATAAGAACAGCATCCTATTTTGAAGCATGACTTGTCACCCATCTGACACAACCTGTCTTAAATATCAGTCATACTTGAAGGACTGTATTAAATAATGGAAGTAGCTACCATGACATCACCCAATGGCTTGTGGACTGCCATTTTGAAACCTCCAGCTCAGCATTTTGGCTGTGACTGTGTTGGTTTTTTGGAGCTAGAAGTCACCTAATTTGAAAGAGGGTGGAGCTGACTGAGAAGACAAGGACACTATCAGCAGACAGCCTATCACTCAAAGCGGCTTGCTCTTAAATATACATATAAATGGGTGAGTTACAAAAAGATAAATAAAAGCAGTGCCGCGTCAATATGCCAACGGCCCGCAGTGACGACAGCCCTCAGTGACGACAGCCTGCAATGCTGATAGCCCATAGACTGCGGAACCGGGGGGGGGCAGGGGGGCCATGGCCCGGGTAACTTTTGTACTCTGACATAGAGGGCTGCATTGGGATTGGGTCCCAACGCAAATATCGGGGGAGTGGGCGGTTTGAACTTTGCTGCGGGTGGGAACGGGCGGCTAAAAAACACACTGCGGGATTGGGATGTAGCCTATTTTTTTAATTTTTTTTAAAAAAAAGGTGTAATAGTCATTTTGATCGACACTGGTGGCGGTAATGGACCAATTCGCTGTTTGCCAACCCCCATTAAACAGTAGAAGAAGAGGAAAAAGAAGAAGAAGAAGATGTAGCCTAGCGACAGGATGTCAACACAGGAACTTGGTGCACATGCATGAGCGTTTCCACTCCATATTTATTCATAAATGGACGAATATGCCCTGAACCAGCTTTCATACCAATTTGCCGCTTGCTCCACCTGTCTGTCTGTCTGTCAGCTCCATCTGTCATGAGACAAACATGAAAGAAGACGTGCAGTTTATTGTGTTTCACCGGCGACAAGCTGTCATTACGCACGACTATTACACACGGCTGCGCGCTCTTTATAACTCACTGTGAACCTATGTTGCTTAATAAAGATTTGCCCCCTCGTAATTTTTAACTGCCCCCTCAGTAACTTCATCCTGGCGCCGGGCTTGCCTTAATCTCAATCACTGCGTGATTAGATAAAGGTAGAAAAATAAATAAATACAGAGGAGGAGAATAGAATATGAAACAGCCTTTATTTCATTAAAAACTAAATGAAAACAACGAAATAGGAGCGCTATTCCTGACCAGTGCGTCAAAAGACATGCAGACCAGGGAAACGAAACAAACAACCCCATGAATCTCTTTATTAAAAGCCTATAAAATGACGTATTTTCTCCTGCGGGATGGGGGAAGACACAAAATCAATACATCTCAGTGCTGACTTGTGATGATAATGAATATGATGTTGATTCAGATTCAAGGCAGCAAGATGAGTTTTGGTTGTGGTTGTGGACTGGATGTACTTTGTTGTTTGCTATAGTTTCATCTGTGCGTTTATGTGTAAATAGGCTTGGCCTGTTGTGTGTGAATGTTAGAGTGGGATCAGAGGGGTTAATCTGAGCAAGCATGTGTTCGTGTTCATGCATGTACTGTAGATGTAGATGACTGTGTGGCGTCGGAATAAAAAAAGTGCTCCGCAACGTTATTTAATACATCAGTAATATTGTCTGTTTCAATGCATATGCCCCCCCACCCCCTCCGCGTGACTTGAAATTATGGCCCCCCCCATGTTCAGATGCGTTCCGCGGCCCATGCGATAGCCCGCTAATCTGCACACACGTATGCACACGTGTGAGTGAGAGAGAGAGAGATAGAGATAGAGAGAGAGAGACAAAATATATATGCTAATAGTATGTAAGATAATATAATTATATATGATATGAATAATTATATAAATTAATATATAAGGACGTCTGGGTTTTCCTTGCTCAGCAGCTGCAGGTAAGCGGAGAGAGAGAGAGAAACACAATTATGCTCAGTCTACAGAAGGTGAAAAGTCCACACAAACATATTTATTAAGAAACGATTCTCATCAGTTCCATAATTCAAAGTATATTTTTACTCAACACAAAAATGTATAATGATCAGTTTTTACAACTTTACAAAACAATTCTGTGCAGGGCCGTCGCGGGGGGGTGCAAGGCCCTGCTCTTTGACATGGATGCGCAATTGCACAGGCTGGTAGCACAAAATAAGTGATGATTTCACAAAATCATCAGTGCAGGAGGGAATACAGAAGCAGCGAGGAAAGCCCCTGGGGTGAAGGCACTGATGACAGTTTGAAGTTCACCTGGGCTTGAAGATTTGTCTCCAGCTATTCTCTGCTGCGGAAGAAGTGGCGCACGTCTTTCAAACAAAGGACATATCCACAGAGACTGTCCAGTCCAGTGTGAACATGCTCAGCGCACACTATCGAGGACTGCGGTCAGAAGTGGCCTTCCACCGTCTGTATGCTGACTCATAGAACAACGCACTCATCCAAGCACCTGTCCTGCCTCCAGTGCGTCGACCACTGCGCCGCCTTGATGATGGTGCTGCGCAACATGAGTGGCAAAATCCTGAGGAGATCTACAGAAGTCAATTCTTTGAAGTGCTTGACCTCTTAACAGCTGAACTGGCTATAGGAGATTCAACCAGCCCACTCTGCATCTCCTGTCTCACATGGAAAATGCCCTGCTGGCTGCTGTCAACAAGTGAGTGACTGTATAGCTCACAGACTGTTTATGATTAGTACTGTAACTTTGTTCAGTAAAAAATTACAATGCTACTGGTAGCCTACCTAACTTTTCCTAAAAGTCTCTGTATTTACATTTAAAATAGTTTTATATAAATTACACAAAAGATGAAGAAATTATGATTTTTTTTTCCTATTTTGGTACATATCTACATACAGAATCCTCCCGCTCGTCGCTCCAGGCAGCTCCAGCTCCAACTCCGCTCACATGCTCTGACTCAGGCATCAGAGCCTCTGAGCTACAGCGATAGATGCATTGACGCTGTCCGTGGCCACCATCTTTCCTGTTACAAGGCACATCACCAGGGGCACGACTCTGTCCATGTAATTGGCATGAATTGCTACAAATTGCTGGTATGGCTCCGGGCAACTTTTAAATGTCCCATCAATGTAAATGTCCAGACACCTCCCAAGTTTCGCGAAATTGCGGGAAGTGCCAAAAACAAGGATGCCCCAGTCATTGTTTTGATAGGAGAGAAACTGTCTCCCACGTCATGTTTGTGCCCACTCATCGATAATTTCAACATCATCCACGCTTTCAGGGATCGGTGGGTGAAGGGACGCTCGTGTCCTCTGCAGCCTTGACCTTACGTGGTTAAATTCCGGCACCTCAGCATTACTTTCGGCATCTCTCACCACCTCGTCGTAAACTCTTTTGATTGGTTTCGACGGATCAACCTGAACTGCTTCTACCATCTTTTGTTCAAGAGCACCAGATGCTATGAAATCGGAGTCTTCGGGGTGGTTATGAGGTGCGGTTTTGATCACATGGATTCACACGTTGTCTTCATCTACATTGAAATCGGCAGTTGTCAAAAGGACATTGCATGTTTTTCTCCAGCAACACCAGTATATCTTGCCTCTGGTGGTCCTTTTATTTATTTGGTATCTAAACCCCTCATTTATTAAAACTTTTCCTCTGCAGTTTGCTAGCTGCATGTAGGCCATTTTCTCGGCGGGAATCAGTCAGTGTGGAGACGAGGCCTGCCAAGGTGCGACCTGATTGGCATATACCTTGCCCTGGCAGGCTATACTGACCAATCAGAAACAGTCAATTAAGAAATTACTGCGCTCTGCCTTCCCCGCCTTCAGCACCACAGAGAGTGCAGTGGCTGCTACTGCTGCCATGAGCATCAGTGAGACTCATTGTGGAGCCATCCAAAGAAAAATGTTACACTTTCCCTTTCCTCTGATTTTCCCCTTTTCCCGGCTAGTCCTACACAGCGACATGTTACCATGATAAATAAAGAGGCTATAGCCATAATAGGCAAAGTGAAGCCAGTACCAATGTTTCCTCCAAATCATCTCCTGTCAATAAATATTTTGTTTGGAGTGGACTATTAAACTTATGTAGACTAGCGTAATTCTCTCTCTCTTCTCTTACCTCAGCTGAGCCAGGAAACGCAGACCCGTCACTCAGACATCCTTATATATTAATTTATATAATTTTTCATATAATATAGTATTATATTATCTTCTATACCAGGGGTCAGCAACCTTTTGGATGGCCCGTGCCACTTAACAATGTTTCTTAAACAAATCACAGACCCGAGTGCCAATTTGAGTTCGAATTGTGTGTGAGACGCTGAATTGAAAAAATTTTAAGAGAAAATTTTAGTAAACAAGTGATAACATTTCTGGAAAAAAGTCATAACATTTCTAGGAAAAAAAGTCAAAATTTTGTCATAAAATTTGGACAAAAATTGTGAAATTAAGCAAAAAAAAGTGTAAAATTTGGCATCTCTGTGTGCACTCTCTTGTCAAAAACAGCAGTGTACTTTGAGACTAATTAATCTCAGTATTATTTTAATACTGAGTAATTAATCTCAGTATTATTTTAAAATTGAATTGTTCATTTTGTGTCAGTCTTGCACTAAGAATTGACAACTGATTCAAGACCGCGGACAGCGCAGGGAGGGAATATATTTATTTAGATATGAGTGGATATAGAGAAAAACGTTTGTTAAAGAGAGGGCAGAGAGAGAAAGAGAGAGAGAAAATCAGAGAGAGAGTTTGGTAGAGCAAGTTATAGATGGAGTGAAAGCCGACAGGGATTGGTCACATGGGCTCGCTATCAAACGTGTGCAAGGGAGAGAGCATTCACATGCAGGGTGTAAGCTCCCCCCTCCCTCAGAACTGATCATCACGCTGATATTGTGTGCAACTGTGCGTGCGTGCGTGTGCGGGCCGTCGGCTCAACAGACGGACCGTCGACACAACAGACCGTCAGCATAGCGGGTGGGCCCTAATAAAAGCACCCCCCATACAGTTGTCATGAATGTTGAAATAAACTTTAGACCATAACCATTTTTGTGTACCAGGCTGTAAATAAGTTTATTTCTGTTTAAAAGTTGGGTTTTTAAACATGGAGGTCTATGAGGATTGACTTTGCTCTGAAGCCAGCCTTGAGTGGCCATTTGATGAAGTACAGTTTTTGTCACTTCCACAATGGCTGCATTTTTCAGCCTCAGAGGTTGCCGCTTTGTGACAAGAAGCATGTGGTCTCATGTAAATATTGAATAAAAAGCAAAGAAAGTTCGCTCCTTGGTATAACTCTCAAACCCGTAAGTTAAAACAAATATCGCGAAAGTTTGAAAGGAACTGGCGATTAACCAAACTGGAAGAATCTCGTTTAATCTGGGCAGACAGTCTCAAAACTTATAAGAGGGGCCTCCGCAATGCCAGAGCAAACTATTACTCAGCTTTAATAGAAGAAAACAAGAATAACTCCAGGTTTCTTTTCAGCACTGTAGCCAGGCTGACTGAGAGTCACAGCTCTATTGAGCCTTGTATTCCTTTAGCCCTTAGCAGTAATGATTTTATGAGCTTTTTTAATGACAAAATTCTAAATATTAGAGGCAAAATTCATGACCTCCTGTCCTCAGATAGTACCTATCTAACCTCAAACACAGCTGTAAGACCTAATATATATTTAGATTGTTTCTCCCAAATTTCTCTTCAAGAATTGACCGCAGTGATTTCTTCATCTAAATCATCAACGTGTCTCTTAGACCCCATCCCAACTAGGCTACTTAAGGAGGTCTTACCTTAGGTTAACACTCATATATTAGATATGATCAATATATCCTTATTAACAGGCTATGTACCACAGTCTTTTAAGGTAGCTGTAATTAAACCTCTACTAAAAATGCCCACCCTGGATCCAGAGGTGTTAGCCAACTATAGACCAATATCTAATCTTCCCTTTATGTCATAGATCCTTGAGAAAGTAGTCGCAGACCAGCTGTGTGATTTTCTCCATAATAATAATTTATTTGAGGAATTTCAGTCAGGATTTAGAGTGCATCATAGCACTGAGACAGCACTAGTTAAAATTACAAATGACCTTCTGATTGCTTCAGACAAAGGACTCGTCTCTGTACTTGTTTTATTAGATCTTAGTGCGGCGTTTGACACTATTGACCATCAAATTCTGCTACAGAGACTGGAACACTTAATTGGCCTAAAAGGTTCTGCACTAAACTGGTTTAAATCTTATTTATCTGATCGTTTTCAGTTTGTTGACGTTCATAATGAATCATCCTTACGTACTAAAGTTTGTTTTGGAGTTCCGCAAGGTTTATTCTATATATGCTTCCTTTAGGCAACATCATTAGAAATCACTCTATAAATTTCCATTGTAATGCGGATGATACACAGTTGTATTTATCTATGAAGCCAGAAGAAAATAATCAATTAACTTAACTCCATAACTGCCTTAAAGACATAAAAACCTGGATGAGCACCAATTTCCTGATGTTAAATTCAGACAAAACTGAAATTATTTTTCTTGGCCCCAAACAACTCTTTATCTGATGACATAGTTTCTCTAGATGGCATTACTCTGGCCTCTACAACTACTGTAAGAAACCTCGGAGTAACATTTGATCAAGATTTGTCTTTTAATTCTCATTTAAAACAAACCTCACGGACTGCATTTTTTCATCTGCGTAATATTGCGAAAATTAGGCCTATCCTGACCCGAAAAGATGCAGAAAAATTGGTCCACGCTTTTGTTACCTCAAGGCTGGATTACTGTAACTCTCTATTATCAGGTAGCTCTAGTAAGTCCTTAAAAGCTCTCCAGCTAATTCAGAATGCAGCAGCACGTGTACTAACAGGAACTAAGAAACAAGATCATATTTCTAGCTTTTTAGCTTCTCTGCACCGGCTCCCTGTAAAATCCAGAATTGAATTTAAAATCCTACTGTTAACTTATAAAGCTCTAAATGGTCAAGCTCCGTCATATCTTAGAGAGCTCATAGTGCCTTATTATCCCACCAGAACACTGCGCTCTGAGAACGCAGGGTTACTCGTGGTCCCTAAAGTCTCCAAAAGTAGATCAGGAGCCAGAGCCTTCAGCTATCAGGCTCCTCTCCTGTGGAATCATCTTCCTGTTACGGTCCTTGAGGCAGACACCGTCTCCACATTTAAGACTAGACTTAAGACTTTCCTCTTTGATAAAGCTTATAGTTAGGGCTGGCTCAGACTTGCCTTGTACCAGCCCCTAGTTAGGCTGACTTAGGCCTAGTCTGCCAGAGGACCCCCTGTAATACACCGGGCACCTTCTCTCCTTCTCTCTCTCTCTCGCTCTCTCTCTCTCTCTCTCGTATCCTATTACTGCATCTTGCTAACTCGGCCATTCTGGATGTCACTAACTCAGCTTCTTCTCCGGAGCCTTTGTGCTCCACTGTCTCTCAGATTAACTCATATCGCAGCGGTGCCTGGATAGCATGATGTGTGTGGTTGTGCTGCTGCCGTGGTTCTGCCAGATGCCTCCTGCTGCTGCTGCTGCCATCATTAGTCATTAGTCATACTTCTACTGTTATTATACACATATGATTATTATCACACATGTATACTGCCAGATACTAATATATACTTTCAACATATTGTACCATAGTAGCCAGAACTATAACGATAATATTATTACTTTTATTAATGTTGTTGCAAGCTACTGTCATTACCGTCTGTCCTGCATCTCTCTCTCTCTCTCTCTCTCTCTTTCTGTCTCATTGTGTCATACAGATTACTGTTAATTTATTATGCTGATCTGTTCTGTACGACATCTATTGCACGTCTGTCCGTCCTGGAAGAGGGATTCCTCCTCAGTTGCTCTTCCTGAGGTTTCTACCGTTTTTTTTTCCCCTGTTAAAGGGTTTTTTTTGGGGGAGTTTTTCCTGATCAGCTGTGAGGGTCCAAAGGACAGAGGGATGTTGTATGCTGTAAAGCCCTGTGAGGCAAATTGTGATTTGTGATATTGGGCTTTATAAATAAAATTGATTGATTGATTGATTGATTGACTGATTGAATATGATACAGATTTGGTGTGTATTCATGAGTCTTTGAAATAGGGGAGCAAATCAAGGCCCCCAACAAGGCCCCCGACAAGACACCACCACCAGTCATGGGAGATGAACAAGATGTTGCTGAAGACAAAATGTGATGGATATATCTCATAGCAGTCTTATGTCCAATAGGGGATGGAGATGAGTAATAAGTGGTTAATGACATGATTTGAGTCAATGTATGTATGTTTCATACATTGTGTCCTTTCAAAATAGACTTCCGTTTTCACAAGACAGCACAGTTTCTGCTTGTTAAATTCATAGTCTTTTTCAAAATAAACTTACAACAAGGGTAAAACACCTCATACTACGTTTATTTTCCTGTGCAACAAAAGCATGTGGTTAGGTTTAGAAAAACATCATGATTTGGCTCAACAGTCATACAGGAAGCAAACAACAGCCTCCCATGTTAAAGTCTGGTGTTTGTTGGACCCAACTCTCCTAGCGGGACTTTCCAGATCCTTGTATTACATTTTTGCCGGTGATATTTCAAACCGACGCCTCCGGCGGTGTTATAAACTGACACTGCCCAGCCACATATCATGCCACGAAAGGTGCCTCTTTGCATCTGTGTCTGATGTTGAAATCACTGAAAAAACGGCAATATTTGATGGCTTGGGAATGACAGCAGGCTGGCTGTGTGTGCGTGTGTTACATGCATTGTCTGTTTTTAAAATACACTTCTGTTTTCGGAAGAAATGTACAGTTTGCATAAAGTTTCTTTTGAAATATTCACAGTCAGTCAGTACAACACCGCAGATTTGCGTTTTTTTTCTTTCAACAACAAACACACATGGTTACGTTTTGCAAACACACGCACATGGTTGGATTTAGGCAACAAAAGCACATGGTTGACTTTTTTCTTCAGTATCAAAAGTAATCCAGTCAGTGTCTGTATAGGGTAAACTGGAGATATCTGTGAAAAGATGCAAAAAAGGCTAAAAACATAAAGGTATACATAGTTTTAATAAGATTCCCCTAAACCCTGGCATCTTGTGTAATGCAACAGTAAAGGGAAACTGCCAAGCTGAAAGGGACCATCTCAACAGTGCAAAATGCAGACTGTCCCCCCAATACAGTGAGAGCATCAGTCAGTGCGCAGCAACATTTGCTTATCTCCAAGTCACAAAACCCTCTAGCTGCTTGAGGAATTATTATGAGACATGGCAGCACAGAAGGAACTCTGATGATGTTTTTAGAAAGTGACAAAGTCACCAGAGGAAGGAGGTGGGGTGGATGGATGTGTCAACAAAGCATCAGAGTTTAACACAAGAGACAGCTGTTTGTATTCTGTTTCCAGCCAACAGTCAACTTTGGTTTCTTTTAAGCATGACCATGATAGCACCCTAACATTAACAACAAATTTATTTTTGTAACCATGACGATGAAGGTCCTTTTACCTCTTACCAAATTCTTTATTAAGCTGAACTCATGGTATTTACCACCTTTACATTCTTTTAGAGATCCTCCCATAATATACACACTTCCCAGCTATGAAAGCAAAATTATGCAACATGGCCAAATGCACTATTTTCCACTAAAACCTTCTGTTTTATTGCCACTATTTATTTCCCCCAGACCATTAACAGTCACAATGCTTTTGCATTCACTTAATTACAGCTAATTCTATCAACTATTCAGACAACTACAATGCAAGCAATTGTCAATTTTCTTTCAAAAATGAAACATATGGTGTAGAGTCATCACACTTGAGCAAGAGAGGAGTGAGAAAACACACACAACAGTTTCCTCCTCACTTCATTGGACTCGCTAAGCTTTATTGACAAGCATGGATTGAGCCACAGGTCTGCTCCGGCGGGTTGAGTGACTGACTGCCAGTACAAAGATGAGGATTTGGCCTTGGCAAGCTGGGGTACGTTGCCTCCAAGTGTCTCCGAGGTTCATCACCCCCCCCCCCCCAATTAAGAGTCCTTCCCCTCGTTAGGGCCATCTGCACTGGAGATAATTAAAGAGAGACACACTCTAATGCAAGAGTGCCCTCTTGAATCGCTCCATTGATCTTATGTCCTGGATATTTCCACGGGAAAAAATTCTCCCTCCACATCAATACCCAACTGTATGCATAATGTGTAATAGCTTGATGTTGATTAGGAAGCTATTGGCATTTTTAATGGGCTGCTGCTGGAGGGAATCGCTCAGACCAGCTTGGGTTCAGTCACACAGGGTAATGATTTGCAGCTTTGAGAGTGTGTTTTTGGGTAAAAGTGTATATCTCTGCAGGTTGTGTGCATTGCATGTGTATGCTTGACTGGTGCATTAGTTTCACAGGAGATAGGCTTTGCTCGTGTTAGACTCCTGCCAGTGCTGACTGACATATATTGGCAGAAAAACACCTGACCTTAGAGTGTCCACAGGATTCGGCCATGACCGCTGGAAACCGGAAACTGGAAACCATTGATCCGCAGTTGGACTGTGACGCTCACAATCGATAACTTACTCTTAGCCACATCAAACTGCCATAAGGTTGTGGAGGAAAGGCAGTCAATACCTCACAAAGCTCACCCAATGCCTAAACAAAGTTTGTTTATACCGGGGGACTTTTCTCCTTAATCACTAGCTCTTTACGAGGTGTGTTGCCATCATTAACTGAGTTAACGGTGGGAGACAGAGGAGAAGGGCTGGTGCAGTGGGGTCGGAGGGAGGAAGAAGGAGAAGTAAGGACATGGCAGAGTAAACATTACCGTCTGCCTGCGCAGATATGACCACCTTCTTATGAGTCAAAATTAGAGCTGATGGCGGGAGACACAGATGGTGGTGGACATTAGAGGAAGGAAGGATGGCGCAGAGACCTCACTTTACTTAAAGCGTGTGTGTGTGTGTGTGTGTTGGCATGTCCTGCATGGCCTTGCTTCTGCTGTGATGATGTAGAGGTAAGGGCATATGGGATAAAGGTAAGGGAAACGGGCTGGATCCGTGCTCTGAAGCACTGAATGGCACAGGTGAGAGATGGGTGGGTGGGTCTCCTTAGAGACTGTGGGAGTTACAGGTGGATTACAGCCTGTTTCATCAGCGAGGACGCGGCTTATGTTTGGAGCTTGTTCTCCAGGGATGTTTTGCAAAGACAGTGTGAGGCTGTGGAGATTCTACATGAGTCAGCATGATACTATTTATGCAACTATCTTGATATGTGGAGTGCAGAGGAAATGCCTTGTGGTGTTATTTTGTCTACTAATACACACTATCCCAGTTAGGACTTGTGTTCCTAACCATCGTGAAGACTTACGAGTGTGTGCACATTCATGTGTCTGCGTAAAGCAAGCACTGGCTGGCAGCTGGTGCAAAAGTTTTTTCTCCCTAAACTTAGTAAAGGAGAAAAAAAGAATCACAACACACTGAAAGTACCCACATGTGGCTAACAGGAAAAAAAGAAAGCGATGGGAGAAGTTTATTAATGATGCCCAGAGTCTGTAGGCTGAATAATATCCCTCTCTTAAGAACGGCTGACTTAATCTTTGACTTTCATTAACTGTCTGAAGGCTAATGATTTTCTCCCACCACTGACATTGTGATACTGTCTTTGGAAAAGAAAGAGACATCATTATGTTCTGTGGTAATGTTCCTTGTTCTTGGTGACACACACACACACACACACACATTAACGCACACTCACAAATCCAGCACCACTCCAAAGGGGACCTTATTATAGATCATGGGGGCCCACTCGACCCAGTGTATGAAGCTGTTCATTTTTCCTGGTGGGGCCCAGGTGACAGAGTAAAGGTGTGCAGAGGGGTGCCAGAGACCTTGGGCTGAGGAAACTAATTACCCTCAGTGGTAATTATGAGAGCAGAGCTGAGGTCTGACCTTGGAGAGGTGATTTAGTGATATGGAGGGGTGGGGGGTACTTTACATGTTGCTGCAAACAATACGGGTATTGGGGAAACTGAGAGTGTTGCTGGTAATGTGTAGTACCAGAATGGGGAGTGAACATGCTTTGGTATGTGTTTTGAAAATGCAACGGTGTGAAACTGTGATGCATATTAGAGTATATTAGTATTTATTATTTATATATTAGATTTAAGTGCACTTAGAAGCAAAGTGCATGTAGATAAATGATGAAGATGATGCACGTGAGACTTCTGCTACATTTCTACTACAGCAGAAACTGTCCCAATCCAGAATATAACCTGATGTATGAAAGGTAATCTCTGTATTCAGTCATATCTTTGCAGTTGCTGTCTACACCAGTCCTATGTCCACAGGGACATAGGTACTTGTGCAAAAGGCATTTCGCCTACCAAACTATTCTCATTTCAAGGTCATCAAATACTAACACTTTGTCACAACCCTCAGCATGTGATATTGATGCCAAAGGCACGATTTTGTGTCTTTATGAGATGTATGGGGCTTTCAATTAACTACAAAGTCAACCCATCCACAGCAATAATTAATGCTTAGAGCAACTGACTTAGCGTAAAGAGGGAGAAAGGCCATATTGGGGAGGAGGATGGGTCAAACAAAACTGGATTTTTAATCCAGGAGATCACAGTTTGTATCCTGTGTTAAGCCAAAAGTCAGTATTGTTGTGATGTAATGTTGCGTGACTTCAATACTTACATCCTATGTAAATCCAAGTCACTGTTGTTTAACATAATGTCACATAATTTATGTACAGTCATTGCACAAAGATGTGTTTATGACATGACACATTACGTTATGTAACAACGTAACTAACTTACTTATTTTGACTTAGTAGTTTTGTTGCTTAAAGCTAACCGCGACTGTTCCACAACATTATCCACATGTTATAATGTGTTTCAGCTGTATGTCTCGTACAGATATACATCTAGATATGCTAAAGGGTGCCCTTTGCATCACTATAAGATACGGAGGGGTGGGACAAAGCATCTGTATTTAACGACCAGGGAATGAGAAAGGGTTGGGCCTACACACAATTTGTATGTGAATGCTTAATTGGCCAGTTGAGCTTTAATAAAAAAGCTAATAATCTGTGTAATGGTAGGTATAGTTTTTACCTATTTGCCATCTTAGTTTAGCATGTTAGCATGCTAGCATTTGCTAATTAACACTTAACACAACGTACAGCTGAGGCTTGTGGGAATGCTATTAGTTTTGCAGGTATTTGGTCATAAATCGAAGTATTGGACAAATTAAATGTTTCACCTGATGAAGGTGCTAGAGAGATTACCAATGTGATTATATTTCATCCTGGGGTGAACATGAATGCCTACCAAATTTCATGGTAATCAATCCTAATTTGTTAAGACCTTTCCCTCAAAACTACAAAGGTGAACCTAATGATGGCACCAGAGGAAAAGTCAAGGGATCACCACAGTCAGTAGGATTGATCCTCTGGGAACCATAGATGTCTGTACTGACTTGTGCCAGTCCAACAAGTAGACATTGAACTATTTCACAGAGTAATTCATAGTTTTGACCTGCTGATGGTGGAACAAAATGGAACAAAACAAAACAAAAACAAAAATCTTATGAATCAGTAGGATTTATCCTCTGGGGAATTTGAATGTTTGTACAAAATTTCACAGCTTTCTGTCCAATAATTGTTGAGATATCAGTAGGCAACTAATCTATCCACTGGCAGCACACCAACATTGCCACCCACAGAGCAATGCCACTGAGACAGCTAAAACCCAAACAAGGGGCCTAACATCCTGTCAAAAACCTGATAATCAAGACAAGTTTGGGTGCCTGGAACCTTTTCATCCATAATGGCGAGCCATGGGTTGCTTAAGTTTACATCACAGACAGTCAGCTGTCATCTAATTGCTTGTACATTGAAAGGTCATATGCAAATAAGGTCAAAGTTAATCTATTAGCCTCGAAGTACATTGGCAAAACCTGAGAGGCATGCAAGGCCCCAGATAGCACTGTCACATTCATCTTCATGCCAAGTATAGAAGAACAATAACACATGCTGGCTCCAAGCAATTCTGTGTCTGATCATGTGTTGAGACATTGTGGTGACCGTATTTAATAGATCGCAACCCTGAGACAAGCTCAGGTTCTCTTTTTTTTTTAAATATAATTTGACTGATAGATTGACTGATTAACTGGTAGACCAGTGGACTTAAATCAAGGAAACAACCACAGAGACTAAATTATGTAGGAGGAACAGCAAGTAACATTTACTAATTTATTTTTCAAAATAAATGAATTATTTTAAACTGAATGTATTCATTAATCAGTATGTCACGTTTGTCTGTAAACAAAGACTGTAATGCTTTAATCTTATTTAAAGTAAAATATGAAACCTTTGACTGGTCCAATGATAATATAATGTAATTTACTAATTGAGTGTTTGCTGCTCTGGCTCAGTGTCCCCACATACAGTACAGGTCAAAAGTTTGGACACACCTTCTCATTCAATGCGTTTTCTTTATTTTCATGACTATTTACATTGTAGATTCTCACTGAAGGCATCAAAACTATGAATGAACACATGTGGAGTTATGTACTTAACAAAAAAAGGTGAAATAACTGAAAACATGTTTTATATTCTAGTTTCTTCAAAATAGCCACCCTTTGCTCTGATTACTGCTTTGCACACTCTTGGCATTCTCTCCATGAGCTTCAAGAGGTAGTCACCTGAAATGGTTTCCACTTCACAGGTGTGCCTTATCAGGGTTAATTAGTGGAATTTCTTGCTTTATCAATGGGGTTGGGACCATCAGTTGTGTTGTGCAGAAGTCAGGTTAATACACAGCCGACAGCCCTATTGGACAACTGTTAAAATTCATATTATGGCAAGAACCAATCAGCTAACTAAAGAAAAACAAGTGGCCATCATTACTTTAAGAAATGAAGGTCAGTCAGTTCGGAAAATTGCAAAAACTTTAAATGTGTCCCCAAGTGGAGTCGCAAAAACCATCAAGCGCTACAACAAAACTGGCACACATGAGGACCGACCCAGGAAAGGAAGACCAAGAGTCACCTCTGCTTCTGAGGATAAGTTCATCCGAGTCACCAGCCTCAGAAATGGCAAGTTAACAGCAGCTCAGATCAGAGACCAGATGAATGCCACACAGAGTTCTAGCAGCAGACCCATCTCTAGAACAACTGTTAAGAGGAGACTGCGCCAATCAGGCCTTCATGGTCAAATAGCTGCTAGGAAACCACTGCTAAGGAGAGGCAACAAGCAGAAGAGATTTGTTTGGGCCAAGAAACACAAGGAATGGACATTAGACCAGTGGAAATCTGTGCTTTGGTCTGATGAGTCCAAATTTGAGATCTTTGGTTCCAACCGCCGTGTCTTTGTGAGACGCAGAAAAGGTGAACGGATGGATTCCACATGCCTGGTTCCCACTGTGAAGCATGGAGGAGGAGGTGTGATGGTGTGGGGGTGTTTTGCTGGTGACACTGTTGGGGATTTATTCAAAATTGAAGGCACACTGAACCAGCATGGCTACCACAGCATCCTGCAGCGACATGCCATCCCATCCGGTTTGTGTTTAGTTGGACGATCATTTATTTTTCAGCAGGACAATGACCCCAAACACACCTCCAGGCTGTGTAAGGGCTATTTGACCAAGAAGGAGAGTGATGGAGTGCTGCGGCAGATGACCTGGCCTCCACAGTCACCGGACCTGAACCCAATCGAGATGGTTTGGGGTGAGCTGGACCGCAGAGTGAAGGCAAAGGGGCCAACAAGTGCTAAACACCTCTGGGAACTCCTCCAAGACTGTTGGAAAACCATTTCAGGTGACTACCTCTTGAAGCTCATGGAGAGAATGCCAAGAGTGTGCAAAGCAGTAATCAGAGCAAAGGGTGGCTATTTTGAAGAAACTAGAATATAAAACATGTTTTCAGTTATTTCACCTTTTTTTGTTAAGTACATAACTCCACATGTGTTCATTCATAGTTTTGATGCCTTCAGTGAGAATCTACAATGTAAATAGTCATGACAATAAAGAAAACGCATTGAATGAGAAGGTGTGTCCAAACTTTTGGCCTGTACTGTACATCTGTTTCCTCTTAAGTCTTATCTAAAATCTCAAGCAAACATGTATCAGGATGCAGCAAAGCAACATATACGAATGCACTTAGTGGCCATTTTTAAATCTGATAAACAAATAAGCATGTGCAATGTGTAACTAATGAGGATAATTTATCTGTAGAAAAACAAGACATGAAACAAAGCAGACAAATATTCATATCAGCATGTCTACAGGAGAAACCTAAACTTACTACACTTTATGTTCTGATTCTTGATAGCATAGGTTTATTATCACATACACTGAGGTACAGATTCTTTACAATGAAATAAATGTGATATCCAAGCTTTTTATACATACAAAAACTCTTCGAGTGTCTATTTGTGCATAAAAGGGCACAGGTGGAGACAAGCCTTGACATCTGGCAGAGAAAGTGTATAGAGCCACATAGTGTATCTTTTCATCACTTTAGAGGCAAAAGGTTATGCATAAATCTCTTTTATTATGGCTTCATTGGTTTGGTTCAACTGCATTCAAGTACAGGAAAGGGAAGCTCATATTATAAACAACTTACTGCAGTGTTGTGCAGTGAATACAGGCCCAGCCAAGCCTGAAAATTACACTGAATTGCCTGTTTTTAGTTCACCGATTCAGCTGTAGCTAGCTAGCTATAGACAAAGGTGACAATTGCTCTTCCAGCCAGGGGCACCGGATGTCAGTGAACACAACAGTAGATCTATATACAGTAAATTGTCGAACCATTTGGAAATGAGGTAGCCATTCAGTGGTTTGGACACAAATTATTGCCAGTATTGGCCTTATACTCCAACCCAAGTTTTAAAAGTTTCAGTCCCCTGCTTTAGAGCTCTTTACATGTATATTTGAATAACTACTATGTTTATATGCTGCAAACATCCTCAGTTATAGTAATGCAATATTATTATAATAAAAATATTGAAACACTTTAACACTGATGGCCATTTTGCTGCATAATGAATGATTACAATTTTGATATTATTTATTTATTTGGCTGATACTACTTAGTAGAAGTAATAATAACATTTTGACTTCAAGACTTTTACATAGACTTGAGGACTGTTACACTGATACTTCTTCTTTTACTTAGGCAAAAGATCTTAAGATTTCCTCCATCTCTAGCAAAGGGTCAGATAATGATATGTGACACAGTCATTGTGAGAGGGGGGCTGAGTGAATCACTGCACTATGTGCAATTTTAAAATGAAATGGCAATTTACTGGTTTGAAATTGTCAAATTTGCATCTATCTATTACTATTTGAACACAAAAGTAAATGGATAGAAAAGTTTGGTTTCAGTTGTTCTAACTTAACTTGTAACTTATTGACCTGACTTCATACCAGTTAAGACAATGCATTCTCATTGCATCTTGTCAAATACTGCCACTTTGTGAGTGGACCTAAATGTCAAAATATGACATACTGCTTACCCTCCTGCATCTGTTTTTATGTTCTAGGATGGTGTGTCAATTTGCACTTGTTATATGCATTGTGTCTCTTCAAATTACAATTTCAGTTTTTTGTACATGAAATGAACAGTTACTGCTCATAACATGCATAGTCTTTTTCAAAATAAGCTTATAATGTACCTGTTGGTTGGACCCATCCATCTCCCCTCCTGCCCACCTTTAGGAACTTTCTCGCTCTTAATACTATGGTAGTTGCTGGTGGTGTTACAAACTGCCACCGCTTGCTGCATTTTAAAATATCTCAAATGGCGCTTTTGTGTCAGTATCTTACGTGATCATCTACAGACGGTACAGAGGTATTTGACGACCTCCATTGTTGAGTCAACAACCGCCGTACAGATTGTGCTCTTTTCATTACATTATAACAATCCAAGTCATCCTTAAAAATATGCATTTCTTGGAGTTGGCTTAGTATACATTGTCACTGACTGAAGGAGTACACTATCCCGTGTTTGACAAAGCACTCCAAACATCCTTTGTGTGAACCAGCTGTTAAGAATTGCTCTGCACTTGACTCAGGCCAGTTTAGGGATACTGATAACAGCAGCTGACCCTGAACAGTGCTGCACCATATAGAGTCCAGTCATCACAGTCTAGCATGTGATGACAAGCCAGATGCACTGTACAGCTTCACCATCTGCCCTATGACTATCCCTCTGATAAATATGCATACACAAGCATGAATACCATGGAAACACACAGACACAGACACCAATACAGCCACCCAGGACACCAACACACACGCACACACACACACACACACACACACACACACACACACACAAAGATGTGCTGTAAGTACAGGTTTTGCAATGAGGCATGAGAAAAAATATGATCAGTCTACTGCTCCTATAGAAGAAACCATTACTCAAAACTTCCCTCTCACTCTTATGAAAGGTTACTCCCAAACACAAATGTCCACACGTGCACACACACACACACACACACACACACACACACACACACACACTCCTCTACCTCAGTGTTTTCTCTCCAGTCTTTGTCTCTCATACCCAGGCTAGTGCCAGATGGGGTAAGGATGAGGTGAATCACATTTGCATAATTTACATTCCAGTCACGTGGCTGCAGTCTACAGTTGGCATTCGGGGGTGTCTCAACCTCCCAGCCTCTCGTCTCCATTGAAAGGCACCCCAGCATCCTGGCTTTAAAGTGCTGAATAATGACAGTGAGGATCAGCAACCTCTCAGTCTGTACAACTCTGTACAGCTTTCTGAGGATTTCACGGGTTTCTTTCATTTCTCTGTGCATAATGTAGTATGACTTCATATTCAACTTTTTTTTCCTCCAGGAAATTTCCCTTATTAGTTTAGTTACATTTTTATCATTTCCCATCTAACTGAATGCATCAGTTGGGTCTTTCATGGTCCCCAGAAAAATTTACCATCATAAAACTAGAGGAACGTGTAAGCTTTTCATTTTTTTTTTTTTCAATGTCTTTTTTTTCCAACTCTTGCCCTTTTGTTAGCCATAGCTTCTCTGCCTGATTACAACAGTCGTCTGTTGCAAGTAATATTTTCTGGAAGAAGATCCTTCAAAAAGTTCTAACATTATAACAAAAATAGAGAGTAGAAAACAGTAAAATGGGTTTGAATTTTTGTTGGTTGGTAAGTGGTTTCACAAACACTCTTCAGGGTGCAGAATCTCAACAAGCACTGGATCGTTGCCATGGCATTCTGCAGAGACCTCTGTGGTCCCCAGAGGTTTAAGTCAAATGACTCTCCTTTTGTCAGCTTAGGACTACTATGTTTGAAGTCTCCATGAAATATCCCTTCAGGGTCTTCTAATGGAGGCACATTTATGCCAACATGTCTCATGTAAACCCAGTCCATTAGGCTTCACATCAAGTGCTTGGTAAAAGGCCTGTGCAGCAGGGGGCAGGTAGGAGAGCATGCTCATGAGGTCTTGGTGCTTCTTCTTCACTGGCAAATAATGCTCTGGGGTAGACTTTGTTGAAGGAGGGAGCTGGAGGAGGTTGTCCTTTCTGTGGCTTTGTGATCAGCCATGACTTCCAAACATCATAGAGGCTACGAGTCTGCTTGGTGGGAAAATTCCATGAACTAGCAGCTGGAATGACAGAACAACACAATTTCATAATTACTTAATTCCTTCTGTGACACATTCATTACTTCTATGACAGTAGATAGTTACAGGAAATCTGAATAGTACCTGTCAGTTTAAACCACATTTTAGATGTGATTTGCTGGCCAGCTGGCTTCTTGAGCACAGAGTCTGGGAGCAGTCTGAAGTCCTCACTCTAAAAGGATGCTGCTGCTTTGACTGATCATCTCCGTTACATCTTCGGGGGGGGGGGGCTCGACAAGTTGCACCTGTTCTCTATGATGGCAAAAGCCCAATCACAGGGCAAGAAAGAGTGGCCAGACACCATGAACTTCTGCTCAACCTCACTGAAGTAGCCCGTGAATATTAGAAGAGCCGTAAGATTCAGCATTCACCAGTTTGTTTGATTGTTCTGGTCACTGTAGATGACAAGAATGCGTTCATTGGGTGTCACCAGGGGAGTAGAGGCAGCGTGAACCCACTTGAGCAGACAGCTTGCTACCTCAACTGAGCCTCTGTGGGCAATCCCCTCATGCCAGCCACACATGGTTGGGGATCTTCAGTTCCCAGCTCGTAAATATATAGATTATAGTTTGCCAACTGATGTTGATAATAAATACTGGAACGTGTCAGATTAGGTGTAAAAACAACACCTTGCATATCCACACAACAGTCAGTCAGTGTTTCCTTTAGCCCAGTCTTTATCAGTCTACAGCTGGGAGTATGCTTTCTCTGGTAAATGGACCTGCATTTGTATAGCGCCTTTCTAGTCACCCGACTACTCAAAGTGCTTTTTACACTACGAGTTACATTGACCCATTCACACACACATTCATACACTGGTGGCTGAGACTACCATACAAGGTGCCACCTGCTACTCAGTTTTTAACTCACTCACACACAGATGGAAGCATCAACGAGAGCAATTTTGGGTCAAGTGTCTTGCTTAAGGATACATGCAGACAGGAGGAGCTGGGGATCGAACCATTGATCTTTCGATTGGTGGACGACCCACTCTACCTATGAGCCACATTTCCCTTCATATGAGTATAGTGGCTCAGCTGACATGGAAAAGAGAAGATATGTTCCCTTATCCCCACTGTGACTGAAGTCCAGGGGAGACTGCTGCAGCAGGTCATATTGGCGTAGTTCATGGAGGGGCTTCCGGCGGGGACTTTGGAATGGGTGCGGTATCACCGCCCCAGGGACCTTGTGGTCGCCATTGTTCTCACTAAGGATCATCTCGCCTTCCATTCCAGGGATCAGGCGGCTGAACTCCAGCACCTTGCCGCACCCCTGCCCACTCCTAAACTGCCCACATCATAAACCTGTTTTGCCCTCTCCTCCTCACACCAGTTCTCCCTCTGTTTTCTCTCTACCTCAGGGTCCAGCCACTACAGGTGCTTCTCTCAACCCACAGGGGGTTCCTCACATGCTGGGGCAGACGTGTTGGCGGTGTGGGCAGCCCAGCCACTTCCACAGTGAGTGTCCGCTCATGGAGGTAGGCCAAGTGGTTCGGGTTGCGGGCCTGCTGACACCCTCCCCCACTCCAGGAGGACACACAGCATTTGGGTAAGGATTCAAGGGGGTGTACACCAGGCAGTGGTGGAATATGGCTGTACAAAGTGATAAAAATTGATGGTCAATTGTCACCCTGCTGCAAGGAACCTAGGAGTAATTTTTGACCGTGCCTTTAAATTTGATAAACAGATTAGTTCAGTGGTCAAATCAAGCTTCTTTCAATTAAGGCTACTGAGTAAGGCAAAGCCCTACCTCCCTGCACTTGATTTTAAGAGGGCAATTCACGCGTTCATTACCTGTCGTCTGGATTATTGTAACTCTCTTTATGTTGGACTGGACCAGCAGTCACTGAAATGCCTGTAGGCTGTCCAGACTGCAGCAGCCAGACTGCTGACAGGAAAGAAATGGCTTGATCATATCACCCCGATACTGGTCTCTTTGCACTGGCTCCCTGTCCAGTTTAGAGTTCAGTTTAAAATTGTATTATTTGTTTTTAAAAGCGTGAATGGCTTAGCCCCATCCTGTCTATCTGAGCTTGTTCAGCTTCACACGCAAGACAGCGCACTGAGATCAAGAAACCAGCTGCTGCTGGCCTGTCCCAGAACTAAACTTAAAAGCAAAGGTGACAGAGCCTTTTCCGTTGTGGCGCCAAATTTATGGAATACTTTACCATTCCATATAAGGGCAGCCCGAACTTTTGAACACTTTAAATCTCTTTTAAAAACCTACCTCTTTTTGCTTGCTTTCACCTCACGTTGAGACAGACATGTCTTTTATAGCTTTTATTTGTATTTCACCTTTACTCTAGTGTTGAGGTTTTGTCTAAACTTATTGTTGATTTTATTGACAATTTATGTTGTTTTTGTTATTCATTCATTCATTTATTTATATTTGGAGGAACTGTACAGCACTTTGGTCAACCAAGGCTGTTTTAAATGTGCTATATAAATAAATTTCACTCTGACTTTGACTTTGACTCAGGAGACAGGAGAGAAAATCACCCAGTTGTTGGTGCTGACAAAGTCGCAGGGAAATGGTTTACCAGGTGACTCATTATAACCTGATGGCTGGGCAAATGGGGTAGGACAAAACACTAGATCGGATAATTCTATTGGCCCAGCATTCAGGGAGATATACTCTGCTGGAGTACGTCTTGCCCCAAATGCCAATTAGTGAACCAACCCGCCATCCCAAGAGTGCCCTTGTGCCCATTACCACTCATTGAGGTTCCGTTTGAGCGTATTGGTATGGACCTCATCGGGTCATTTCACCGGAGTGCACGTGGATATCTCTTTGTGTTAGTCCTGTTAGATTATGCAACTCAATATCAAGAAGCAGTATCTCTGCCACTAGGGCTGAATCTGTGCATCTGTGCTAAGAGAACTCACAGGGGTAGCAAGATGGCTACAACACCTTATTCCACCTACAGAAACCAGGATAAAACCTTATCCTGTTTACTGAATATACAAGGTGGAGCGCTCTAAAAGAAATCAAGATACTGTGGCATGTATACACCTTATCCTGGTTATTGAGAGCTGCCGAGTATCTGCACAGGTGCCACTGTTACTTTGGTTACATAATAACAGCAATGGCAGAGACAAAGGCATCTCACACAGGAGCAATGAGGAAACAGAGTTTTGTGTTTCTGTAATGAAAGAGTTAAATATAGTGGATAGCTTGGAGGGGAAAAGGCATCAAAATGCTGAACTATTCAAGTCTGTAGTGGAAATTTTCTCTTCACTCTGAGTCAGTGAACTTCATCATTACGACTCGCTCCCACCAGTCACAGCTGCGGATTTTCATCCACTGCTCCCCTGTTCTGCACGATGGCAGTGAAAGTGACAAAGTCAAAGTCAAGGACCTGTGTAAAATTTCCTTTTGCTCTCATCTCCCATTGCTGGTGATCAGGTTGGTGGGCCAAGTTTGCAACACTGTTGACATTTAATAGTGCTAAGCCCAATAAAAATGACAGTGGATTTTTTTTAAGCCACAGTAAAATTATTTCAAGTATAACAGTCAGTGCAACACCACCTATCCCCCACCTACAATGCTGTCCTTTCATCCTTGCCCAGGAGATTTAACAGCTTAACCTCTAAAAACAATGGTCGTTCACAAATGGCTTCATGTGACTCTAACGACTCCAACGACCACCATTGCAGCAGGAGTTTCAACGACCGTCGTTGACACACCATTGGAGCACTAATGAACAATGACATTATTGTCCTTGTGAAGACCTCCTCAGAGGTTAAATACCTGGGTTTTTCCACACCAGTTTGTCAGACTAGTTCCAGCCTAGTCAAACAAGCATGAACTGATGAAGCCTCTTGAATAAGAGGTGAAACGTCTTCTAAGACAAAACTAAGCCCAGTTGCGTTTGATTCAGTTGCCTTAGGATGGCTAACTAGCGTCAACATGGTCTCCCTTTTTGAATGATGAATACAGACTACTGCCATCTGCTGGTGTAGAGAGTTATTTCCTCTCAAGCAGGCGCAGAATGTATGTGCTCTTTGGTTGTCGGCTGTCATCTTTGCAGTGTGTTCATGTGCAATTTTTTGGCCGAGACTTGGCAACGGCAGGTGGCACAACAGTCAGCCTTCACTAGCACTAGGTCTTTGACATTGGTTTGGTGTGTTTGGACCTAAACACATGTGGAGATTCATAACACATTCAAATAACATTTCTTTTGAACTCATAGGAGGTCCAAGCTCGCAGTGTCCGAATATACGGAAGTGGGACCAGACCTCCACAGGCTGATGATACAAAGGTAGCCTGGGAGGAGGTCACCACAATTGTAAATCAATGTTGGGTTTCTCTCATGCGCGCACACTCTTTCTCTCTCACAGTTTCACTCTGTTTCTTTTCTTTTGACTTTTCTAAGATGACAGATGCTGAATATATACTCCTTTTCTGATGCTGTGGCTGTTTGTGGTTGGCTAAGAGGGATGTGAACTCATTAGTTTGCAGCTGTGTTAATCAAATCAGGTTGGGTTTCCATTACGTGACAGGACAGTTGATACAGAGATACATTTATGTGCTGATTGCAGATAGTTGCATTGAATAGTGGTTTTTGTGGGTATTTATTGCATCGTTAATGTGCCTGACATTCTGGAGACCTGCTTGTGAGGTTTTGGTGACATGTGCACACTGTCCGCCGGTCAGCCAAACTGCCACTACACCGGCTGCGCTCCCCCTGCGCTGACAGTAGACCTGGTTTCAGATGGCGAGCTTTTAGCGCACATTCGGCGAAGCCTTTTGGCACGAAACTGTCACTGCGCCAAGCTGGATCTGTCAACACCTCCCCCTGCTGCGCCACCACACCCATCTCAGCGCACCTCGGTCTGCCAAACTACCAAACTGAGCGCGCCTCGGGTTGCGCTGTTCGAAACTAGCTCTGCGCGGGGTTCGCCCACCCTACGCTGCGCCGGGAAACTAGAGGCCATATTGTTAGCTGTACTGGTATTTGCCTCTACATATTAAATAATTTGTCACATTTACTGTAAAATAAGAAACCATACCATAAGAGTACCATACTGTCTTGGTGGAGTTTATTTTATTTGATCACCGTTCCAGTGTAAACAGACTGTATGCTAAAACACCTGCCTAGAATTTGTACACGGTATGGATTTGTTGTAAAGGTGAACTGGCAGTGCATTTTAAAGTTTTGGTTTGAATGACATCCAGCAAAAAATTGTATCATTTTGCTATTACATACTATTTTCTGCATTGCAATAGCAAACAAAAGCATACTAAATTCAGCATTTGGAATTGGGACATTGACTTTTTTTGTTCCAGCATGTTTTTACTGTGTAATGTGTGTGAATGAACAATGTTGCCACACCCAGGGTGATGAAACACCATGATGTGTGGGCAGATTGTTCACACACCGCAATCTTCCAGTTATGCTTCCTGAAGAATACCACCCTCTGCCCTCCCACGCAAAGTATTTAAAGGTTAAGTACACACACACACACACATCCAAATACTGCTGTATACATAGAGGCCACGGTCATTCTCAGGTTCTCCTTTCTCTGAGATTGGGGTTACACACAAACATCCACACACATTCACTCACAAATGCATCTACACACACTTTCACACACTGCAGCAGTCTCTCAGGTCACAGCAATTCATACATACACCTATTCTGGGGTCAGGGTTACACACACACATACATAAGTACAAACGCACACACAAAGACCTTCCCCTAGTGAGACTGCGGCTCTACCAATAAGGCCTCAGGTCTGCAGCAACAGCAAACTCCCCCATAGAGACCAAAGCCAATTTATTTCAGTCAGCCTGCTGGTGACAGAAACGGAAGCTTTAACAGAGGTCAAGCTGACCAACATGCCCGCTGGGAAATACCAGCCAGCCCATATACTGCATTTATATACTGGAGAACTGAGGCGTTTACTCTTTTTTACCACAGTGCAGGTAGTTTTACTGTATGTCGTAATAGAGGGAATTAAGCCAGTGTACATCAGCTCGCCCACACTGCTTCTTAAATGGGCAGTTCCTTCTGATAGTAAAAAAGCAAGCTGTGTTTGATGAGTTCTGGCCTTTACTTAAAATATTCATTGAAATAAAATGTCTTGTTGACCATATGCTATACATATATAACTAATGCACGCTGCTGTTGAAAAGTTTGGAATCGCCTACCATAAAAGTTTGATTGTGTACAGATGGGTTAGACTGCTGGGAGGACTACTAGTCATTGGTAATAGAAACTGGAGGCTTAGCATCCAATGTGTGCAGATTTAAATGAGAACAGGTTGCTGTTTCACTGTCAAGTGCACAATGATGCTGATTAACAAATTGGAATTAAAGGTCCAGTGTGTATGATATTAGGGGGATATATTGGCAGAAATGGAGTATAATAACTATGTTTTCATTAGTTTATGATTACTTGAACTAAGAATCGTTCGAAGTAACATAAGGCATTACCAACAGGATTTTGGGTAATACCTGTATTGTTACATGTATAATGTAAGGTAATGCGTTATCGCCTGAAATAAACTTCATTTTCATTTATCCACACTGATCCACTTCTGCCATCAGAAAAAAAAAATCCCCTGAAGGTTGTGTGTTGTCATGTCATTATGCTACATTATCACGTTCAGTTTGTTTCCATTAATACACCTGCAATGTTTACAACTTATCCCGTTCTGCTTTTGTATCCTAAGGCTGCTATGAAGCAACAGGGATAAGGGGCTGGCCTCTGTTTTTTTTTTTTTTCTCGTCCCGATGAGAATGGTGTTGGGTATCAGCAGCCTCCTCCCTCTTCACTCATGTTTCTGGTGTTTTCCCCTCTCCCTAGTGTTTCTTGTCTGTCTCTTTCTCCTGTCTGTGTTAGTCTCTCCTTTGCTGCAGGGCGTGGCTGGCCACTCTCCCTCTCCTGTTCGTCCCCGCCTTCTCTGCCTCCACTGCACACCTGCCATCAATCAGCCTATCAAGAACTCACCTGCCTGCTCACTATAAAGACTCCAGTTCAACTTCCAGTATTCATCAAATCATCCGTGTCCCATAGTGGTAACTACTCAGACTCTTAAGAACCTCCTTGAATGTTTTTGCTGCCTGTTTTTGCCTTTTTGTCAGCTCTTTTTCCCTGACTGCTGTCTCCTGTGCTTCAGGTCTCATTTCCAGTCGTAAGCCAGCCTTGCCCTGCTTTGTGTCTGTCCCTGAGACTCTTAAGATTGTGTGTTAGGACGAAACACACTTCTCTGCCTGTCCGCTCTCTACCCCTGTATTTTTTGTAGAGTTTTGTTTGGTGATATTTTCACTGGGAACATTCCATTAAATTTTTGTTATCTTTTCACTTTTTGTCTCCGAGTCTGAATTGATGCATAGTGGGTCCTATTCAGTACTTAAAGTGGACATGAAACGTGCATGTTTTGGCACTGGTAGTGGGAAAATATATTTAAAAAACTTGATTTTAAAAAGTTGTTAAAACCATAGATATGACAAATTTATTTATTTATACCCAGTGAAGCATTTCTGAACCTGGTTGAATGCCACACTTTTTGAAAATGGAGGAAGATGAACTCAAAAGGCCTGTTGAGTCTGTGACAAGTCCCATTGCATACGCATATATGAGCCAATAAGGCATGGGAACCGAGCAGTGATGCGGGTGGAAGAATTCGTGGAGCCAGTGATTTGGGGCCAAGGGCGGGTTGGCAACATTACTTGGTGTCAGTGTGGTTATAGTACCCCGATGCCCACTGTGCCAGAGTCTGTCTGCTGTCAGGAGGCTGGTCTGGACCATCTTCTACGTGACCACTCCTGCATCAAGATGGTGCGCACAGTCAGCATCCTGTGCCCGGAGGTGGACGTGTTGGAGGTGGCAATGCTTTCACTGAGGGACGTCAGAACTGAAATACTGGAGTGTCCTGTCAACAGCAGGCAAGTTAAGCTAGCTGTAACTGCGGGCGAATGACCCAGTAACCGTATGCAGTAAAGAAAACAAATACATGCTACATAGTGTTGGTCAGAGACAGGAATATGATAACATACAATGCAAACAATGTTTCCACGTGCAGTTTTCTTTACATGCAGTTGTTGTCTGACCGAAACGTCTTTGTTTATGTCGTTTCTCCGGTACTAATTACTAGTTAACCCTTAGCGTTAGCTAGTTAACGCTAACAGCTGTTAGCTATCAGTGATTGTACCTAACGTTAGTTCACTGGCTCACATAGCTGACTATGTTACATACTGCTACTGATGAAAGAGCCAGTGAGATGCGGAACATGTCTGAGAGGCCAGACATAACAATATAATGCCACATGAATGCTTTCTATACGTAGTTTGTTGACATCATGTTGCGCAGCATGTTATGAAACCAACGTTTGGGAAACTGCTGTCAAAACTCTGTGACGTACAGTACAGGCCAAAAGTTTGGACACACCTTCTCATTCAATGTGTTTTCTTTATTTTCATGACTATTTACATTGTAGATTCTCACTGAAGGCATCAAAACTATGAATGAACACATGTGGAGTTATGTACTTAACAAAAAAAGGTGAAATAACTGAAAACATGTTTTATATTCTAGTTTCTTCAAAATAGCCACCCTTTGCTCTGATTACTGCTTTGCACACTCTTGGCATTCTCTCCATGAGCTTCAAGAGGTAGTCACCTGAAATGGTTTTCCAACAGTCTTGAAGGAGTTCCCAGAGGTGTTTAGCACTTGTTGGCCCCTTTGCCTTCACTCTGCGGTCCAGCTCACCCCAAACCATCTCGATTGGGTTCAGGTCCGGTGACTGTGGAGGCCAGGTCATCTGCCGCAGCACTCCATCACTCTCCTTCTTGGTCAAATAGCCCTTACACAGCCTGGAGGTGTGTTTGGGGTCATTGTCCTGTTGAAAAATAAATGATGGTCCAACTAAACACAAACCGGATGGGATGGCATGTTGCTGCAGGATGCTGTGGTAGCCATGCTGGTTCAGTGTGCCTTCAATTTTGAATAAATCCCCAACAGTGTCACCAGCAAAACACCCCCACACCATCACACCTCCTCCTCCATGCTTCACAGTGGGAACCAGGCATGTGGAATCCATCCGTTCACCTTTTCTGCGTCTCACAAAGACACGGCGGTTGGACCCAAAGATCTCAAATTTGGACTCATCAGACCAAAGCACAGATTTCCACTGGTCTAATGTCCATTCCTTGTGTTTCTTGGCCCAAACAAATCTCTTCTGCTTGTTGCCTCTCCTTAGCAGTGGTTTCCTAGCAGCTATTTGACCATGAAGGCCTGATTGGCGCAGTCTCCTCTTAACAGTTGTTCTAGAGATGGGTCTGCTGCTAGAACTCTGTGTGGCATTCATCTGGTCTCTGATCTGAGCTGCTGTTAACTTGCCATTTCTGAGGCTGGTGACTCGGATGAACTTATCCTCATAAGCAGAGGTGACTCTTGGTCTTCCTTTCCTGGGTCGGCCCTCATGTGTGCCAGTTTTGTTGTAGCGCTTGATGGTTTTTGCGACTCCACTTGGGGACACATTTAAAGTTTTTGCAATTTTCCGGACTGACTGACCTTCATTTCTTAAAGTAATGATGGCAACTCGTTTTTTTTTTAGTTAGCTGATTGGTTCTTGCCATAATATGAATTTTAACAGTTGTCCAATAGGGCTGTCGGCTGTGTATTAACCTGACTTCTGCACAACACAACTGATGGTCCCAACCCCATTGATAAAGCAAGAAATTCCACTAATTAACCCTGATAAGGCACACCTGTGAAGTGGAAACCATTTCAGGTGACTACCTCTTGAAGCTCATGGAGAGAATGCCAAGAGTGTGCAAAGCAGTAATCAGAGCAAAGGGTGGCTATTTTGAAGAAACTAGAATATAAAACATGTTTTCAGTTATTTCACCTTTTTTTGTTAAGTACATAACTCCACATGTGTTCATTCATAGTTTTGATGCCTTCAGTGAGAATCTACAATGTAAATAGTCATGAAAATAAAGAAAACGCATTGAATGAGAAGGTGTGTCCAAACTTTTGGCCTGTACTGTAGACAGTTTGATGTTGAATATTCAGACATTCAGTTGGGTTCATCCTAAATAACTTTTGAGTGAGATCAGCAATACACATTTGACGTATATTCTGGAATCTGAAAGGAATGATTCAATATTTTGTACTTTGTACAGAATGATACTTAACAGTAGATATGAAACAAGGCTCAAGTTAACATAATTTACCACATGGATTTTCACTCTCATACTCTAACAAGTGTACACATATAAAAGAAAAAATATGCCCTGTTATATCTTTCGTGGCAACAAACAATGAGTTTATGAGCTTAAAAAATTGAGACTGCATGAATAGCAGACAGATCTGGAGAGGAAATGTAGCCTATGGATACATGTGGTTATACTAAAACTATGAAAAAAAGATAACTTCTGCACACTTACTCCAAACCACAAAAGTTTAATAATGACAACATTTTATCCTACTTGGATCTTCATCAGGTCACAATGTTCAAAAACTGGAAAACATACCTATATTTATACATCATGCACACCAATAGGCCAATAAGCTCTATGATGGCAGGTGTGGTTACCCATCCAAGCTGCCCAGGGTGATACACATCCAAAAACAATGAACAATTCAGTAAAGTACATAGAAAAAAAACAGTAACACAACAGCCATACTTCAAAATATCAAACATACATCTTATATATAAACATTATATTAGATTCATCATCCCATGTTTCAGAATGTACATCACCTTTGTTCAAATATTGTTTACTAAATCTAACCAATACATTTCTTTTCCATCAATCTCTTTAGGTTGACTGCATACAGGCAGTTTACCCTCTGGGCCAGGGGCCATTTGGGGAAGATGAACCGGATCCCGATTCCAGCCTGTGTGGTCAGCTCCATCAGGGCTGTTTTTCCCTCCCTGGAGTACCATAGATTTGAGCATAGATTTGAGTATGCCTAATAATGTATGATGAAGTGTTTCGTTCAGCGTTTGCCATTAAATATGATTTACTGTTTATATTTAATGAAGTGGTTGAATGTGCATTTAAATGCTATTTAGTAGTTGTGTTGCTCTAATGCATGTTTGAAAGTTTATCATCAAACAAATAATTATTTATATCATTATTATTATTGTTGTTGTTGTTGTTGTTGTTATTGTTATTGTAGTGATTTAATGACAAGAGCTTCTTTGACACTGAACTAAGCTGAGACTTGCACTTGTAACCCAGGTTATTTTCCATCACTCCAATTCCCCACTGTTCCTTTAACACCTCACACACTGACACTTGTGTTGTATATTTTCTTTCTTGTGCCTGAAATGTGGAGCACGGAAGATTTGTGTGCCTGAAATCTGAAATCTTTTCCGGAGCTGGGGGGGGGGGGGGGGGCTTGGTGTTGCGGTCACAAGATAAAGAAACAAAAATGTATGTGTTGCAAAGGAACATGTTTAGTATTAAAACGAACAAAAAGATTATAGCTTTAGTCGTTACTTTTCAAAATAAACTTTTATAGCATAATGAGTTTATAAATAAAGATTAAACTTTCAGTAGTTACCAGACTTTTTGACTTATAGCTCCTACATCTCTTTTTTGCCTTGGTGCTATTTATTTTTAGAAGCTAAATCATTTAGGCTGTTTGCAAAATTGTATCGTGCTTGATGTGAATTAAACAGGCAGTTACATCGAAATTTCGCCTCTGGGCAATCATGTCATCATTGAAATGGATCATATAACGTTGTGGTGGTGACTTTAAAACTTCAGCATAGAGGACTTTTATTGCAACTTTCGTTTCTGTCTGGTTTCTGTTACCTTACCTTCAAAATTACCGCTGGCTTACCGGAGCCTCTCCTGCTCCCTCTGTGCTCTGTGTCTCAATGTGACATGATGTGAAAGCATGCACAGGCGTCAGTGTTGATTGGCTATCACTTGTGCAGTGTAACCTTTCAGAGGGGGCTGAGGGCGGGACATTGTTACAAAGCTCAGTGCAGTGGGGACTGCAGGCAGGGAGGGAGATGGCTGTATCAGAGCCAGAGGTGCGAGTTTTAAAATACATTTATTTGATCGGTTATCGATGAAAAAATGTCCGATGCCGATTATGGTAAACAGGAGGTTGTGTTTACTCGCACACTATGCGCCTAAATCATTTTCCCGGTTCACACATATATATACTGTAGATATATATATATATATTTTTAGGGGCAAATGCGAGTGAAATGCTTGCACTGCAGAGCACTTCTGCCCGTGCCGGACAGAAACTTTGCCACGCCGGAAATCCGGCGCTGTGCCAGAGAACTTTAACCCCTGGATATATAACATATGTACATAAGTGATTTGAACTGTAAACAGAGGATGGAGACTGGATTACAATCTCAAAACAGAATACAGAAATATGTTTAATCAAAAGAACATTCTGCAGGGTTCCTACAGTAATGGAAATCCATTGAACTTTTTTTTCTCAAAATTAATTCTGATTCTTAATTCTTATAATAACAGAACAATCATGGATCAATCAGTTAGTCAGTTGAACTTGTTAAGGAACTTATTATTTAGTGTTGTTCTTTCTGCTCTTCCTCTTTGTTTGGTGCTCAGGTGCTTGGCAACAGACAGTGCTGGGCCAGGGTGATGAGAGTCTCAGTTTTCAGCTCCTGTAATGTTGCGCGGATGGATGTGGACTTAACACCTAGTGATCACTCCTGCCACAATGTTCTTCCTGAACGAATAATCCTTGTCCTCTTTCAGTGGGGTCACCACATACTGTTGAGCAGCCTTTGAGTACTGGTGTTTATGTTGCTCCTCACCTTCCTTTGTTGTAGCTATCTCCCTGTTGTGATCCAGTGCAGCAACACGCAGACGTGCCTCCAAATTCTCCCTCAGAAATTTCTTCCTCTTTGTTGTGTACTTTGTGTACAAAGAATGAAGACTTTCCAGCTGTCCCGTGTGAATGCCCAGGGTGTTTTTTTCCAGTTTTTTCAGGAGCTGCTTGTCAAGCACTATTTTCTGCAGGTGCTTGAAAGGCAGCAGAGCTAGGGAGAAGCCATGGACGCTGACTCTCTTCCCCAAGGGTGTAGGTAGGGTGCTCACACTTTGTGATTGTCTCACCAGACACCCAGTGGTGCACATTGGTTATGTGGTGCAGGACTGGACTGAGATCCACTTCTCCTTTAACCTTTTCACATTTCGCTCACAAGTTGTGACACAAAACCAGAGATGGTTTGTGATCATTCTGATCCACTCGAACAACTCCTCGTTGTGGCACTGCAGCAGTCGTTTTTTGACAGACTTCACAATGTGCCAGAGGTCAAACTCATGCTGTATGCATTTATACTCCTGACGCATGACTTTCTGTACCGATGGGTGGCAGTCGTTTGCCAAAACAGATATGGCCACATCATACTCTCCCAACTTGGAAAGGCACCTCTCCAGACCATCCACCTCAAGCCAATAACTGTTCTTCACTTTTGTGACTTTTACAGTTTCCTGTGCCACCACCAACTTTGACTTGATGTCCAGGAGCAAGTATGTGCTATACGAAGCATTGTGACCTGGGCTGTCATATCTGCAGTCTCCTGACACAATTAGTGGCTCATCACATACGGCACTCAGTACAGCCTTGTTGTGTACTGTCCAGGCATTGATGACCTCTGGGATGACATAGGCCTTTTGTATGTTGAACCACTGTCTTTTTGAGATGGTTTCCAGACCAATGGTGTCAAACACTTCCGTGAATGGACTGCACTCATTTCCTGAGACAAATACTGCAGCACGGACAGAAATATTGCATTCCATTATTCCTCTTATTAAAGGCTGAGAATGTCACATATAATCATGGCCATCAATGCATTCTGTATTAATCTTAAGCCCAAATCCACTTTTGGTGACTGTTGGTGGTCTCACCAAACATTTGCCACAACTTTCCCAGTGGCACACACGAAAGCGCTTCAACAGTCAACTCCTGTTGACACAATACTCTTTCTCTCTTGTGAGACATTTGGTTCCTCATCCTCAACATCACTGACAATTTGATCCTCATCACTGATACTTCCCTCACCACTCAACTCAAACTCATCATCATAGGAATTATCTTGACTCTCTTCTATTGAGCTTTCTTTCTCAGACTCTTCACAACCCTCACTGATAAGGTCAAGATCTTGCAGCGATGATGATGCCCTAGCTGGGGAGAGGTCTTCCACAGTTGTACAGTACGAGTGCTCATTGACAGATGACATACATGCCAACCAAGTCATAAACAAAGTGCGTGTGCAAATGTACTGCGTATTGCCTCCCTCTTCTGTATCCCGTTGAAATGGATCAGTCTGGGTGCTGACACTGACTGTCAGGGTGCCACACTGCCTGTCACCTGCTCTATCTCCTCACGGATGTCAGCCTCTGGGAATTTGCTGGTGGCCACCAGTTGCATGCATGCCTGCCTAACCTGTTAACACAAACGTACTCTTTTTAGGTACCCAAATGATGTTATCAGCCTTGAAATGAAAGACTTTGTACTTACATCCTGACTTCTGATTTATTAAAGAATCATATACCTAAACACTTTCTGTTGTGTTGTTATTCTTTCAATAACTATGCAAAGAAAACTATCCAATGTATCCTCTGTTTTGTTTCAGTGATGGTTGGGTGTAATTGGTTTTGGTTCAATGTCCTTACCAGTTCTGGCTGTAGTGCTCGTTGAATCAATAAAATTATTTGGTGTTTTATTATCATAAGATTAATGTGTGTAAACACCGGGGATGTTTGCTTTGCTTCTGAGGGGCGTTAAACAAAATTAACATAATTATAATGTTAATATCACATTTCTTGTAGGAGCCAGGGTACAGAATGTAGCAGCCAGAATCACGTGTCATAATGTCACCAGTTTTTTTCCTCACTGACTTAT